>NC_090921.1:164964811-165269865 GCF_040938575.1 Ambystoma mexicanum
CGAAGCCAAACCCAGGAGCGCTGGTGAATTCGGCCCGTTCCCGTCGACACGGAAAAGGGGACTGAGGTGTGGTGCCGGAGGGCAGAGTCAGGGCAGCGCATGCTCCCAGGGCCGTGCCTCCGCGTGCCTCTAGATGGTGAAAAAAGGTTCCGTCTCCAGTCCCTCGCGAGGGATGCCCATGCAGTATGGAGGAAAGGGGACGGGACATAAGAGTAAGAAGACCATGACCATTTTGACACAATGGTCACTTCATGGGTGCTATACTGCAGCTGAGGATTCATCCTGCGGTAGGAACGTACAATTGTAGGAAAATTAAACCACTGCCACCAGCCATTTAAAGCGGTGAGTGTAACATGATAAATTTTACATGAGTAAGTAGACAAAGGGTTAAGTAACCCCCCCCCCCCCCCCCGCAGTCCACATGTGATGTGATGGATCTACAGAAAGAAAAGGCAAGAGTCAATTTCACTTTACTATTCTTGGAAACAGTAGTTCTCACAAGAAAAGGTATTTAAGCCAAAGCTAAAGGATTTCCCTGTTACACTGCACTGAAAGTGCTGTGTGTCACCATACAAAAAGTAGATGCCTATGGAGTTTGTCAGACTCCAACAACAAAGGAAACATAATCCAAATCAAATCAAAATAGATGAGTGAGAAGAAGGAACAAGTTACTTATCTGTAACGGTTGTTCTCCAGCATGGGTCTGGCATGGATTCACATGCTCATGAATATTCCCCGTCGTCAGGCTGGGAATCCTCGGTAAAGAAAAAACCAATATCAGTTTCGTTTCTGATCTGTCTTTCGTAGTAGTAACCAATCACTGGTCTCTGCGTCATACTGACCACAGCCAATGACTGGCCTCTACCTAAGGCCCGCCTCTGGCAGCCATCTTCAGATTTGGAAGCACGTGAAGTGGCAGTATGACCAAGTGAAGAGCCGCAGAGGGGTAGGCGGGAGGGTTCGCATGTGAATCCATGCCAGACCCATGCTGGAGAACAACAGTTACAGGTAAGTAACTTGTTCCTTCTCCAGCATGGGGTCTGGCATGGATTCACATGCTCATGAATAAAGAATACATAGCAGTACACACATGCACAACCAAGGGAGGTGGCAAAGGCTCAACATTAAGCATTACATCAAACTCAACATCAAGCAATCTTACCTCCTCACCAGGCTCACCTCAGGCGAACAGGTTGCGCAGCACTGCTTGGCCGACCCTGGACTCCTCCCTGGAATCCCGATCGATGCAGTAGAATTTCGTGAAGGTGTGCGTCGACCTCCACGTAGCAGCCCTGCATATAGCACCAGAAAGGAACGCCGTGGTAGCTGCGATCTCTCTGGTGGAATGGGCTCTCGGACGGCCAGGCAGCGGTCGGTTTGCCAATCGATGACAGTACATGATACAGCCGGAGAGCCATCTGGAAATGGAAGCCTTCGAGAGAGCCTTCCCCTGATTGACAGGTCCAAAGTTCACAAAGAGTTGTGACGTCTTCCGAAAACACTTTGTGCGGTCCACATAGAACTTCAGCGCTCTAGCCACATCAAGCGAGTGCAAAGTCCTCTCAGCCGGCGACGAAGGCGACGGGAAAAACACAGGCAACACCAAGGGTTCGTTGAGGTGGAAGTCCGACGGCACCTTGGGCATGAAGGAGGGGTGCGTCCTGAGCACCACCCTCTTGTCGTGAAAAGTCAAGTATGGTGGTTTGCAAGATAGGGCCTGGATCTCTCCCACTCGTCGTGCGGAGGTGATGGCCACAAGAAACGCTGTTTTCCACGACAGGAACTTCAACGGGGCCGAGTGCAGAGGCTCGAACGGAGGTCCCATGAGCTTGGTCAGCACCACGTTGAGCTCCCACGCCGGGGCCGGAGCCTTCACCGGCGGGAACGATCTGAACAGTCCCTTCATGAACTCTTTCACCAGACGATGAGACCACAAGTACGTCCGCGCCGTGGTTCTGGTGTATCGGGAGATCACAGCAAGATGAATCTTGATGGACGCGTGTGCCAGTCCAGCCTTGGCCAGCGTCAACAGGTACGGCAGCACTTGGGGAGCCGTAATCCTTAGAGGGTTAATCTTCTGTGCGTGGCACCAGACAGAGAACCTCTTCCATTTGTGTCCGTAGCATTTAAGAGTCGAGGACGCCCTGGCCTTTGCAAGAACCTCTCTGCAGTCGGCCGGTATGTCGTATCCTCCAAACTCTAGCGCTGCAGGAGCCAGGCCTGCAAGTTCAGCGACTTCGGGTCGTGGTGGAGGATGGCGCCTCCTTCCCTGGAGCGCAGATCCACGTCCACTAGCAGCTTGATTGACGGGGATGCTGACAAGTCCAGAAGGTCCGGGAACCATATCTGCCTCGGCCACGCAGGTGCGACGAGGATCATCCTGCACCGTGACCTCTTGAGCTGGTTGATGAGCCGGATCAGCAGTGGAGGGAACGCGTATAGGAACAGGCCTTCCCAGGGGAACGAGAAAGCATCGCCCATGCTCCTCGGCTGGGGAAACCTGCTGGCGAACCTCCGGCACTTGGAGTTCGTCGCCGTCGTGAACAGGTCGATCTGGGGTGTGCCCCACCGTCGGAAGAGGCGATCCACTAGATCCTGCCTTAGTTCGCACTCGTGGCACGAGCGCAGCTCCCTGCTGAGTGAGTCGGCAATGGTGTTTTTTTATCCCTGCCAGATGAAACGGCACCAGAAACATCCTTTGGGCGACGGCCCAATGCCACAGGTCCTGCGCATCCTTGGACAGTGCTGGGGACCTGGTTCCGCCCTGTTTCCTGATGTAAAACATGGTGGTGGTGTTGTCGGTGAAGATCCTCACCACCTTGCCCTTGAGGGACGGAAGGAAGGACCTGAGGGCCCAAAACACTGCACGTAGCTCCAGGACGTTGATATGGAGGGACTTCTCCGTCGGGAGCCAAAGGCCTCTCGCGTGTAGATTTCCGGTGTGCGCTCCCCACCCTTCCAGGGAGGCATCCGTGGTCACTGTCTCCTGGTGGCCTGGGGTCTGGAAGTCCATGCCCGCCGTCAGATGCGCGCGGGTGCCCCACCACCGGATCGCTCGTCGGAAACTCTCGTCGAGTGTGATCCTCTCCTCGAAGTTGGCCGTCGTTTGGATCCAGCGCGCGTCCAGGAACTCCTGCAACGGGCGCATCCGGAGTCTGCACATGGGAATGAGGTAGATGCAAGAAGACATCATTCCGAGGAGGGACTTGATGGACCTCACCTTGGCCGCGTCGGCAACCAACATCCGCTGTACCTTGCCCAGGATGGCCCTGGTCCTTTCCTCCGACAGGGAGGCCAGAAGGGACACTGTGTCGAGCTTCGCTCCCAGAAACAGTGCGACTTGCGCGGGTACCAGGTGGGACTTGGCGTAGTTCACGGAGAATCCCAGGTCCGTGAGAAGTTGGACGGTCCTTGCCGTGTGCTCCACGGCGAGCTCCCTCGTCTTGGCTCGGATGAGCCAGTCGCCAGGTAGGGGTAGACGTGGATCCTCTCTCGGCGCAGCTGCGCCGCCACTGGTGCAAGGCACTTGGTGAATACCCTGGGTGCCGACCGTAGACCGAAGGGAAGGGCTCTGAACTGATAGTGACCCCCTTGGACCACTAACCTGAGAAATTTTCGGTGCCCCTTTAGGATGGGAATATGGAAGTAGGCATCCTCCAAATCCAACGACGACAGGAAGTCGCCCTCCTCCAGCTGACCCAGGACGTGCTGGAGGGTGACCATCGGGAACTTCTGCGCCTTGATGAACTTGTTCAGCCGTCGTAGGTCTAGGATGGGGCGCCATCCTCCCGTCTTCTTCTTCACGAGGAAGTATCTTGAGTAAACTCCGGAGCCCCGAAGCCTCTTTGGGACGAGTTCGATGGCGCCCTTCCTGAGCATCGCCTTTACCTCCAGGAGAAGCTGAGGGACCTGAAGCTCTTTCCTGGCCACAGGGGGGACGCGCGGTCACCTTCTTTGAAACTCGAGCGCGTGACCCTGGGCTAGGGCGTCCAGCACCCAACGGTCGGTGGAGATGGACTCCCACACGCTGACGAAGCTCGCCAGCCGGCCTCCCACCGGGGTGCTTCGGTGGGGGCCCGACCCCACGGCCGGTTCAATCCTGCTTAGACGAGGCTTTGCCGCCTTGACCTCCTTGGCGACGACGGCGGGGTCCGCCTGACTTGCCTCGTCCCCTGTAAGCTTCCTGAGACGACGAACGGGCCGCTTGACGGTAGGTGGAAAATCCGCCGCTGGAACCTTTGGCGGCGCCCTTGCCTCCGCCGCTCCGAAAGGGCGGCCGCCGTTGCTGGAGAACCCCGAGAGCCCGTGCCGTCTCCGTGTCCGCTTTAATGGCTTGAAGGGAATCGTCCACTGTTTTCCCAAACAGGTTGTTCCCTTCGAACGGCATGTCCAGGACTCTGGTCTGTACGTCTTGACGGAAGTCAGTAGCCTTGAGCCATCCACGCCGCCTAAGGCACACGCCATTGCCCAACTGGCGAAATCCAGTGTCGGCGATGTCCGTCGCAATCGTGATGGCGTGGTCCGACGCCACCTCACCTTCCTGCAAGATCTCCAGGGCATCCGCCCTCTTGTCGTCCGGTAGGAAGTCCAGCAGGGGAGCCAGTTTGTACCACAGCTCCCTGTCGTAGCGGGCTACGATAGCTAAGGCGTTGGCCGCCTTAATCGTCGTCGCTGCAGACGAGATGACCCTGCGCCCCATCGTGTCCAATTTCTTTCCCTCGCCGTGGAGGCGGCTCCCCCCCACCGCTTTCTTCCTGGCCGCCGCGGAGACGACGGAGTCCGGGGTAGGCTGTGCCCGGAGGCACAGGGGGGCCGCGTCCGGGACCCGGTACTTCTCGTACCGGCCTCTTCTAGCCGGCGTCGTGGATGGGTTCTTGAGGAGGGCAAGGCCCTCATCCCAAATATCGTCCAGCAGAGGTACCGCGAGGACCGTCTTCCTCTTGGCCTCGCGCCGCTGATAAAGGAAACCTTCCTTCTTCTCCTCAGGGCAGAGCTGGAAGAGCTCGGATGCCCTGGCGATCATGGAGTGAAAAGATCCAATCTTGTCGGGCGGGGAAGCCCGGGTGGGAGGTGACCACGGCAGATCCTCGTCGTACACCTAGTCGTCCGTGCCCGTCTCGGCCGTGTCAGTCCCCGTGTCATCCCCTCGAGTCGTGGACGGGGAGGAGGGCTGAACGGGGCGCGACGGCTGAAAAGGAGGTGGAGGGTGAATCCTTCTTCTCTAAGGATGGGGGCTGCCCTAAGGGCCTGGTTCCGGGTCCCCCGACGGGAGTGGCTCCTCCACTGGTAACGGCAGTCTCGTCCTTATCTCTGAGCATAAGGACTGTATAGCCAACAAAATGGCCGCCGAGTTGTCTTGCGGCGCTGGCAGAGGGGAGTCCGACGGGCGGTCAGGGGCCCCGTCGGTACCCTCGACGATGTCGTCGTCTCCTGCGTCGGGATCCCTCCCGACGGGTTGGTCTTCTTCCACGCCAATGCCGCGGCTTAAGACCTCGATCAGTTCTTCCTCAGAGGTTGAGGCCGAATCCACGACGACCTCCTGCCCCCCCTTTTTCTTCTCCGTCGGAGGTTTCACGGGGGTCCTGTCGATGGGCATAAAAGAGGACTCCCTCCGCGGTGGCAGGGAGACTCTGGGCCCCGAGGTCGCCACCACTGGTGTAGCCTCCACAGGCTGAGCCAGGGCCGCCGCGACTGTCTCGATAGAGGCCTTGGCCGGATGGATTAAGGCTTTCACCACCTTAGGTGTGCTCACCGCATTCTTCTTGAGGGGGGGGGGCACTGCCTCGCTCCCCCTCCGCCTTCGAGCTCGACCGGGGCCTCTCCAGGAGCTTCGCCGGGTGCTCGGCCTTTCTCTTACCCGACCCAGAGCGTTGGCTCGTGGTTGATGGTGCCGGGGAGGGTGCCAGCGGACTCGCGGTGCTTGGCCTTGTGTTGGACCCCCGTCGCCGCGGCGTCCTCAAAGGTCTTAGAAGACCGCTCGGATTTCTTCCTCTTCTTCTCGCCGGACGGGCTCTTCCCTTCCAGCCAGTTGGCGAGACGTTGATGGCGGTCCTTCATGGTCCGCTCCGACATGTTGCCGCAAAACGCACAGTCCTTCTCCACGTGCGTCTTGTCCTCATGTAGGCAGTAAAGACAAAGAAGTGCTCGTCTTCCTTAAAGACATTCTGCAGCTGGCATCCAGGGCAGACCCTGAACAGCTTTCCGGGCGTCGAGCTTCCCTTCTCCAGGGCCATGACCGAGATGGGCCTGAGAAACTTCTGGAGTCCTCCAAAAGCGTAGCTCGACGAAATCTTCACCCTTGATGGGCGTAGACGAATCCGACACGGGTCCCCGTTGATCGGATGGAGAGTCGGTGGAGCTTGAGGCTCTTTTGACCGGAAAAACGAAGTTTTTGAGAAAAAACGTGAAAAAATAGCACTAACGCTCGAGAGCAATAGCACGAGGATCCCAACACATGAACGTGCGGTAAAAATCTGAAGATGGCTGCCAAAGGCGGGGCTTAGGTAGAGGGCAGTCATTGGCTGTGGTCAGTATGACGCAGAGACCAGTGATTAGTTACTACTACGAAAGACAGATCAGAAACAAAACTGATACTGGTTTTTTCTTTACCGAGGATTCCCAGCCTGACGACGGGGAATATTCATGAGCATGTGAATCCATGCCAGACCCCATGCTGGAGAAAGGCTCACTCTCTCCAGGGTTAAAATTAAAAAGTCTTAAAGTCCAGCAAAAGAGCAGGGGGTCTCCAAGATGGAAGGGAATTGGCACAGAAATGAGAATTCTCTTTAACAATGACCTTCCAAGACAAGATAACTTGATGTTGGTAAGCTGAAATGTGGTAGGAAGGCGACTTGTGGCTCAAGCGGACAACCACCAAAGTTCCGGGAGAAAACACAGACCGGCAATGCTTCTGGTGAGAAACCCACTGGAGAGACAGTCAGTCCAATATGTGGTCCAGACACACTTCCGAAGGCTCTTGACAGCTGGATCCTGGAGAAGACATTGAGACAGGTTGCGACTCCCCATTCTCCCAGTCCAAAGGTTGAAGCACCGCAGAAGGCCTTCGCAGATCAGGTAGTCCAGCAGGCCTTCACCAGGCCAAATGCAGAAAGGGATACTAGGACTCTTCAGGAGTTGTCCACGGATCTTCTATACAGGATACTTGGCTCCACCGCTGATGTGAAAACATTGCTGCAGGAGTCCTCTCCTTATCCTAAATACTGTCTGGAAGCAAGTCCAAGCCCACCAATGGTAAGGATCTGCATCATTCAAACAGCCAACAGTGGTCCAATTAGGGACCACTGTGGGTTTCAACTCAGCCTACACACCTAGACATTTTTAGGAGGAGTGTGGCCAGACTGACCCACACAATTCCTGCATCCACACATCAGGCCAGCAGTAGCCTATGAACACAGCAGCTTTCCCGGGCGAATGGATGACCATATAAGGTATTTCCTGACCTGAAGTCCAAACAACTATATGGCCGACTGACAAGTGAAACATCTCGTGGCTAGACCATTTTAGGGCACTGGCCAAATTTAGTAGCCAGATGCTGCAAACGTGAATGTGCACCCTAAAAAGAATGCAAAAATGGTAAAAAAGTATCTGCAGCCACCTGCTTGTCTTTAGGCACATAAAGGTAACCACAAATCCCAAGTGTAAAAGACTAGGGTGGTAAAATATCCACACTGCATTGTAAGATGCAGTGTGCACTGGCAAAAAGCTATAGAAAAACATAAAAAATAAATAAAAGACAAGGTTAAGTGTTACCCAGTACTGATAGTCTGAAGGACTCGTCAGTTTCCCCATGAGAAAATTAGCAAAAGGCCAGGGTAGTGAAGTTGCAGCCGTCACCTCTCTGTAAAAACTCAGGACAGCTACAAAAACAAAAGTAAAAAGTTTGGGGTCCCATAGAATATGGAGGGAAAGTTGCCTAAAAATAAATCTTTCCAAACAGTAACGTGTTTTGTAAAACATTGATCCCACTCGGATCTGTGCTACAGATTTGTCAAACAAACACCATCACTACTCCCCACTTGTTTGCTGGATGAACCAGAGAACAAAAGCAGAAAAACTGGTGTTACCTGTTTCCGCCTAAAAAGCTCCTCTTCCTCACGGCGTTTCTGCTCTTCCTGCTGTCGCTTCTCCTCACGGCGCTTTCTCTCCTCCTCTGCCACCCTCTTAGCCCTGAGTTCTGCATCCCGACGCTCTTGAAGCTTTGAAGAAATAAATTAAAAAAAATACAATTTAGTTTTGCCTTCAGGCTATGTTTTAAGTAAGATTTCTATATTTATGATAAATCTTTCTGACCTGTGCCACGTGGAGATTATTTTCCCTTGTCCTTAGTTGAGTGGGAATCGTTCCCCCCCGCCCCACCCCCTCACCTAGTCTTACTCTTTTTATGGGTGACCTTTTTTATGCCTCTGCATAGTGTGTGATTGGAGTTATGGTTTTCTATAACCTTTAAATGCAGTGCCTTCTTTTTAATTTCTCTTTAATGTACTTCGGTGTATTACCTTTTCTATTTTCATCCCCATTACATTTTATATGGTGAGCCAGCAAAGCCCACCTTATCTGGAGTGCTGGAGAGATACACTGCACCCCCCTTCTCACTTACCTGGTAACATTTATGTTACAATTACAAGTGAACATGAATGGCTGGTGGCAGTGAAACTACTTTTATGATTTAGTAATAATTACTTGCAAATCTGCTGGAATGGTGGGCTTCTTTTTTATCCATTTCTCGTTTGCCTGTTTCGGAGGTATTCTGCAATTCTACGTAGGAACGGCCTTGGTTGAAGTTTTGTCTTCAATGGGAATCCTTTGTATTCCCCACTGAGGTTGCAGTGTGTCTGAGAAGGCAGTAAGCGCGAGGGAGGAGTCTAAACCTCTTCAGCCCATTGTCCTTCATCTTGCCTGAAAGGAACCAGTTCCCACAGGTATGCTGGGTGTCCTAACTGCAGGGAGAGGTTGCAGAAGTTGTGCTGTAGCTCCTGATAAATACTCCGATCCTGGAAGCTGCAGACAAGTCAACTACTGGAAGCAAATCCAAAGAGGGGGATGCAGTAACTAAAGAAGTAACCATTCCCAGCAACCAGCGAGCCTGTTGTGTAACTGGAGCCTTATGTAACCCTTCTTTCCAATCAATGTGGTGGTCCTGAAGAGGACGTCTCCTACCAAGAGGCTGGTGAGGCCAACTAGTCTCAAAAAGACCTGCATTTTGAGCCATCCCTCGACAAGCTGCGATCTTGCTGGGGTGCAAACCGCCAATCCGCAGGAACCTCGAGCCAGTGTGCGGTGCATGGTCTTTCAAAGTCTTATTGCGTCTGAAACTTTGGTGCACTCCTACTGGACCTCCAGAGACACAATTCAAATCAGTGAAGTACCCTTACCAGAGTGAAGGACCGAGAGAGTGAAGAGACTCAGACGAAGGATATTCATTCTTCATCTGGCTTCTGTAAAAGTGTGGCAAATCAACGGTATCGGGTAATATTATCCCCATATATATGGTCGCCGTGAATAATATCGCCGGGAAAAGGTTGCAGCGATATTATTTGGGTGACCATATATATGGGGAAGGGACAAAAAAAAAGAAAAACGGCCATTTTTCGGCGATATTTTTGCATGGCGAGATTTTGTGGCGACATTATTACATGGAACCAAATCAACAGAGCCACGATAAACCATGAAGAATCCTTTTGCTGGAAGACTTCTGGAGACTGCTGCTGCAAGTTCCCATCCAGTGTCCATTTCTTCTGTCTCCAGACCAAGACTCCAGGGAGCAGGTCCGGTACTGTTGTAAATTAACAAGGGGGTCATGGGAGTCTTTCTGCCAGACCTTATTCCTGCTTACAAGAGACTTACCCAGAGTCTTTAGCTCACCATCTTTCACAGATAAGAAATATCCCAAACATATCAGTCTTTGTCCTGCCCTGGGGCAGTCCAGAATCGAAATGCTAGGCAATTCTCCTCTGAGCAAGGGTACCAACAGCATCCCCAGGCAGTGTTTCAGTAATTTGCATATTTAAGTAACTTCGGGTCTCACCCCAAGTTACTAGGGGAATCCAGAAGTGGACCGCTTGCTCACTATTCTTAGGCACAGCTCCTCCCTACTGATGAGGTCCAACCAGACCGAAACACTTGTCTAGGGATGCTGTTGGTACTCTTGTTCAGAGGAGAATTGCCTAGGATTCTGTATTGCCTAGGTTGTATGAAGCCCCTATTTGTATTTACAAAAACTGTTTTACCATACATTAGCCAAATGTTCGAAATCCCCATTACATCTTTAAAAAGTTAATGCCAAGCAGCCTAATACTTAACACTGTAGAATCTATGCCATGTCATTCTACTCCATAGCGCCCATACTTGGCATTACCAGGATCTTTTAAAACACACAAAGCTTTCAACGCACATCAAGCATCCTTAAAGGGCACGAAAGTAAGGGCTCAAAGAGAGCTCCCATAAGACATCTCAGTAAATAATTTAGATCCCATGATGAAGGGAGTAGGCAGAAACAAATTCTAGGTTAGATTGCACAGGGAAAGTAAAACCCAATGTTAAAATGAATGACCCAGTTATCCTAGGGAGGCAACAACCGAATACAGACTTTTATTCTGGATAGGTTACCAGCAAGTCAGGGGAAGCAAGACCCAGTTGGGGGACACTCGTACAATTATCCTCAAATGACTAATCTGGTGATGCCAACAGTTGGAGGACACTCATACAATTACCCTGCAGGAATAATCTGGTGAAACCAACACTTTACTTTTGGGAAGCGGCACAACCTAATCACAGGAGAGTAATATACCTTCACATCTACTTTCTATTAGACTGTCAAAACAGCTTCTAAGGAAGAAAAGATGTTAATCATACGTTTAGGAATAGTGCATCACACATCCAAGGTAAGTAAGAACTTTTGTAACTGTTCACTCTTAGAATTACAGTTACCAACCAACTCTTTACAAGTGAGTAATTTTGAAACACTTATTTCTTTTCTAGGTAAAAAGTCCTAATCCCTTAAAAGTCTTTCCCTGGTACTTGGAGCATGAGTGTTCTCAGTGGTAGGAGGGGGGTCACTAGGACCTAGTGACCAACAGGCAGTGTCGGAAATTTTAATTTACTCACCGTATGGACTAACGTACTTGGTCCCCTTCTCTCCATACTGCATGGGCGTCCCATCCAAGGGGCGGGAGACAGAACTTTTTTCAACAGACAAAACCTTCTTCCCCTTTAAATTTAGAGACACGCAGGGGTGTGGAACGCAGCGGTGCGGCCCTGGGAGCATGCGCTGCCCTGACTCCGCCCTTCGGCGCCACACCTCAGTACACATAGACGCATCGACAATAGATTTAACGCTGCCTTATGACACTTTTCTTTAGGGGGGAGGTTGGTGGGACGTATGGAGGAAAGGGCACTAAGAGTATGTTAGTCACTACGGTCTGGAGAGTATGAGGGCTCTCGCCAGGATCATGCAGCTATCATTGGACAGGAATGGTCTGCCTGCTCTTATTAATTTGCAGGTATACGCGGTGGTGGATGCTAGTGAATTGAACTGTTAAGTGAATGACATGGTGGAATCCAGGTAAAAGCCAAGAGTTTTTCCTCCCTGGATACTTTGATAATGTTACCGTCTATATTAAACTCGACGTATTCAAGGCCTAATTTGTTAATATTGGCATGTGTACCCAGGATAAGCTCTGTCTTGTCATCATTCAGGCATAGGCCATGAGATGCCATCCATGCCTGAATGATGAGATACACCCTGTTCACCAACTCTCTGTCCTTGTTGTGATCCCCTGAAAGTGGGAGGAGAATCTGAGTATCATCTGCATAGTTGGTGTAGGTGATACCCAGATGGTCCAGATCGGAGAACAGAGGTTTGGTGAAGATGTTGTATAAAGTGAGGGGGGGTAGGAGGGGGGCGACGGACGCATGAGCCCTGGGAACTCCACAGGTGATAGGAGAGGGGTCTGCTGTGCTGAGGGAGAGAAGACTCATCGTTCTCTCGCTCAAAAAGGATTCAATCCATCTGATGGCTTCAGAGGAGAAGTGAACTGCCGAGTCCAGGTGTCTGCAAAGGACCTTATGGTCCACAAGGTCGAATGCCGCAGAGAGGTCAAGTAAGAGGAGGAGTGCTGTCTTTCCCTTGTCCCTCAGATCATCTATTTGGGTCTTCAGGTCAAGAAGGGCTGTCTCTGTGCTGTGTAGTGGGCGGAAACCCGATTGTCTGGAGCCTAGTAGTTTGTGTAATTCAAGGTATTTTTGGATATGGACATAGGCCACTTTGTCCAAGATTTTCAGTAGGAAGGGTACCGTGGTGATGGGACGGTAATTGGTGGGGATACGAGGATCTAGCATCTGCTTCTTGAGGAGGGGGAGCACCCAGGATTGTTTTAAGTTGGAGGGGATGTTGCCCGAGGAAAAAGATGCATTTATGAGTTTGGAAATGAAGGGCGGTAGGTCTCTGGCTGCATCCTTGATTATGTGTGCAGGGCAGATGTCGCCTTTGCAGTTCGAGGGTTTAAGTGAGAGTATGATTTTCTCAACCTCCAGGATGGTAGTTTTAGTAAAGGAGAATGTGTTGGTCTGTGTGCTAGGTATAGCGTTGGGGGGAGGTGTGGGTGGGTTGGTAAGGTTTAAGGAGTCTTTTTAGTTGAATTTTATTTTGTAAGTTATTTATTTGCTAATGCCTGTTGGATATCTGAACACCAGGTCTGATCCTTGGTGCAGGTGTCGGGTGTGGCAATGGGTGACTCAAGTTCCTTCAATATGGAGAAAAGCTCCTTCATGCTTGAGTTGGAGTTGGCAATGCGGTTGTTGTAAGAGTTCCGTTTTGCTAGACAGATTTCAGCTTTGTACTGACGTGAGATGGTGGTTAGAATGGCTTTCTTTTCGCTAGATGGGCAGTTTCCAGGCGGATTCACATTTTCTCTTTTTTAAGCAGAGGGCCTTGAGTTCGGGTGGGAACCATTTGTTTAGATGAGTTTTGGGCTTACTGATATGAAGTTTAAGTGGGGCTATTTTGTCCATAGTATTTAACATAATTTTGTTGTGTTCGTGAACTAGTGTGGTAGGATCTAGATTGTCTGGCAATGCATTTAGCGTTGGAAGGATAGCTGGGATAATTTTATCCACTGTTATGTTTTTCCTATTTCTTGTTAGACAAGGTGGTGCCAATGGCACAGTTATGGTGGGTGGTCTGGAGGTCAGTAGATTAAATGAGACCAAGGAGTGGTCAGTCCAGGGTAGTGGTGTGATGGAGGAGATGACCGCTGAACAGTTAACATTGGCGACCCAATCTAAGGTTCTTCCCTTCAGGTGGGTAGGCGAATTGACTTTTTGTGAGAGTCCGAGTGAGGAGATAGTGTTGGCTATGGTAGTTGCATGCGTGTCTGCTGGATCTTTAAGTCCTAGGTTGAAATCACCCAATAGCAGCAGTTGTGAGGTTGTTTTGACATTGTTGGTTAGTAAGCTGTGCAGATCCTCCTCGAAAGTCCCAAGTGGGCCGGGTGGTCTGTAGACCAGGTGGATGTTGAGAGATTGAGTGTTATTTATGGGGAGTCTGGCGGTGAGGGATTCACACGATTGCAGGGTTTGGGTGGGGGCTAGCCTAAGAGCTACGCTTTTTGGATATGATGGCAATGCCACCGCCACGGTTACCCACCCGGTCCTGCTGGATATAGTGTAACCGTTTGGGATGGCCAACATTAGTGACGAACCTGCTGCATTGTGTAGCCATGTTTCAGTTAGAGCAATGAAGTCTAATTTAGCTTCAGTGATTAGATCTGCCATATCAAGGGCATGTGCGATCTTGTGTTGAGGAGAGCTCCTTTGTAGGAATGTGCCTCGGTTTTTAATATGAAGTTCGTATGAGAGATTGGTTTAGACTTAGTTCTGGGAATGGTAGGACTTTTGGTGGCAGGAGGGACAGACTGGTAGTTTGGGGCATTAAGTCCTCTAGTATAATAGCCTTTGGTTTCATGTTTGGAGTCAGAGAGGAATCTTCGAGGCGGCTCATAAAATTTAGTGAGTCTAGCATGTAGTTTGTTGTTTCTCTCAGTGGTTGAACTAGGCCGGGAAGCCAGGGTTACTGGTCCTGACCTGCAATAATGCCTTGAACAGGAGGGGTCAGAATGCTAGCTGGCTATATTAGATGCATTGGGTGGAACGGATACTATCACAAAGGGGGAGGCTCCTAAATAGGTATCCTGACTGAGAATATCAGGGGATGCGAGCGTGGCCATCGCACAGAAGGTGAATAATACAGTTAGCGTTTTCTGTAGATCAACTAGAGTTGTATAAGGAGAGCAGGTATAACAATATAGATGCTATCTAGATTAGGGTGAAGGGGTCTAGGCAGATCAGGTGGGGGGAGGATGACAGCCTATATATCAAATTGCAAATAGGTGAAGTTCAAAGCGTAGTAATGGGTCAATTCAAGGCGCAATAACATGGCAATTCAGAACGCAACATAGAAATTCAGAGCGCAATAACATGGCAGTTCAACTCGCATAAACAAGGCAATTTGGCGCTGTGACTATATGCTTGGACCGCCAGTTTTTACAGAGAAGTAAGTGCTATGCATCTATGTGCGCAAGTCAAGCAGTGTTGCATGTGGCACGAGGCAATAATCAGTGAATCGCGATTGGCTGCACGCTCCACTGCAAATCGTGGTGGGTGCTCGTGAGGACTACCGTGGCATGTTCGTGCCGCGGGCCGAAGTCGATGGTGCGCAGCAATGATAAGGGGTTGCTCAGTAGGGCATGGTTCAATGGAGCCTGCAATTGGGAGCACCACAGTAGTTACTTGCGTGCAGAGAAGGTCAAGAAGTACACTGAGGGAAGGCGCATGCAGTACATATATGCTGAGAGCACAGGTACAGAACACAAGTAGGTGTATTTGCGAGTAGCTCATGGAACGTTAGGCATAGCGTTGGTGTAGTGTGGTTGTACATGCGCGTACAGATATTAAGATAGCTTGGAGGGCGCAATGGTACATGAAAGCAGTGTGCGAGGCTCCCGGAGGAGATTGTGCACGGGGCTGTTCAGGGTGGGTATGTGCACTCATAGAAATAGTGGGTAACACCTTAGACCTACTAATGTAGTTGAAACAGATCTAGATATGTCTCTGAGGTTAGTTACCTTGAAGAGGTCTAGCAAAGTCTGGAGGTAGCCGGCCAGGGGTTCTGGCTAACGGCATAGGCGGCTTAGGAAATGCACAGGACAGGTGTAGTCCTTAAAACGCAGTCCTTTGAACGTAGGACGGCTTGCGCCTCACGGTTGCTCATAGGATGGAGAAAAAGGTGCGGACAGCCAATCACACGGCTGCTTGTTCGTGTTAATTCTCAGGAGCTCGGAGGCAGCTCACACTGAGATAGGGGCGGTGGATGCCACGTGCACTGTAATGGTGCCACAGCATAGGACAAAGGTTACTGGCACTGTCAAAATAGCAGGCGGATTCCAAGAAGAGCGGGCAGCAATATGTGCTATTTGGGCACGATCCTCTGTCTTAGTGGGCGTTAGCAGAAGAATAAAGAAAATGCGAAGGTTAAGCCCTATGGCTTACCTACTGTAGCGTGAGCAAGCTGGTAGCCTGCATCATGATGGCTCCATGATGTGGATTGGGTGTACGATTTGAGCGTGGTCTTTGTCAGTATAAAGACTTGGACGTTTGTGAGCTGTTTTTCTCTTTGTCCAGCTCCTCGTCTGTGGTGGAGTGGATCTTTGTCCAGCTCCTCGTCTGTGGTGGAGTGGAAGAAGTCACTCCCCTCGAACGGCAGGTTTAATATGCGTTCCTGGACGTCCGGGTTAAATTTAGTTTCACAGAGCCAGGCTTTTCTTCTCATGTCCGTGGCGATGCAGATGGCCAGCCAGAGGTGTCTATGTGGGCCACGGTGGACTCCATGATGTCCTGGGCCACCAGCTTGGCCTCAGCCAGTCCCGCCTTGAAACGCAATTGGCTCTGCGTAGAAAGCTCTGGGAGGAAATTTGCAATTTCCCGCCACAACCTCTGGTTAGCGGCTGTCAGCATGGCATCGGCCTGACGAAGATGCAAGGACGCGTTGGAATAGAGTTTCTTCCCGTACGCTTCCAACATCTCCTCCTTGCCTAGCAGCGCCACAGAGGAGGTGGCTGAGGACGACCGACTTGGGAGTATAGTGATGCTGCAGCGATCACAAAGGAGTGTGGCTGAGGATGGGCCGATAGCAAGAGTGTATCCCCCTCCATCTGCCTGTATTTGGCGTCCAGGCGTCGAATGACCAACTGGATAGAGTGGGGGGCTTGAGGCAACCCTTCTTGGTCAGGGCGACTACATTGGTCTGCAGTGGAATTCTCGTTTTAGCAGAGGGGCGTTGCGTGAGGACTTCTGCGAGGTTCCATGTGTTAATATACCCGCAAAAATCTCACCATATGTGTGTGGCGATATTAAGGCATGGAACCTGCGGGGGACACCCCTGCATTATTTTTAAAGGAGCGGGGGACACCCCAGCTCCCCAAAAATTATCCCTCCCAAAAATATTGCCTATGGCCGTTCCAGACAACCATATATACGCAATATTTTTAGCGAGGATAATATGTAGTGATAACTTCTGCAAGGACCCCATGTGCTGGTTGCTCGGCCTCGGGTTGAGGAATGCTCAGGAACTCAACCAGCGCTTCAAGACGTTCATGGAAGGCCTTGGCTGCACCAGTGGAGGAGTGGTGGGAGCCGGAGGCTGGGACCAGAGCCGAAGGCTGTGGTGGAGGCCGGTAGGGGACCGCCAGCGGAGGAGCCTGAGGTGCTGGACGCATTGGCGTGAGCACCCCTCTATTGGCATCTGTTAGGCAATGTTTGTATGCAGTACCCTTTGGGACCACTACACAAAACTAGGACTACAGGTGTATGCAAAACCAACCTTTGGCATAAGTCTGTACCACACAGCTTTTGGTAACGAGCTGAGCAGCCAGGCTTATGTCAATAGGGAATGTGAGCTTGTAATGAGGTTACACAGAGGTCTACAATTACAAGTATTCAAATAGACACGCTCAAGGTTTCTTGGTAAAACACTACATATATTATACAGTCATTTAGAAAACATTCACTAAAAGGAGGCAATCAATATCACACAAAAATATCCTACAATTCTTCACACTAACCGGTTCTGAAACATTTAAACTACTTTGAAGTAGGAAAAAAATGGCATTCAGAGCATTTTAAGTAGGAGCAAAAATGCATAATTTAATAAAAACGAATATTAGAGGTACTTTAAAACGGTGTGCAGTCAAAGTCGAATTAAAGTCGAATTACAATAAAATCGAAAACAAAATGTCGGAAAAAAAAAAAAAAAAATCGAATATACTTTTTTTGGGTTCCGCGATTAAAGAAAAAGGGGTGAAACAAAAAAAATTAAATAAAGGGGGTTAGGGGGAACCCCCCCATTTCGAATAAAAACATAGTAAAAAAGAAATTCGATTTTTTTTAAGATTTTTTTTTCGATTTAATGACTTTCGACGTAATGACTATAAAGCCTTTAAAACAGTGCCAATAGTTTGAGTTCACCAGAGGACTTGGTGCAATGCAATGGGCTAGTGTCTTGTATAGGTAAAAAAGGTTCTGGTAGATAAACAGAAAAGTCTTTGCCACAGTTCTTGGAAGTAGTTCTCAGAAGAAAGTGTTATATGTTGGGTCAACAAACTTTCACAGTGAGATAAGTTCTCTCGGTCGAGTTTTCACAGTACCTTATATTGAATAAAAAGATGCAGCTGAAGACTTATGTTCTTGGCAGTTCCTGCAGATCTCGCTGTTCCTAAGCCTCAGTCGTGGGGACAAGAGGAAGGACGTCTGGGGACTGGTCAGGAAGTTGGCAAATTGCCAATTCTTTGATTCCGGTAGCTGTCAAGCACACAAACTGGTGTCCTTCTCCCTGGCTATTCTGTTTCCTGCAGCACTCTGCGTAAAATACAGCCAGCTCCAAGAATTATGTCCAGGTGGCTTATGGGTTGATTGGTCCTACCAACTCAAAGGAAGAAGTCGTCCTTGAAGGGCTTCTCTGTCGAGATGAACTTGGCGATTTGGACCATCAGCAAGGCTCCACTGGGCAAACCAACGGTCCAATGGTTGCAGCAGTCGTCCTTGTTAGGCAGAATCCTGTGCAGTGCCCTTAGGGACCACTACACACAATTAAGACTACAGGTGGTGATGCAAGTTTTACCTTTGGTACAAGGCTGTTCTGCTATGTCAAAGTGGAAGCAGTGGCGGAGCAGCCAGGCTTATCTCAAGAGTATATGAGCAGTAGCAGAGATTACACAAAGGGACCACAATTACTGTGACTCAAGCAAACACTGACTCAAGGTTTCAGGTAGAAAAATATAAGTACATTTATTTTTAAACCATTCATTATAAATATTGTACAGTAAGTCTCAAGGTAAGTAACCTGTGTTGGAATGAACTGGTATTAGGCACAAAAACACGTTACCGCGAATACGAATGCGATCACTTTTTGACAGTTCGGTCTACTAAACAAACGCGTATCCGTGACTTGAAATGCTACCGGGGCAAAAACACACTTAGCACCTGAGATACCCAGAAGGAGTTGGAGGCAAAAATCACAGGCAATATTTTGGTTATGCAGGCAGAATCAAGAAACACTCAGACAGGAGTTCAAAAGTCAAAGGGCCGGAGCCAGGGTCGAAGACACCGGGGCCAGTTGCCGAAGATCACATGGTCTAACAGTTCACGATTCAACAGAGCCAAAAGTACTTGGATATTGTCAATGTTCAGAAGCAAAAGTTATAAGAAGGAGGGAAGACAAGGTCAAGGCTTGTAAATGAAGAAAAAGGGATTCACCCAGTTTCAGAACACAGTACCTTGTTCCAATGGTGCAGCTGGTGCCCTGACAGTTGTTCCTGTTGGTTTCCCGAAGACCTACGATTCCTGGAGCTTAGTCGAGGAGGACGTCTGAAGGGGATCTGCACCACACAAGGATGAGGCCGGCAGCAGCGACACGGAATAAAAGGTGCGCTTCTTAAAAAACAGGAGAGGCTCTTCAGGTGGCTATTCGGACCACTACAGAAGTGTGCAGCGATTTCGACCACGGAAGAGGATCTTCTGGCTGTAGAAGATGAGCTGGTTATCCCCACCAAGCTCAAGGGAAGACGACTCCGGACTGGATCTTCTCTGAGTCGTTGAAGGGCAGATGGCTCAGGACTGCGGCAGGGCGTCACCCGGACGGGGTAGTTACAGCAGCCGTCGTTCTCTCCGCTTCTCTTCGGTTCCTTGTAGTTCCAGTGGCGACTCTCTGACTTCTAGCCTAAGAGACCTGCCTTTTATGCGAAAAAACCCCATTCACACAGCCTGGCTGTCAATCACCCAGCAGGGGGGTTGTCCAGCCCGGACAACTACCCTGGCCAATCATGAAAAAGTGTGACTTCGGTTTCCTAGGATACCCTGTGCAGGGGCTGACTACACCCCTCCCTCACATTCAGCCCACCTAGACACCCAGGCGCCTTGAGGAGGGCTTCTGGGCAGAAGCCCGCCAAAAGACAGTGAACAAAGAAAGCAAACCTAGTTTGCTGCGCAAAGTAAAACATAAGAAGGACTTTAACAAAAAGAAATGGCGAATAAACCCAAACGTAGCCAAAAGAAAGACGATTTGGTCAAGCGGGTTTATGTTCGAGGCTAATATAATAGCCAAGAGCAGTACCACGTTTATCTAATATAATCGCGGTAGAAAAGTTAGGGTAGATACCACTGCCACCAGCCAATTCTAAATATTAAAAGAGCGAAACAATGCTCTAGGAGGTACACATAAAAAAGGAATACGAGTTAACCCTTTCCAGTACTCCATGGAAGATGGGGTGTACTGGATCTGTGGTAGATTGACTAAGTTAAGTTAATGGTAACTTTACCCTTTTCTGGGGGACAGTAGTCGCCTCAGAAATGGAGTCGAGGGAAGTCCCGAAGACAACCCTGTGCCACGGCACTGAAGGTGCTGTGCGACACACGAAGAAGGGGGCTACTGAAGTGGTGTACTTCAGAGTCCACAATCACAAAAACAGATGGAAACACATAGCAAAACACAGGTAAGAGTTGGGGAAAAGCTCTCACTCTTACCAGGTGGAAAAAATAAACTCCAGAAGTCCAGCAAAGCTGCTGGGGGACTCACTAAGTGAGGGAAATTAGCCATAAATGAGAATTCTCCTGCCAGCTCGTCTTCGCTTCTTTTGTTCCAGTGGTCAACTCTGCCTTCTAAGCAAAGAGACTCGCCTTTTAAACAGTTTTTCCCCCATTCATGCCAGCCTAGCTGCCACTTACCCAGCAGGGCGGCTGTCCTTGTCGGACAGTCAGCAAGCCAATCAAGCAAGAGTGCATTTGGGTCTCCTAGGAGACTAAGCACAGGGAGTTTTGGGCACCTCCATCACTTCCTGCCCAACCCAGACAGTCAGGTGCCAGAGGCGGTCTTCAGTCCTAAAGCCCGCCAAAGACATAGAAACACAGGGACCAAACCTAGTTTGGTGCGCAGAGACAACCTCTAGAAGGACCTTTCCAAAAAGAAATGGCAAAAAAAGAAGACTGGGACCCCGCTAATCAAAGGAGGGTCAGACGCCATCATGAAAAACATGGCTCTGCGGTTTAACGCTACCGGTGTTCGCGGTCAGGAAAAAACATGGTAGTTCATTGCAAAACCACTGCCACCAGCCATTTCGATAGGAAAGGGTAGCATTTGATTGCTACATGAGTTTCTAGACACAGGAAACACTAGGTGACCCCTCCAGCACTCTATTGTAAGATAGTGTGTGCAGGGTCTAGGAATTTAAAAAGACTAAAAGTCAATTTAACTTTACATTCTCTGGGTCACTGCACGGAGGGTACTGTGTAACACACATGAAAAGATTATGCCTATGGAGTTGTCTAAAACTGCATAATCAAAGAACACAAGAGTAAAACACACATCAAAATACATGAGTGGGGAAAAAAGGCTCACATTCTCTCCAGGTAAAAAAAAAAAAATCAAGTCCTCAAAATCCAGCAAAGTTGCTGGGGTTCTCTAAGGTGAAGGGAATTAGCAAATTTATGAGAATTCTCCCTAATCGCATCCCTGAAGATCACACCCATCCGAGGGGACTTCATGAGTTCAAGGAACCTCTCAAAGAACCTGTCCTCACAGGCTGGAGGAGTGTTAGGGGATATAGACTGAGTAGCGGGTCGGCTGCTGGAGGCGCTGCAAACCCAGTCCATATGGATGTAGCGGGAACCTGCCCTGCACAAATGAAGGATAAGCTGTAGGCCAAGTACCTGGTTGACACCAGTCTCACCTTGACACTGGTTCTTTGCCAAATTCCCGTTCCTGGTGCGGCGTCGGACGGGTGCAGATGTCTGGCACGGTGGCCATCTTGTTGAGTTGCCTTCCACGTGCCTGCGTTGTGTTGCTCAGCTTCCTGGGCTCAGCCTCCTCCAGGGCTCTTGAGTGTGGATCATGAGGCCTACCCTGCTCCTCAGGCAGAGGCCTGGTAGGCGTAACACCCACGGCACGGGGGCCAGTAGAGCTGCGTTTAGGCGCCCCCTCGGTAATATTGCCGGTACAAGGGCATAGCCCCTTAGGTGAAGACCCGGTATAAGAACCATCTGGTCCCTCAATACAGTCACCAGGAGGATTAGAGGATCCCTCGACCCGTAGGCTGGTGGGAGGCCTTGTGCACCTTCTGGTAGTAGAACCTGGGCAGTCCTCCCCGGGAGGGAAAGTCCTTGGGAAGGAGTCTCCCTTGCGGGGTACGATGGAGAACAGAGGCCCTACCTTGGGCCTGGAACGATTTTTGACAAAGTCCTTCAGGTACTCTGGAGGCGATTTCTGGAAGAGCTTCCTCCACCTGGCTAGCCTGTTCTTCAGAGACCTCGATGACAGGGCGTTGCACGCTGTACAAGCTTGCCAACCGTGGTCTGGGCCAAGGCAACGTAGGCAGATGGCGCGGGGGTCTGAAGTTGGGAAGAGCCCACTGCGGGATGGACACCAGCTGAACCCTGTGAAAGTCGACATGCGCCGGAGAGGAGCGTGAGGCCTGAGGACCGAGTACCTGAATGATAAAAAAACACAGAAGTATCCGTACGTGGAATTACATGGCCAAAGCCAAACCCAGGAGCACTGGTGAATTCGGCCTGTTCCCGTCGGCCCGTAAAAGGGGAGAAAAGGGGACTCGGGTGTGGCGCCGCGGGGCAGAGTCAGGGCCGCGCATGCTCCCAGGGCCGCGCCCCCGCATGCCTCTAAATTTAAAGGGGTAGAAGGTTTTTTCAGGTGAAAAAGGTTACGTTGCCCGTCCCTTGGAAGGGACGCCCATTCAGTATGGTGGCAAGGGGACGGGATGTAAGAGTATAGGTTCTTTAGTAGCAAAGGTCAGAGCTCCTTACGAAGACTGGGCACACAGGTGAGTAGTTTACATAGAGTTAGAAGAGAGTCCAGGGGCTTTGCAGAAGACACCCTAGCAGGATTATAGCAGTGGGATTGGGTACACTGGATTGGAGGCCTCCCCATCACAGAAAACACCCCACAGCTACACAGAAATCCTGAGAGACTTAAGGTAAGTACATACCCAAGCCAACACAGTACCTCAGCATTGAAGATTTTTGCAGCAGGACTACTTCAGGATCTGCAGCCAAAAACCCGGTCACAGGATTCCTTGTCATTGTGATTGAAAACAGGACCTCAGAAGGAACTTTGCAGTGGGGATCAATGAAGAAGGCTCCTTTCAAGGTTTCCCTCATGGCTGAATGCGGTTCTGCGGATTTGGCGCCTTTTCAAGGAACACAGAAGACAGAAAATCGTGGTTGAATTCTCGCCGTTACAAAGGTCCAGCACTCTGTTGAGGGGACTTTTCAGACTCTATTCGGGTCTCTGGAGATCCACCAGGATAGCATGCCCACGAAGTTTCAGCAAGATTCAGAATTCCGAAGACCGTGCACCGCACAATGGCTCGAGGTCCCATGATATTGGGGTATATTGCAGCAACGCAAGGTCGCAGCAACGCATGGTATGGCTCAAAATTTAAACCTTTGGGAAATCCCTGTGCCACTGCACTGAAGGTGCTGTGTGACAATGTAAAATGATGATGCCTATGAAGTTTGACAGACTCCAAAGTCAAAAGAAACAGTGTTCAAATCAATGAAAAATACATGAGTGGGCAAAAGGCCTCACTCTGTCCAGGCTAGAAATGAAAAGTCCTAAAGTCCAGCAAAACTAGCTGGGCATCTCTAAGGTAGAAGGGAATTAGCAATTTTTTGTGAATTCTTTCAAACAATAAGGGTATTGAGTAGGGCCATACAGAGCTTAACCTGACTACCGAGTCTATGAAGTGGTTGTCAAATGCTCAAAGTTGTGACCAATGTTTGCCACCAGGTTTTGTCTAAAACCCTGTTTGGTCAGAGAAGAGGCTCCAAATCATTTAGAATAATATAATATGTATTCCTAACCACTTTCAAATGCACCATCTGCAATTACATGTTAAAATAATTCTTAGGAGATGAACCCCCAGTAAAGTGATCTGTAAAGCCAATTATTTTTCTCAGAAATTGAACCAAATCTTCATTGACCCTCATTTTGTAAGCACGCTTTGTGCTCCCTCATGCACACCTTCATTTATTGAAGTTGGGTAAATGTAAACATAGCATCAGCCTCCTGCATTCTGGGGATTTTGTTTCATAGGTTTCTCCTTGCCGTCTTATGTGTGTACTTAAATCTGCATATAAAGCTAGAGACGTGAGCTCATGTATTTTTTGGACATCTACCTCTATCGCCATCGGACAAGTTCTTGCTTTAAGAGCGATTTTGAGTTGACTTATGTGACAAAATTAGTTCTATCCCACCCTATATCCAAATGGACAGTGCCTTACAATCCCCCGTTCCACAGGAATGTTTTTTCACTAGGGGATGCTGTAATCAAAATTACACTGAAATTCACTACATGATTTGCCGAAAATCCTAGATGTGCTCTTTAAAAGATAAGTAAGGATGGAGACCTGCTCTTTGGCAGAGGGGTTTATTTTGCAACATATTACAGTTCAAAGCACCCCAGATTTTGCTGCCATAAAAAAAAACATGGAATATACCTACCTCCAGTAGGGTTAAAAAATTAGGGGAGGTGGGAGCTATTTAGCTCCTGCTTATAGCCTAGAAGAGCCTTGGTAGCTTGTCACCAACAGCTGACAGGAGCTACATTTGGCGCAGCCGGTTAAATGATCGCAAACAAACACACGTAAGCAAGTTACCTGTAACTGTTATTCTCCAGCATGGGTCTGGCATGGATTCACATACTCATGAATATTTCCCGTCAGGCTGGGAATCCTCGGGAAAAGAAAAAACAGTTTCACTTTGGTTTATAAACCATCTCTCTCCAATAAACCAAGCACTGAGCTCTGGGTCATCCTGCCCCCAGCCAGTGACTGCCCTCTCCCTAAGCCCCTCCTCTGGCAACCATCTTCAGATTTGGTGGCACGTAAAGCGTTAGTATGACCAAGAAGAGCCGCAGGGAGGCAGGAGGGCGGGTTTGCATGTTAATCCATGTCAGACCCATGCTGGAGAACAGTTACAGGTAAGTAACTTGTTCCTTCTCCAGAAAGGGGTCTGGCATGTATTCACATGCTCATGAATAAATATATAGCAGTACATCCTACACAACCACAGGAGGTGGCAAGGCTCAACAGAAGCAACTACTCTTACCTCCTCACCAGCCTCACCTTTAAGCAAACAGGTTGCGTAACACTGCTTGGCAGACTCGGACTCCTCTCTGGAATCCCTGTCGACGCAGTAGAATTTCATGAAGGTGTGCATAAACCTCCAAGTAGCAGCCCTGCAGATGTCTAGCAGGGGGACACCAGACAGGAACACTGTTGTTGCAGTGATTGCGCTGGTAGAACGGGCTCTCTCAATGAGTGATGCAGCCTGAGAGCCACCTGAAAATGGAAGCCTTGGACAAGGCCTTCCCATGGTTCACAGGACCAAAGTTCACAAAAAGCTGAGAAGTCTCCCGGAAACTTTTCGTGCAAGTCACATAAAACTTCAGCACTCAAGCCACATCCAGCAAGTGCAAAGTCCTTTCAGCCAGCGATGAAGGCGTCGGAACCTTGGGCATGAAGGAGGGGTGCGTCCCCAGCACCACCACTGTCTCGTGGAAAAGTCAAATAAGGCTGCTTGCAGGACAGGGCCTCAATCTCACCTACTCTTCTGGCAGAGGTGATGGCCACGAGGAAAGCGGTCTTCCAAGACAGAAGCTTGAGCAGAGCTTAATGCCTAGGCTCCAATGGAGGGCCCATGAGACTAGTCAAATACCACGTTCCGTTCCCATGCTGCGGCCAGAGCCTTCACCGGCAGGAACAAACAAACAGTCCCTTGATGAACTGTTTGACTAGACGGTACGACCAAAGGGAAGACCGTCCTGGAGATCGGGTGGAGTGGGAGACAGCTGACACAGAGGCACCTTGATGGAGGTGTGCACCAGCCCCGATTTAGCCAATGACAAGTACAGAAGAATGTTTGGGGCTATGACTGGCACCAAGTTGCAAAATTCTTCCATTTGTGTCTGTAGCACTTCAAAGTCAACAACACTCTGGCCCTGGCGAGGACCTCTCTGAAGTCCACTGGCAGCTCATAACCACCAAACTCTAGCCCTGCAGGAGTCAGGCCTTCAGGTAAAGCGACCCTGGGTTGTGTTGCTGAATTGCGCCTCCCTCCCTGACAAGTAGATCTGCAACCATTGGCAGCTTGACTGGAGGGGACGCTGACATGCTGAGCAGGTCCGGGTACCAGATCTACCCCAGCCACGCTGGTGCAATGAGGATCATCCTGAAACTGTACCGTCTTGAGTTGACTGATGACTCGTAGCAGTAGTGGCAACAGGGGGAACGTGTATAGAAACAGGCCTTTCCAAGGGAAGGAGAATGCATCCCCCATGCTCCCCGGCTGTGGAAATCTCCTGGCGAACCTCCGGCACTCGGTTCCAGTACCTTGATGTATAGCATCTTCTCAGTCAGCCACAGGCCGCTGGCTTGACGAAGTCCGGTGTGGGCTCCCCCGTCCTTTCAGGGAAGTGTCCGTCGTGACCGTCTCGTGGTACAGGGGGCTCTGGAAGTCTGTGCCTCTGGCGATGTTGGAGCGCACGCCCCACCACCTTATTGTTGATTGGGATTCTGTCCTGGAAGCCTCAGGACACTGGCCCGGCCGAGGTGTCAATATGGGCCACGGTGGATTCCATGAGGTTCTGCGCCACTAGCTTGGCCTCAGCCAGCCCTGGCCACATACGTGATTGGATCTGCGTAGGGAGTTCCGGGAGGAAGTCTGCAATTCCTTGCCATAATATTTGGTTAGCGGCAGTGTTAGGCAGAGTTTGTATGCAGTGCCCTTGGGGACCACTACACACAACTAAGTCTACAGGTGTAAGCAAACCAGCCTTTGGTATAAATCTGTACTACACAGTTTTGGTAGTGGAGCTGAGCAGCCAGGAGGCTTATCTCAAGAGGGAATCTGAGCTGTAATGCTGTTAGAGAGGTCTACAATTACAGGTGTTCAAATAAACTCTTACACTCAAGGATTCTTGAATAAATTAATAAGTATTTTAACAACAGTCAGTTATGAAACATTCACTAGAAGGAGGCAGTTCTATATCACACACAAATATACTTCCGTACTAAACACTTTGTTTCTGAGTCATTCAGACTACTTTGAAGGAGGAGAAAAAAAGGCATAGGTTATTCAGAGAATTAAAGGTTACAAATATACATTAGACAGGGCAAATATTTTAGTATTCACCAGAAGAGTCAATTCAATAGGCTAGGCTAAAGTCTTGGATAGGATAAAGCAGTTCTGGTGGTTAAACGGAAAGTCTCTGCACATGTTCTTAGGAGTAGTTTATAGCAAGAAGAATTATATGCTGGGTCACAAGCTGATTAGGCCTGTGAGTTGGGAAAGTTTCAAGCACTTTCACTGCGAGAGGTAAGTACTCAGTCGGGTTTTACAGTACCTTTACAAACTAAGAAAAATAGGCAGCTGATGATTTATGTTCCTGGCAGCTCCTGCAGATCTCGCTGTTCTTGAGCCTCAGTCGTGGGGACAAGAGGGAGGACATCGGGGGACTCCTGCACTGCACTTGAACAGTCGAAAAGCTTGGCAAATCTATAAGTCAAGCAGACAAACTGCTGTCTCCCTCCCTGGTTTCCTGCAGCACACTGAGGATAGTCAACCAGCTCTGAGGTGAGCATCCAAGTGGCTGACTGTTGAAGTTGATTGTTCCCACCAACTCAAAAAGGAGAAGTCGTCCTTGCAGGGGGCTTCTCTGTCGAGGTGAACTTGGTGATTCGGACCTGCAGCAGGGCTTCACCGGGCAAACCAACACTTCAAGCTCATCTTCAGTTCTTTCGTTCAAGTGGTCGACTCTGCCTTCCAAGCCAAGAGACATGCCTTTTATTCAGTTCTCTCCCATTTATTCCAGCCTACCTGTCACGCACCTAGCAGGTTGGCTGTCCTTGCCGGACAGTCAGCCAACCAACCACGCCAGA
This sequence comes from Ambystoma mexicanum, assembly GCF_040938575.1. Lineage (NCBI taxonomy): Eukaryota > Metazoa > Chordata > Amphibia > Caudata > Ambystomatidae > Ambystoma > Ambystoma mexicanum. Next base: position 164,992,328 of record NC_090921.1, read on the forward strand.
GTGCATTTGGGTCTCCTAGGAGACTAAGCACAGGGAGTTTCAGGCACCTCCCTCACTTCCTGCCCACCGCAGACACTCGGACTCCAGAGGCGGTCTTCACTCCCGAAGCCCACCAAAAGTGAAGGAACAAAGACATCAAACCTAGTTGTGGCACGCAGAGACAAATTTTAGAAGGACCTTTCCAAAAAGAAATGGTGAAAAAAGAAGATCAGGACATGTTTAAACAAAGGTGGCTCAGACGCTAGTTGAAAAACATGGCTCCCGCAATTTAACGCTACCGGAGCAACGACTAGTTTGCGGTCGGGAAAAATCATGGTAGTTCGTTGTAAAACCACTGCCACCAGCCATTCTGAGAGAAAAGGGTATCATTTGACTGCTAGATTAATATCTAGACACAGGGGATACTAGGTAACCCCTACAGCACTCTATAGTAAGATGGAGTGTGCTGGGTCTAGCGATTTAAAAATACTAGTAAAGTCAATTTCACTTTACTTTCTCTGGGAAACAGTAGTTAATGGCAGAGAAGGTATTTAAACCTGGGGAAAGCTTGAAAGGCTCCCCTGTGCCACTGCACTGAAGGTGCTGTGTGACACAAAAATGAAAAGATGATGCCTATGAGTTGGCTGGACTACATAACCAAATAAAACACAGAGGTAAACACACATCAAAATACATGAGTGAGAACAAGGCTCACACTCTCCAGGTAAAAAAATCAAGTCCTCAAAATCGAGCAGAGTTGCTGGGGGTCTCTAAGGTGAAGGGAATTAGCACATTTATGAGAATTCTCCCCAACAGGCAGCCGGCATTGGCGTTGGCCTGATGAAGATGCAAGGACGCGTTGGAATAGATTTGCTTCCCATACACCTCCAAGATCTTCTCCTCCTTGCCTAGCAGCGCCGCAGAGGAGGTGGCTGAGGACGGCTGAGGCTTGGAGTATAGTGATGCCGCAGCGATCACTGAGGAGTGTGGCTGAGGATGGGCCGAGAGCAAGAGTGTATCCCCCTCCATCTGACTGTACTTGGCGTCCAGGCGTCGCTTGACTGGCTGGACAGAGTGGGGCTTGAGGAAACCCTTCTTGGCCAGGGAGACAACATCCGTTTGCAGTGGAATCCCTGTAATGGCAGAGGGGCGTTGCGTGAGGACTTCAGCCAGAACCCCCTCTGCCGGCTGCTTTACCTCGGGTCGGGTTCGGCTGAGGTACTCCGTCAGCCCAGCAAGACGTTCGAGGAAGGCCCTGGCTGAGGATGGCGTGTCCGAATCATCATCCTCATCCGTATCCTGAAGATCAGGAGGATCCTGCGGAGGTGGAGGAGTAGCCAAGCCAGAGGCTGGGGTACAGTGACCCCTGCCGGAGGAGGCAGCTGGTACGGAGCCGCCTGAGGAGCCTGCGGCATCGACAAGGGCGCCAGCAGAGGTGCTTGTGGTGCCGCTAACTTAGACGGGAGGACTTCCCTGATGGAATCTTTGAGGATAAACCCCATCTGAGGTGACTTCATGAGCCTGAGGAATCTCTAGAATCCCTTTTCACTGGCCGGAGTGGTGGTAGGGGGTACTGATGGGGTAGCCGGGAGGGTTTATAATGATAGCATTGAATGCAAAAGCATCGCCTGCAAAAGCACTGGAAGAAAAATGCATCAGAAAAATGCATTTTCTTTTTCAATTTCAAACTCTAAAAAAAAAAAAAAAATTTTAAAACAAACTACCTACACAAAAAAAATCATTTTTCCGAGGCTTTTTCATTCGATGCTTTTGCATTCGATGGAATCACCAGATACAAGCCGGTAGCTGCTGGAGCAGCTGCATACCCTGCCCATTTGGACTCAGTGGCAAGCTGCCCTGTGCACAAGGATAGGCTGTAGGCCAAGTACCTGGTTCAGGCCAGTCCCACCTCGACACTGGTTCTTCGCCAAACTCCTCGTCCTCTCGTCGAGCTGCCTGCCACGTGCCTGTGACGTGTTGCTAGGCTTGCTGGGCCCAGCCTCCTCGAAGACTTGTGTGTGGATCATGAGGCCTACCGTGGTCCTCGGGCCTAGGCCCGGTAGGTGTGACCCTCGACCCAGGGGTCGTTAAAGCTGCGTTTAGCCGCCCCCTCGGACATATTGCCGGTACTAAGGTGTAGCCCCTCGCCCATATTGCATGTACAAGGGAGGAGCCCCTCGGATGACTGTTAGGCTGAATCCTGTGCAGTGCCCTTAGGGCCCACTACACACAATTAAGACTACAGGTGGCAATACAAGTTTTACCTTTGGTACAATGTACTACAATGTCAGAGTGGTAGCAGTGGCGGAGCAGCCAGGCTCATCTCAAGAGTATATGGGCAGTAGCAGAGATTACACAAAGGGACCACAATTACTGTGACTCAAGCAAACACTGACTCAAGGTTTCAGGTAAAAAAATATAAGTACATTCATTTTTAAACCATTCGTTATAAACGCAACACTTCTATTAAACTTCAATAAAAACCACATGTTAAATATACTACAACTAACCAATTCACTTTGTACAGTAAGTCTCAAGGTAAGTAACCTGTGTTGGAATGAAGTGGTATTAGGCACAAAAACACGTTACCGCGAATACGAATGCGATCACTTTTTGACAGTTCGGTCTACTAAACAAACGCGTATCCGTGACTTGAAATGCTACCGGGGCAAAAACACACTTAGCACCTGAGATACCCAGAAGGAGTTGGAGGCAAACATCACAGGCAATATGTTGGTTATGCAGGCAGAATCAAGAAACACTCAGAGACAGGAGTTCAAAAGTCAAAGGGCCGGAGCCAGGGTCGAAGACACCGGGGCCAGTTGCCGAAGATCACACGGTCTAACAGTTCACGATTCAACAGAGCCGAAAGTACTTGGATATTGTCAATGTTCAGAAGCAAAAGTTATAAGAAGGAGGGAAGACAAGGTCAACGCTTGTAAATGAAGAAAAAGGGATTCACCCAGTTTCAGAACACAGTACCTTGTTCCAATGGTGCAGCTGGTGCCCTGACAGTTGTTCCTGTTGGTTTCCCGAAGACCTACGATTCCTGGAGCTTAGTCGAGAAGGAGGACGTCTGAAGGGGATCTGCACCACACAGCGATGAAGCCGGCAGCAGAGACGAGGAATAAAAGGGGCGCTCCTTAAAAACAGGAGGGGCTCTTCAGGTGGCTATCCGGACCACTAGAGCAGCGTGCAGCGTTTTCGACCAAGGAAGAGGATCCTATGGATGTGGAAGATGAGCTGGTTATCCCCACCAAGCTCAAGGGAAGAAGACTCCAGACTGGATCTTCTATGAGTCATTGAAGGGAAGATAGCTCAGGACTGCAGCAGGGCTTCACCGGGACGGGGTAGTTGCAGCAGCCGTAGTGCTCTCCGCTTCTCTTCGGTTCCTTGTAGTTCCAATGGCGACTCTCTGACCTCTAGCCCAAGAGACCTGCCTTTTATGCGAAAAACCCCCATTCACACAGCCTGGCTGTCAATCACCCAGCAGGGGGGTTGTCCAGCCCGGACAACTACCCTGGCCAAACATGACAAAGTGTGACTTGGGTTTCCTAAGATACCCTGTGCAGGGGGTGACTACACCCCTCCCTCACATTCAGCCCACCTAGACACCCAGGTGTCTTGAGGAGGGCTTCTGAGCAGAAGCCCGCCAAAAGACGGTGAACAAAGAAGGCGAACCTAGTTTGCCACGCAAAGTAAGATACAAGAAGGACTTTAAGAAAAAGAAATGGCGAATAAACCCAACCGGAGCCAAAAGAAAGACGATTTGGTCAAGCGGGTTTATGTTCGAGGCTAATATAATAGCCAAGAACAGTACCACGTTTATCTAATATAATCGCGGTAGAAATGTTAGGGTAGATACCACTACCACCAGCCAAGTCTAAAAATTAAAAGAGCGAAACAATGCTCTAGGAGGTCTAGGAGGTACAGATAAAAAAAAAAGGGATACGAGTTAACCTTTTCCAGTAATCCATGGAAGATGGGGTGTACTGGATCTGTGGTAAATTGACTAAGTAAAGTTAATGGTAACTTTACCCTTTTCTGGGGGACGGTAGTCGCCTCAGAAATGGAGTCGGGGGAAGTCTCTAAAATACAACCCTGTGCCACGGAACTGAAGGTGCTGTGACACACACAAAAAGAAGGGGGCTACTGAAGTGGTGCACTCGAGTCCACAATCACAAAAACAGGTAGAAACACCTAGCAAAACACAGGTAAGAGTGGGGAAAAAGCTCTCACTCTTACCAAGGGGAAAAAAAATAAACTCCAGAAGTCCAGCAAAACTGCTGGGGGACTCACTAGGTGAGTGAAATCAGCCATAGATGAGAATTCTCCCCAACAAGGACAATCCGGTATAAGAAACTTCCGGTCCCTCAACACAGCCACCGGGAGGATCCAAGGATCCCTGGGCCCGAAGGCCAGTAGCTGCAGCACCCTCAGTGCGTGTGCTGAACATTCCCTTCCGTGCGGGCGAGTCCTTGGGAAGGAGTATCCTTTGCGGGGTGCTATGGAAAATGGTGGCCCTACCTTGGGCCTGGCTCAGTGTTTCCCAAAGTTCTTGAGGTCCTATGGAGGCGACTTCTGGAAGAGCGCCTTCCACTTAGCTAGTCTGTTCTTCAGCGCTGGTGAATTCGGCCTGTTCCCGTTGACGCAGAAAAGGGGACTAAGGTGTGGCGCTGGAGGGCAGAGTTAGTGCCACACCCCTGTGCGCCTCTAAGTTTTAAGGGGAAGAAGATTTTTTCTGGTGAAAAAGGTTCCGTCTCCCGTCCCTTAGAACGGACGCCCATGCAGTATGGAGGAAAGGGGATGGGACGCAAGAATATCCCCTGTAATGGTAGATGGGCCGCCACCTGAGCCAGACACTTGGTGAAGACTCTGGGCGCTGACTTCAGTCAGCAGGGGAGAACCTTGAACTGGTAATGCCTCCCTTGTACAACGAAGCACAGGAACTTGCAATGCTTTTAGTGTATGGGACATGGAAGTATGTATCCTCTAGATCCAACAACAACAGAAAGTCTCCCTCCTCCAGCTGGCCGGCCACGTGCTGCAGCGGGACCATCCTGAACTTCTGGGACTTTATGTAGTTGAGTTGTCATATATCGAGAATGGGCCGCCAGCCCCCAGTCTTCTTTCTGACGAGCAAGTATCTTGAGTAAACTCTGGAGAACCGAAGTCAACTTCGAAATCAGCTCGATCCCCCTTTTTCTTAACATGGCCCGAACTTCCATCAGCAGATGAGGGATGTGTTGTCCCTGTCGGGCCACCGGTGGTATTCACAGACACTTTTGTTGAAATTATAAAGTTTGTCCGTGGGCAAGAGTGTCCATCGATCGGTGGAGATGATCTCCCACACGCTGATGAAGTTCGCCAGCCAGCATCCCATCGGCGTGCAGGGATGTATGCCCGATGTCTTAGCCGATTCATTCCTGCTTTGGAGGCCGGCGCGCCATCCTGGGTGCCTTGACGATGGTGGCCAACCCCGAAGGCCTTGGCGCGACCTGACCCCCTTTGGCTTACTGGGTCGTGGAACGGGAGTGTTGGCAGTAAGAGGATAATCCCCAGCCAAAACCCTTCAAAGACCTGCTAGACTTCCTGCCTGAGGAACGAAAGGACAGACAGTGCTGTTGCTGTCTGTCGGTCTTGATGGCCTGGAGGGATTTATTGACAAAAAGGTTGTCTCTGTCGCACGGCATGTCCAGGACCTTCGACTGGACCTCCTGTTAGGCAGAAACCTGTGCAGTTCCCTTAGGGACCACTGCAAAAGATTTAGGACTACAGGTGGTTGGCAGTAAACCCAATTGGTAGCAGTCTGACTTCTCTCAAGATGAGTTGGGCAGTATGCAGAGTATACACAATAGGTACAGAGACACAGTAGCACAAGCAAACACTGACCAGAGCTTTGGTGTAAAAGTATATAATTATTTAAAGACACTTGTAAATTACACTAGCACAAAAAGAGGTAAGTATATTCAACACACAGTCACTATTACTAGATGTACATCCCTTATTCCTTATTAGACAAGTCTTAGTTAACACCACTTATTTCCAGACAGAGGTGAGCGCTTAACTAAGATGGCACTACAATAAGTTAAGAAAAAGGGAGGGAAAAGGCAGAAATTAGGAAAAGCACACAACACAATACTTTAGAAGCACCCAGCAAGGCAGGAAAGTCAAGCCTACTTGTGAGCAAAAAGTTCAGAGGCCAGACTCCCTCTTAGAGAGAACAGAGCACCAATGCGCCCAAGATCACACAGTTTAAAAGTCTTGAAAAGTCTTGCAGGGAGTTCAGAAAAGAATTTGAGTTTGCTCAGAAAAGTTCAGTTAGCCAGCCTAGGGCCAACCCAAGTTGTAAGTGGAGGCTTTAAGAGTCACCCCACACAGACCGTTGCGAGGGAGGCCAGGCAGACACAGTACCTTCAAAGTGGAGAGGATCCTCCAGCGGGGGCAGTTGTTCCTAGCAGCAGGTGCAAGTCACGGCATCGTCCAGAGGAAGAGATGGTCACAACGTGGAGGAAAGCTGAAGGTCGTTGTACTGCCAGGGAAGAAACCAGCCGCAGAGTTCTCCGGTTAAAAGGTATGACCCTTTTATTCGCGGTAGTGGAAAAACCGTGGTATCCCGGTTGCCGGGGTGCTTGGCACAGGCAAGGAGGCCACGAGATGATCCGGGAAGGCGAAAAGACGGGCAAACTGGTTACCCCTACCAGTCAAAGGAAGAAGACTCTCCGGGCTGGAGATCTCCTCTGTTGTCGGGAAAAGTGGTGAGACGGTTCAGCAGGGCTCCACCGGTGGTGTCGTCGTTGCAGGTCGGCTCAGCTTCTCCCTCTTCGGATTCTTTAGGTCCTGTGGCGACTTCTGAAGTTCCAAACCCCTGCTTTTATGCAGCAAACCCCCATTCATTCAGCCTAGCTGTTAATCAAACATGCTTAGTGGTGACTTGAGTTGCCAAGGCAACTCAGTCCAGGGTGCCTAAACCCCCTCCCACACCCCCTGTGGTACCCAGACAGAGTGGCACCACTTTTGGAGGCTTCTGTGGAGAAGCCTGCCAAAAAGTGGAACAAAGGGCCCGACTTGGGTTGGAGTCACAGAAGCGAACACAAACGCCATTTTGGAAGCGAGTTTCGGCAAAAATTACCAACCGGTGATTTTATATTAATTTTATATTTATGTTCGAGGCTATATTAAAAAGTGGTAGCCTCGAACAATGGGAAAATCCCATAGGAAAATAATTGTGGTCGAATATAAAAAGTAGTATCCACTGCACCAGCCAAAACTCGATCAGGGGGGACGGAGACGTGCCCCCTCGAACAGACCCCGGGGCAATCGAATTGCCCCGAGCTGTACGTCCACAATATGATGGTTTGTACTGGTTTCTGTTCATAATTTGGGACTAGTAAAGCCAATGGTGACTTTAAATGCCCTGGGAGACAGTAGTCAGTCCCAGGGTATGGAGTCTATGTTTGGGGGTCACTATGACACCCCTGGGTTACTGCACTGAGGGTGCTGTCTAATCCACATACCAAAAACACATGAAGCCCTATGGGGGAAAGGACCCCCATAGCCCATAAAACACATTCAAAGTCAAAGGAACACCTCAAATCATGTCTAAGAGCAGAAGAAAAAGAGTCTCACTCTTAGCAGGAGAGAAAAAATATAAACCCCAAAAATCCAGCAAAGCTGCTGGTGGACTCACTAGGTTTGGGAAATTAGCCTTAACAGAGAATTCTCCCTAACACCTGTCTAAAGTTGGTGGCCTTGAGCCAGCCACAACAAAGGTAAACCCCGCTTCCCATCTGGCGGAAATCTGTGTCCGTAATGTCCAAGGCCACAGTGATGGTCCGACGCCACCTTGCCTTCCTGAAGGATCTCTAAAGCCTTGACCCGTTTATCATCGGGGAGGAAATCTAGGAGTGGAGCTACCTTGTACCAAAGCTCCCGGTCGTATCTGGCCAGGATCGCTAAGGCGTTGGCCGCCTTTACCGTCATCGCCGCCGAGTAGATGACCTTTCTACACCTGGAATCCAATTTATTCCCCTCGTTGTCCGGGGGTGCAGATGAAGATGACTAGTTTTGACGACTTCGTCGTGGTGGCCGCCAAGCCCACCAAGTCCGGCGATGGTTGCGACTGCAGACACTTAGGCGCAGACTCCGGCACTCTATTTCTTTTCAAGTAGGTCTCTTCGCTGGAGCTGAGGCGGGTTACCTCCGCAGCACCAGCCCCTCTTCCGAGTCATTAAGCAGTGTTAACGGCAGAATGGTCTTTTTTGCCTCCCCGCGCAGGTACAGGACGTCGTCCTCCTCTTCCGGAGTAAACTGGAAGGGTACCGAGGCACTGGCTATCATGGAGTGGAAGGATCCCACTTCGTCCGGCGGAGAAGCCCTTGGTGGAGGGGACATCCCACCGCCTGTTTGTTGTCGTCGTGTCCGCGCCCGTCACCCTGGGGGAGTGGAGGGCAGCGATGGTTGGAATGGAGGCATAGGGTGTCTCCTCCTTTTCTTCGTCAGTGGTTGTCCCAGTGTCAATAGGGTCACTGCCATCAGCATCCGCTTTTGAATCTTCAACACAAGTGTGTTGAGGGTCAAGAGAATATCCTGGGACAGGTCTCTAGTAGGTACCTGGGGGACAAGTTCACTGGGCCAAGCTCCTGTGTAGTTATACCCGTCAACATTATCGTAGTTGCCACCTCTGGCTGGCATCTCAACGTTCTCACTGTTGACATCACCACCCTCCTCCGGGATGGTGTGGCCGGATGAAGAAATGTCCGTGCCCTGGAGTTCTTCCCCACCATCTCCCTCTCTTCGGGTACTGAGGGGTCGGTCTCAGGCTAAAGTCCGGCATCCTCTTCTCTGGAGTTTTTTCTACTGGCTTGGACGAAGCCTCCCGCCTGGGAGGAAGAGCCACTCTGGCGCCACCGGGGCACCCTGGACAGGGTCAGCCCCTTTTGCCTTCGAAAGGGAGGCTATCACCAACTCGATAGAGGACGACAATTTGGCCTGGATCACCGGGGCCTTCACGGGCAGGTCAGACACCTTGTCCTGCTTGGCCTTCTCCGGTTTCTCCCGCAGCTTCCCAGGTGTAGCTAACTTTCTTTTGGAAGAAGAGCTGGAGCGGTGGCTGGAGATCAAGGCAGACAGATGGTGAACGCGTCCTGACCGGTGCGGGACCCGCTTGTGCGGCAATCTCAACGGAAGCCGACCTGCAGTGCTTAGCCTGGTCTTGGACGCCACAGATGGAGCGCCCTTAAAGGACTTAGAAGCCCGCTCTAGCTGACTGGATCCGGATGACTGTGTGAACCACCCGGGGTAGAGGTCCTTTCTTTGAGCTACATCGACAGCCGGATGTGTAGATCCTTCATCGTGTTCATGGAGAAGCCATGGCAGATCTCACAATCTTCTTACTTGTGCATCAGGTGTAGGCAATACAGGCACTGGGAATGCTTGTCATCCGTGAAAACATTCTGCAAACCGCAGCTGGTGCAAAGCTTGAAGAGGGAAGCGCCGTCCTTCTCCTCCGACATGGTCTGGCACGGTGTAGGCCTGATGGTCTTCTGGAAGCTTCCAAGAAGAAAATACTCGATGTTGCCCTTGAGGGGCAAAGAAAGATGCAGAAAAACAGGTCCCCAGTTAATCGGATGAATAGACTATGGAGCATACAGGCTCAATTGAACAAAACTATGGATTTTCTATCAAAAAAGTGCACAAAAATGAGGACTCCCAACACTTGAACGTGCTGTAAAAATGTGAAGATGGCTGCCAGAGGAGGGGCTTAGGGAGAGGGCAGTCATTGGCTGGGGGCAGTAAGACCCAGAGCTCAGTGATTGGTTTATAGAAAAAGGTTTATGAATGAAAGTGAAACGTTTTTTTCCTTTTACCGAGGATTCCAAGCCGGACGACGGCGAATATTCATGAGCATGTGAATCCATGCCAGACCCCATGCTGGAGAACTATCCTTTTCCTTCCCACAGACTGTCTGCTGTGACTTTATAATCTAATTGACATTACTGTTTATCTAAAATGTATGCAAGTAACCATCTTTACTGGTAATACAGTAGAAATATTATTAGTGTCATTCTCTGAAACAATTGTAATCGCGAGCAACTACAAAGATAGTCACCATTGAAAAGTAATGTTGATATTTCCTTTGTGTGTTGGGAATCTAAAAATATTTACGTACCCAGTCTGTGTATATAAAATAGAGGATGTCCAGAATCTCAGGTTTGAACCCCAAGCCAAGCATGTCTTTTTAAAATTGTTGCCCCTGTAATTGAGGTATTTTTTGCCCTTCTGCTATAATTTTTAACATTGCTTGATCAGTGAGTTGGTCCCATTGATCTCCTTCATACATCGCCATGAGAGCTGCTGCGTTATCAATTCTGACTGAGTGGGGCAGATGTTGCTATTCTTTTACGTAAAGCATAGATCTTTTTATATTAGTTATCTGGTAAAAATTCATTTGTAGATATAGGTTTCCCGCCTCTCCTCCTAGAGGTAGTTGCTTCTAGGGAATCAACCTTGTACTGGCCCTTTATGTAAAGGGGGCCAGTAGGTGCTGATCGGTATTTTTTCAATTCTTTAGTTAATTATACTGGGTTGGCAAACGATGGTATAATTCTTTTTACAATGCATTTTAACAAAGGGATAGCCGGTGAGGACTTACTTTCCTTGAGGATGTCCTCCATGTAGTCAGTGTCTTCTTGTGGTTCATCTACCTGTATAATAAAGCTTGCTGATGCAGTGGGAGTTCGTCATCGCTGGGGATGGGAGGGTGTAATAATCTGGTCCAATTTTAAGGTTGCAATCCTCCTCCTCAATTTCCTCATCACAGTCTAACTCCACTTTGTCGCCCTCATACTGCATATCTCTTCTATAGGTTGTCTCTTAGATTTCCCAAAGGTTTAAATACATTCTCTTGGTAAAACTACTGTTTCTAAGAGCAGTTAAGTGAAGTGAAATTGACTAAGTTTTGTAACTTTCTAGACCCATCACACACTATCTTACAATATGGTGCTTGAGGGGTTACCTAGTATCCCCTTTGTCTAGTTTCCCATGTAACAGTTTAAGGTTATCCTTTCTACAATTAATGGCTGGTGCAGTGGTTTACTTTTTGCTACCATTGTGTGTTTTACCGCAGGCTGCAATCGCAGCTGCAGTAAGGCACCCATGGGTGCCCATTTTGTCAAAATGACCCCAGTCTTCTTTTTTCGCCATTTCTTGCTGGAAACGTCCTTCTTGGGATTTACTCTGTGCGCCAAACCAGGGTTGGCCCCTTTGTTCATTTTGCCTTTGGCGGGATTCACGAGTGAAGCCCGCTTCTGGCTCCAGTAGGTCTGGCAGGGGCAGGAAGTGAGGGAGGTGCCCGAAACTCCCTGGAGGACAGCTACCCTGCTGTGTGATTGACAACTAGGCTGGAATGAATGGGAGAACCCTGCATAAAAGGTGAGGCTTTTTGACTTGGAAGGCAGAGTCGACCACTGGATGAAGGAATCCGAAGAAGAACTTGGAAGAGCCGCCTGCTGCAACTCCTGGACTGTTGGTTTGCCCGGGGGAAACCCTGCTTTTGTGCTTAAGCTCCGAATTAGTTTCGACTAGAGAAGCCCTGCAAGGACAACTTCTCCCTTTGAGTTGGTGGGACCAATCAACTCCAAAGTGAACTTGTTTGGACAACCTCTCGGAGCTGGCTGTACTTCCACTGCTGCTGCTGGAACCGAAGTGCCAGGGAGTGGCACACCAAATCGAGTGGATCGCTTTTAAGTCAGACCCGAGCGCCAGGAAGATCCTCTGGACTATCCTGAAGCAGGACTGACCAGGCCTGAGCCACAACAGAGTGCTGGACCCCAGATGCGAGGAAAGTCTGAAGTGGTATCCGAGAACCGCAGTGTTGCCATTTACAGTCATACGCGAGGAGCTGAAACTGCGAAGTGTTGCTGAATTGGAGTTTGCCCATTGGTGCCGCTGACCTTCCCATTGCAGTGCAGGAGTCCCCAGATGTCCCCCTTCTTGTCCCCACGGCTGAGGCCCAAGAACAACATAATCTGCAGAGCTGTACAGGAACAGAAGCCAGCTGCAACCATTTCTTCTAACCAAAAGGTACTGCAACACTATGGGGACTTCCTCTTGTTGTGTAGCCTTGCTTGTTCTCAGTTGAGACTTGTCTTGGTTGCTTTCGCAGAGTTGCTTGCAGCTTTGCCCTTCACACGCCTCCCAGCCTGTGGCCCTTCTGCGATTCTTTATTTCTACAAAGACTTCTTAACCATTGTGCAAGACTTTTACTTACTTGCAAGAAGTGCTTCAGTTCACCTAGAATTTTGTTCAATTGACATTGGCTGGCCTGGCTCCCTGAAATACTCTTACCTCCGATTTTGTGTTTTACCTCTCCTCCAGGAAAGGGTTAATTTACTTTACATTTAGGGGTAAAAGTACTTACCTGCTTCAGAATATTTTTTGTTTTATTCCCAAACTTTTTTCTTTGACACAAACTCAGTATTGATCTAAATGTACCAGTGATATATTAATGTCCACAGTGTCCTAGTTATTAAAGTCACCTCAGGGTGTAGGAACCATACGTGTGCCATCCCAAATGAGTACTTGCTGATTTAGAGAAACTAAGTGTATTTTGAATTGTATTTGTGTTGCTTTTATATCGCTCCCGTCTGAAGAAGGCTTATTTAACTGACTGTTTAATAAATTGTTTCATTAAGAAACCTTGAGTGTAAGAGTTTGTTTGAATACTTGTCACTGCAAATCTCTAAAAACCGTACTGCTCATATTGACCCCTCTTGGAGCCTGGCTGCTCAGCCACACTACCAGCCTGTGTAGTACAGACTTGTACCAAAGGTTGTGTTCCTATTGCCAGGAGGTCAGGGTCGCTGTAGTCTTCCCTAAGGACACTGCACACAATCTAGCCTAACAATAAGCATTCTTTAAAGGATTGTAGCAATACGAATAAACTTTAAAATTACTTTTCAGAATCAATAAAGCCAGTAAATAATCTTTGGATATGCTTAATAATTACTCTTACACCCGGAGGTGACTTCAATCACAATGATATTTACTTTAAATATTAAACCAATATACTTTGTAGATTCTGAGTTGCATAAAGGAAGGGTTAAGGGAAGTCAAAAGGTTGGAACAGTTTCTCAGAAAACTTGCGGACAACTGAATCCGCCAATGAAGTCTAGACAAGCTTTTCCCAGCGATAACAGTGTTTAACAAGCCACAACCTATGGGGGGGATAACCAATACCAAAGTCAATAGATTTAGAAGAGTGCCTTTAGGGAGCCATGACAGCCAAATTTAGCCTGTGCAAAGGGAGTTGAAATCAACTCTGAAAGTAAGCAGATGCAAGCTTCAAGTGAGACCGCATGTCTTAAGGTGGAAAGGTAAGGACCCCCAAACCTGAAAAAGTACCTTTGGTTAGGTGAAAGGGGTCCAGCTCGATTCAGTCTTGTTACAGCCAAGTAGAGCCTGGTCCCTGAGCCTCAGTCGTAGGGACAAGAGGGAGGACGTCTAGAGGGCTCCTGCGGCAGTACTCGGTAAGGTAGTTGGCAGCTACAGGTTTTCTTCGGTTCAGCGGCACTTCGCGGTTTCAGCGCTTCGCGCACAGCGCTGATGCAGAACGATGGACACCGTTTGGATTTCCTTGCTCCCTCAGTCCTGCACTCTGGATCGGGATTCCTTAAGAGGCTCCTGGAGCTTTCGAACAGATTTTTTTCCACGACAGACTCGACTATGGACACTTGACTTCTGCAGCAACCGAGAGGCACAGCAAATCAGGGATTGCGTTAAAGTGGCGTTCATCTCGGGGTTAGTTGAGAGGTGGGCGGAGGCAAAGCAGGAAGAGCGCTTTGGGGATGGCTAGGCCCAACTAAACATGCTGCGAGGCCGCTAGAGTTTACAGTTTGGCAACCAAAATTAAATAAATACATGCAGGCAAAAGGGTTTTCCTAGTTGATCCCTTGGTCTCCCCGGCGCTCCTTCCACCCTAATCCAGGCTGCCCTGACAACCAATTTTAATTTGAACTCTAGAGATCGGTGACCCCCACTACTATCGTGGCTAGCGCCTCTACCATGGGAGTGCCACTAGGCCGAGACCTTTTCTACCGAACTCACTCTTGGACTTCCTAAGAGATACCACACTTTTGTTCTTCGAAATTGGAGGACTTGCCAAACAGATAGTGCTTGTAGTCCTCAGACACTCTCCAGTTTACTCTCCCAGTCGCTCCTCTCGCTGATCTTCCATCTCCCTGTTCTCTACTCTCCTTCACTCATACTACTCCCTCTTGTATCTTCCACCCTTTATGTTGTCCCCATCTTCTCCCCTCGTGTAAAAATTCCTCTGTTCTCTCCTTTCCCTCTTACTATTCTCCCATTTTTGTCTCTCTCCCTCTGCCTCCCCTTTTGCCCAGCAGCCCAGCTGTCTCCACTTCCCTCCCTGCTTTTCCACTTCCCGTCTCACCTTTTCCCTCTATCTTACTTCCTCTTGCCTTCTGTCTCGTTGCTGTAATCACACTCCTCTCCCACCTACCTTTACTTATCTACTCTTTCCTACTTACCTCTCTTACTCTCAACCCTTCCCAACTCTGTACGTTTCACTTCTCCACTTACCATTCTTTCTTCCTTCCCTGCTTCTCCGACACTCACTTCCCTACTACTCTTACACTCTCCATTCACTCGCTTTCCCATTACCCCTTAACTGCACTATTACAACCCCTTGCCTCCACTACAATTCACTTACACATTCATATTTACGCTCTTTACACTACGTTACCACACTCTCACAGTCAATACCTCACCTGCTCTTCTATCCAGCCGCTCCACAACTTCCATTGTCCATCTGGTCTCTCCATGGCCTTCCTGCACACCTCCTGACTGCACCAGAGTACCCCACCCATTCTGCATCTTTTACAGGCTTTTGGTCCTTCAGGTTTTTCCCTTTACCCTGTCCTCCATCATCCCAGTGGCTATGCGTTCCATTGGACTCTGGTGCCCAAACTGACGTTTCCCTCGGGGGTGTATTGCTCCATTACAACAGGCTAATAAACCCATTAAGCCCCACCCCTTGCGGCTCTGCAATGAATTCAAGAGTCTGCGATGGTTCCTTCTCAATTTAGGGACAGCACTTAGCTGATTCACCATTTTTGAAGTCTGAAACTTCATAGACATCTACTTCGTTGTATGGGGACACAGCACCTTCAGTGCAGTCTCAGAGAAATCTTTTGAATTTCTCTTAAGGTTCAAATACATTTTGTTGTGTGAACTACTGTTCCCAAGAATAGTAAAGTGAAATGGACTTTACTTACCTTTTCTCTTTGTAGGTCCAGCACACCCCATCTTATGTGGAGTGCAGGGGGGTTATGTAGTATCCCCTTATCCGACATTCTCATAACATTTTTTATGTTGCCTTCACTACTTTAAATGGCTGGTGGCAGTGGTTTAATTTTCCTACCATTGTGCTTTCCCACCGCAGGCAGAATCCTCCGCTGCAGTACAGCACCCACAGGTGACCATTTCTGTCAAAATGGCCCGGTCTTCTGTTTTCGCCATTTTCGGTTTGTGAGGTCTTTCTTGGGCTCTGTGCGTTGCGTTTAACCAGGCTTGAGCCCTTTGTTCGTTTTGCCTTTGGCGGGATTCAGCCATGAAATCCGCCTCTGGCTCCAGTGTGCCTGGAAAGGCAGGATGTGAAGGAGGTTCCCGGAACTCTACTGTCCTTTGTCTCCAGGAGTGCCTGAATGCAACCAGTCCATATTGGCTGTTCAGGGCAGACACACTGCTGCGTGATTGACAGCCTAGGCTGTGCATGAATGGGAGAAACCTGCTTAAAAGGTGAGGGTTTTGGGACTAGCGGCAGAGTCGAACACTGGGAGAAATAACTGAAGAAACGGTGAACAAAGCTTGCTGCATCCTCCTGGACCTTTGAATTTCCCGGTGAAGCCCTGCTGCTGTGTTGAAACTCCTTTTTTCAATTCGACAGAAAAGCTCCAGAAGGGATGACTTCTCCCCTTCCGTTAGTGAGACCAACTAAATTAGAGACAAACTCCACTGGAACATCTTCCGTGCCTGGCTGTACTACTTTGCTGCTGCAAAAACCGAGTGCCAGAGATCGAGTAATCCGTAGTCGAGTGCAACGTCTGAAATCTGGCCAGCAGCTCCAATCTATTCCTAAAGACCCTCCAGAAGCAGGACGAGCCGAGCTTCAGTGCCCTCACTAGTGTGCACGACACAAGGAATGAAGGAAACTGAACCGGTATCCAAGATGGGGGACGGTGCTGTTTACTAAGTGCTGCAACCGCGAAATACAGCTGAACTGAAAAGAGCCCATTGCTGCCGACGACCTCCCAAGTACCGCCGCAGGAGTCTTCCAGGCGTCCTCCCTCCTGTCCCCACGACTGACGCTTGGGAACACGGGGGACTGCACCGCTCTAACAGGACAGAATCCAGCTGGACCTCTCTTCTTCAAACCAGAGGTACTGTTTAGACTTGGTGTCAGTGGAGTAACTTTTCTGAAAATGTTGGGGGGACATGACATCTGAAGAAAAGGTGCCCCAGCCAAATGAATGGGGACAAAATGGTGTGCCATGAAAGTTGGGGGGACCAACACCCCTTTCCCCCCCTAAAATTACGGCCATGCTTGGTGTACTTACATCGTCTTTAGCTGTGCTTTTCTCAGTTGGGAATTGCAGTAGCTTAGGTTAAGAGTTGATTCCAAATCTCCTTTCACAGGCTTGTGATGCTACAATTGATTTTCTAACAAATTCTCTAACTTTGTGCAAGACTTTGATTCTAAGTGCTTCAGCTCCATAGACGGTGTCAAATTGCCTTTGGCTGTCCTGCATACTCTTCTATCCATTGGCTTTGATATTGTTTGTCCCTTGTAGGTGCTAACTTGTTTTAGACTTATTACTGAGAAAGGCTTGTCTAGATTTCACTGGAAGATACAAGTGTCCTCACATATACTGAGAACCCGTTTGACCCTTCCCCTTCCCTAAACCTTTCCTCGCTGCAACCTCAATCTGCAAAGTTTAACCAGCATGATACATAAATGCCATTAATGTCCTTGTGATTGAAGCCACCTCAGGGTGTAGGAATTACGTAAGAAGCATACCCAAAGATTATCCACTAACTTGTTTTGATTCTGAAAAGTATTTTTAAAGTATATTTACATTGTTACATGAATTGCCTTTTAAAGAACGCTTATTTAATTAACATCAATTTTTAAATAACTATTTATAACAGAAACCTTGAGTGTAAGTGTTACTTGGCTACTTATATTTACGGATTTCATTTGTACAGCTCATATTTACCCCTCGAGTAGGCCTGGCTGATCAGTCACACTACCAACTTGTGTAGTACACACCTACACCAAAAGGTGGGTTACCTAATATTAAGCAGGTAAGTGGTGTGTAGTCTCACACAGTGACTGCACCAATTCTTACCCAACACACTACAGAATATACGACTGGGGAGAGGACACAGACCAGAGTCAAGTAGACATTGAGAGTAGGATAGGGTACTAACCGACCCTACTAAAAAAAAAAGAAAAAAGAAAATCACCCTTCTGCATACACCTCTCAAACTCTGAACTAGATACACCCATACCTCTGTAGCACAACAAGCTGCATGCACTTCCCTACATCACAACAATGAAACAAACCACACATAGCCTCCCTTGCACAACACCATATGACCGTGACCAACCGAAAACCACAGCTACACTCCGTGAACCATGTAAAACTAACTGTAGCTGCCAAAGGCATATCACAGCTCTTGTGGTCTTTCCTCCCGCTCAGTTCTATTAACTTACACCCCCCCTTTCCCTCTAGCATTACAAATCCGAAAGACGGCCAAGGGATCACAGGTGGCGACATTCCTCTCTGGCCAACTATTGCCCGACCTCCATCACTCCTTTCTTGGACAAACTCTTGGAAAAGCTGTCCATCTCCCAGCTTAATCTTCACACTGAATCTGTTGGTTGTCCCCATGACCACCAGTCTGGCTTCAGAGCAGCCAGAAGCACGGAAACTGCTCTCCTGAAAATATGTGACGACGTGCATTCTAACCTTTATTCTAACCTTCCTTCTGTCCTCATTCTCCTCGATCTTTCTCCTGCTTTTGAAACAGTCAACCATGCCATCCTGCTCAATCGCCTCCGTGATAACCTGTGTATCACTGATCAGGCCCTGGCTTGGCTGACCTTCTTTCTCATGGATTGTCCCTACCAGGTAAAGCTGGGGTCCTTCCTCTCTTCTATATCTCTCTCCCCATCTACCTGTGGTGTACCCCAGGTGTCTAACCTTTCTCCCTGGATGTTCAACCAATACCTGGCCCCTCTATGCAGATGCCACCCAGCTCCCTTTCAGACTCCCCTCGCCCACCACTACTCCTCCTCATTGCAGACTGTCTGTAATCCAGGAGTGGTGTACCGCTAAAAATCTCTGCCTTAATGCCAGTACAACTGAGATCTTCATTGGAATATCAGCTCCCTCCTTTCCTCTCTGGTCCCTCTTCCTACTCGTACATGTGAGGCTAAGAACCTTGGATCACCGACTTCTCTAAGAAGTCAAACTATCAGCTGCACCTCCTCAGAGGTATTCTTCTGTTCCTCACTTTCCCCCACCTGAAGCTCACTGTCTCCAGAGCTCTGGTTCTCTCTAGGCTGGACTACTGCAACAGCCTCTTTCTAAATCTTCCTGCCTCTTCTCTAGTCTCCGCCCTCTACAACTTATCTAGAACAGGATTGCAAGACTTGTCCTTGGCCTCAAGCACAGGGATCGTATCTCACGAGCAGTGAAATCTCTTCATTGGCTCCCAGTGGCGGCAAGGCTCAAATTCAAGACCCTCTGCATTGTCCGAAGGCTGTCTGGGGCCCGGAACCGCCCTAAACATCTCCTTTCTCAAGCTCTCCACTCGGCCACCTCCAACTCTGAGGGTGAGACGCTTTTCCAAGCAAGGGATTTGGGGGCAGATCTTTTTCTTCCGCTGGGGCCTCCCTCTGGAATAGCCTCTCAGCCTCTGTCAAACTTGAGCAGAACCACCTCCGGTTCCAGAAGCAACTCAAGACCTTCCTCTTCGCTTCTGCTTTTTCTCTTCCTCTCCCATGCTGATGACCCATCTGGCCTAGCACTGGTCGCCTGGCCACCCTCTGAACTTGGGCCCAGGTCCCCACATGTCCAGCTGCACCTTGCACTGCCTCTTGGCTGCCCTAGCATTTGTGGTTTGTATTTCTAACCCTACAGTCCCCTCTCTCTGCACTTACAATCCATCCGTTGGCTGCACTTTCTATAACCTGCACTGAGCCACCAGCGGGGTGCACTTTGATTACATGCATTTATCCCCCCCCCCCCCCCCCAAGACTTCTCCCCATCCCTTCCCCACACTGGTGCGAGCTGCAAGCTGAATGACACAAGGACTAGTAAGATAGTTGTTTTGTCCTCTCTCTGTCCTGCCCACAACACCAGTTTTGTCGCATCTAGAGTGTACAGGCGCGTTATAGATGCCATATCATAAGAACCTTTAACATAAGGTATTAACCAGCAGCTAATAGAACCATATGGCAACTTCACATAAAACCTGAGAATAAAACCCCTTGGCCCATTTCTTGGTGTTTTAAGTAGTTTAAGGCCATCTGTGACAATATCCACAAAGCAGGATAGTTTACATTGAAACTCTGCAACTCAGCAAAATATATGTTACTTTAATAGGGGTTCATACTGTGCCAAATTAGTACCATAGTAGAAAATAAAAAAGACTGGAAAGTGGGTAACATACAAAAAAGTATATGGTTCACTTACTTTATGTTGCAGTTGAAGGTGTTCTAAGATTGGACCCTGAGTTGAAGAATTTATAGGTAAATCCCATAAACTGGCTTCACTGCCTAAGACGACAGACAATTGAAAAAAGATTTTTATATTAGGACAGTGAAGAAGTTAACAAGGTAAAGCTACTTGCAAACCGTTATGGAAACAATGAAAGTATAAATTACTTATAAATGTAAATCTCGAGCCAAGCTCTTAAGATTCAAATACATTTGAATAATTCCCTACTGTCAAAATGGGGCAAAACATTATCAGAAATCTTTAAAGCACACTCGACAACAGTCTTTTTGAAACAAAGAAAAGTGAAATATTGTTATGCAACTGCTCAAACGTTTGTGCCTTTGCATGTTTGAGTCAGTGGGCCTGGCTACAATTCTTTGCATCAAGGGAGCAGTCAGTTTTCTTTTTTTTGGTTCCGACAGAACGTGGAAAGGCAGCTTCTACTTTAGAAGCATCCTTTTTTGGAGGTGCTCAGTTTCACTGAAGATGTTACTGCAAACCGATGAAAGCTTTAGATTTCAAATATCAGTAAAATTCAAGCACTCTATGCTTTCGAGGGCTACTGCTGGCTTGGAATGTGTGGATCCAGGATGTGGGTGTGACTGACTGGTTCCACTCCACATCTGGAAAGCCAGAGAGCCTAGGTGTGGGGCATGAGTGAAACCCCTGCTGGCTATTTGAAAGGTGCAGATCCTTAACATTTCTGGGCTCGGACTTGTTTCCAGCCAGGATTTAGTATAAGATGACTCCTGCAGCCTTCAGATCAGCGCTGGAGCCACGTATTCTGTGTAGACTAGCAGAAGACTGAAGATCCGTGGATGACTCCCGAAGAGGCCCCGCATACTCTCCTGCGTTTGGCCCGGTGAAGCCATGCTGGAATACCTGATCTGCGAAGACCCTGAGCGTTGCTTCAACCCTTGGACTGGTGAGACCAATTAGTCTTGATGCATTTACCAGGATCCTGATGTCCTGAGCCTTCAGAAGTGCTTTTGGACCACCTGGTGGACTGAACAGCTCTCCAGTGGGCTACCTCGGTAGAATAATCGCCATTCAACATTCATCACCAG
Organism: Ambystoma mexicanum; assembly: GCF_040938575.1. Lineage (NCBI taxonomy): Eukaryota > Metazoa > Chordata > Amphibia > Caudata > Ambystomatidae > Ambystoma > Ambystoma mexicanum. The sequence continues at coordinate 165,013,182 of NC_090921.1, forward strand.
AACTTTGGTGGTCGCCAGCTCGTGCCACAAGTCGCCTGCTGGTCGAGTTTCAGCTTCCCAGCTTCAAGGGAACCTGCTTTGCAAGGTCTTCTTCCACCGTGAATGGCGAGCTGCCTGCCAACGTCGCTGTGCGGTGATCGTCAGTGAAAGTCGCTTCCCGGTGTCCGGTGAGATGTCCAGAAGAGTCCTGCATCTATGAATGCCACTTGCCTTCCTCGCCAGGTGCTGTATTCTGCACAAGCAGCCGACCTGAGAGATCCTTGGACTGCAACCCATAGACATCCTGCACCGGAACAATGTTGGGGTGGTCGATAAAGGTCTCCATGGGAAAGAGGGGTTCACGTTGTGCACGCCATATTGTTGACAGGGATAATGGCGATGTTGACGCAATGTTGCAATTTAGCATGTATCCCGTGAAGTTAATGAGAATGGGATAAATGTTACCATTCATGTTACTTTGTATTTAGTTGATACATTTTAGATTTGCATGCGTGTAGCAACAAATTTGCAGATGCAATCTGAAAACGATGTAGCTGCATGGCATGAAACGCAGCGCCTAAAGATGGGAAGCGAGGAGCTTCATATGCACATGTGAGAATGGAGATTCGCGGAAAGAAGCCATTGTGAGGGGATGCAGTAGTCGAACATACTTGCAGACATGCATACACGGGGGTCTTCAATGAAATGTATTTGGGATAGTTGGGGAACAAGGGGGTACATGGAGGACACACATCTGTATACTAAAGGTACCCTCATAGCTAGGGGATGTGTAAACTGCAGAAACCTGGGGTGGCGAGAAACTCGGTCAGCTGCGATAACATCAAATGGTCAGCTGCTGCCGGGTTCTGGGTTTCAGGACTTGGTGCTATTGCAGACGGGAGATTTAATCTTTTAAGTACATGGGAGTTGTTATTCAGTGTCCAGGAAGTCCATCCACCTGGTAGGTTCGACTTGGTTTGTTTGTTTATTGAATTTCTAATGCACACCAGACCCGGAGGTAACAGGGCGCAGCAAAAGAGATGCAAGGCTAACAAGGTTACATATTGAATAACAGTATAAATTGACAAGTGAGATACAAGACAGGTAAGGCTCAGAATATACAGGTAGTAGATTTCAAAGTTATTTACATCATAATGTACAGTAGTTTACAGTAATTTACAATATTAGGTGGCAAGATGTGCTAATGTGCAAAAGTTTCAGTTTGAGTAGTCTGCAGTCAGGTTAAGGTGGGTGATGAGATTCTCTCTAAAATGTGGGTAGGGTTGATCAGCTCTCAGATCGTGTGGCAAGGAGTTCCATAGTTTGGCGGCCTTCACAGGGAAGCTGTTGCCGCCAATCTTGGATGATTTAAATCTTGGTACCACCAGGCAGTTCGTATTGACGCCTCTGGTAGGCCTGCTGGATTTTTAGTTGCATCTTGTTGTGGGTGGATAGCCATTTGTATTGGCGTCTGATTGCGGTCAAGTGCATTCTTTTGGTGATGCCTAGTGCGGCTCTGAGAGCGTTATTCTGTAATATTTGTAATTTTTGGATACTGGCTCTGTTAGCGCTACTGTAGAGAGCATTGCAATAATCTAATCTGGAGAGAATTAACGCACTGGCCAGTATAATTGTTGTTGGAGAGGAGCTTGCACATGTAGGCTGTAGTAGAGGCCAGGGATTTATTGAAAGACACAGTGGCGTCCAGGTAGAAACCCAAGGTTTTTACCTCCTTCGAGACTATGGTATTATTACCATCAATGATGAAAGAAGCATATTCATGACCTAGTTTGGTGAAGTTGGAGGGGGTGCCAAGAATTATCAGCTCTATCTTGTCATCATTCAGGCATAGGCCATGTGGGGCCATCCATGCCTGAATGAGGAGGTAGATCCTATTCACCAACGCCAAGTCCTTACCATGATCCCCGGAAAGTGGGAAGAGAATCTGCGTGTCTTCTGCGTAATTAGTGTAGGTGATACCCAGAAGGTCCAAATCATAGAACAAAGGTTTGGTGAATATGTTGTACAGAGTTAGAGACACGCATGAGCCAGGTAATACACCTGGTGCAAGGGGTGTATAAGGCCAGAAAGGACAAATGGTTTATGGGTTTCGATCAGGTTCTCAGGAATGACCAGGATGTGGCCAGAGGCCATGCATGCTGAAATGGTAGTCGGAAATTAGCGTGAAATGAGGACACCAGCAAGTAGGGGAATATAAGATGCATATAGCCCATTCGAAGGGAACTTCCTCTCCCTCCTCGTATTGTTGAAGTATCCTTGGTAAAGCCACATGCATCACAACCGGGTTAGAGGTCCCCGACCAGATGGAACTTGCAGCAAATTTGGATTTTCGTATGAATCTGTAAACATGTGATGTTATGACCTATTACTCAAAGATCCCGAAAATTGTGCGCTGTAAATATATGATTGTTCGGACAGTTTTTCAGAAGTCCAACTAAGGGATTAGTCAAACCACTCCGCTCTTGGTATAAGGCTGTACCACCCGAGTTCATGGCAGCGTAGACAAGAGCAGCCAGGCTTGTTTTAGGAGCGAGAAAGGGCTGTAGAATCAGTACAAATGAACTGCAATACAAATGGTCCAAAGAAACACTGCAACACTATGTATTGTAAATAATAAATGGCTTACTTAAATACAAGTAGGCCCAGATACATCTGGGGTAAATAAATGCTATCACACTTTATATGTAATCACAAATATCAGAACACAAAGCTATGCTTGAAGATGCACAGACCAAAGCATAAACCTTACTTGGAACACTTAACAGTAGTTCTAGGGAAGTCATAACATTTTCATACACATTCAGTATAGGTTACACCTTTTCTTGGGGAGTAAAAACCAATGGTTACTTTCACAATTCCATTCAGTTATGCAAGGGCAGTAGACCCTACCATTGTACAGTGAGGATCAGTATTAAATCACAGTCCGTCAACTGGACAGTATTTCTATTGTTTTATTTGTCCATGGTTCAAAAAGAACCTTTACAAAAAGAAAGAATAAAATGGTTCATATATACATACAATTTCTTTAAAAAATTGCGTTGTCATCCTTGAACAACGATTATTAGGTCATAAAATACAGTAAGGTAAAAAGGCACTAAAGGAAATCAAAACAGGGCATAATTACACAACAAAGTTCCCAAGTTCTTATTCTATATGTTTCAAGAGCCATACAAGGGTGAATATCAAAGGCCAATGATTTGGATTCATCATTCTTGCCCACAGTGCTGCAAGACAATCTTCAAAGTCAATATTAACAAATTTAATTAATAAGATCGTTCTCTTGGATTTAAAGTGAGGACAGAATAATAGTGTTTCAGTGATTCCACCACTTCTTCACAAGGGTGGAAACGACATTTCAAAGTTAACGTGTCACCTTTAGCGTTGCTCCAATAAGTAGTCCTTTCCCTTGTGTAGTATTGATTGAATTTAAACCTCATATAATAATTTTGGGTGACACTGCAGGGGAAAGACTCAATGTATTTGTATAGAGAAGTTCTTTTTTTGATGAATTTAGCATAGTCAGCATGTGTTTTGTAATTTTGTATTTCTTCTAGAGTTTTACACCAATCATGGTCAAACTTTCTTCTTTGCGTATCCGAGTCTTAAGCACAAATCATCGGATGTGATATTCACCTCGCCATTATTGCCCGCATTTCACGTTGGTATAGATTGATAGAAGGCACATTATTCAAGGACAGGTTAGTTTTTAAATCCACATAAAGAGAGTTGGTTTGAAGGCAGCACATTTTAGCATAGTTTAGGAGTTGTCTCCATTTCCTTCTAGAGGAAAGCGGGAATAGGCCCAGTTTGTGTCTAATAATGCTATTAGGCATTGCAAGCAAGAGATGCATTGCCGACTTCAGGAGCCTACCTTGGAGGCTATCCAGGAACACACTCATATCCAATAGGCAAATGTCCAAAGAATATAAGAGTACACTCTCTACCTTTAGATTGAAGAAATCTATAATGGGTACCAAAGAATATTTACAATATTTGGCAAAAAATATTTTTAGCTGAGAAAGTAGCGGTCACACCTTTAAGTTTAGTTGCTCTCCCCAGGAATTGATCGAATTCTTTTCAGATATGTAATAACCCAGATAGATCGCATCAGTGATCAAAGGTATAGGTGTGTTCAATATTTGCCAGCTGAATCCTTTGGTCTGGTTTGTTATGCTAAATCTCACAATAGCAGTTTTGGTTGGATTTTGGCTAAGATTGTGTGCTTGCGCAAAATCCTCAAATAGGTGCAGTTTGATTTGAAGCCCCGTGGGTGTGGGTTCAAAGATGATAATGTCGTCTGCAAAGGCAAGCCATTGCAGACGTAATGAATACATTTTGGTCGAAAAAAGGTTCTTCTCCTTCCACCCATCGTCCAGGTCCGCAATGTAAAGATTAAAGAAGGTGGCTGCAAGGTTACAGCCCTGCTGCAATCCTATTAAAGTTCTTATAGGATCAGAGGTTCTTCCGTCGCCAGTAATCCTGATCCTGTAAGATGTGTTGGTGTGAAATTGTACAAACCAGTATAGTAAGTTGGAAGGGATTCCTAACGTCACCATTTTGGACCAGAGAATATTTCGCAGTCAAAAGCGGCGGACATATCAATCAATGCAATATAGACTGGACATGCGTTCCACTGCGGATATAATATGCGCCATGACTGTAGCGTTAAGAGTAGTGCTCATAGCTTTTCTAAAGCCCGTTTGACACTTGAATATAAACCATGTTGATCGATATGCCGTTCCAATTCATATACGAGCAGAATTGCGAACATTTTTGCCTCTGTGTCGATTAGTGAAATGGGTTGATAATTTTCAGGTTGAGATGGGTCCCCTTTTTTGTAAATCGGAATGATATTTGCGGTTACCCAAGATTGCAGAATGGACCCTGTAAAGATTAACATATCAAATTTGGATTTTAGAATGGTTGCCCATATAATGGGGTCAGTCTTGTAAACGCAGGGTGGTAGCCCATCAAGCCCTGCATATTTAGAAATTGAGAGTTTACCGATTGCCCATTTTATGTCTTCTAAAGACCATTGGAAACGTTCTGCCTGACTATAACATATAGAAGAAAATGTTATAGGTGCAAATTCGTCCAGAAGTGCACATTTCTTTGTGATGTATTCACGACAGGTAGTCGCAGGAATAAGATTAGGAAGGGGCACAACCTTTTGGTGGTTAGCTCTTTTTCTGATTTGCCAAAGGACCCGTGTGTCGTGTTTGCAAATAGCCTTGATCAAGGCACAGCTAACGTTGTTGTGGTTGAGAATGTGCGTATTTTTATACTTCATCAATATCTGTTTGCATAATGCATGGGGTCTGTATCTGATGTTTTTTTGAACGCCACAATTCCTTGTTTTTTTGTCTCCAAGATCTTACATGCAGGGTCAAAGTTATGAAGGCGAGTTGGGACTTTAGTAGCGTGCTTAGTGTGGAAGTAGGTTAGTGCTTTATTAATTGCTTTGGTACAGATAGAATTTTTTGCTGGAATCAATGTGCCGATTCATATTATTGTTCTTAATGTAGTCAGATACATACTTGGCAAATTGTTTGCATAAACCAGGGTTCCATCGTAGGGATATGGACACGCGATCAACTTCGGGGAGAGCTAGTAGATGGTCAATGTTTAAGGACATTGCCAAGCGGGCATGATCTCCATACGTTATAGGACTGATTGACGAGGCACTTGCTACAGGAGTGATGTTATGCGATAGACATGTATAATCAATCGTTGAGCTGGTATTACCACGGCTCCACTATGAGGGCCATTGTTGGTACTTCTCAATCTCAATATCCCAATCATGTAAATCTGACTTCCAAATCAACCCTCTTGTTCGATGGTGAAAAACCGCTTATTGTCTGGAGATCTACAGAAGGCTGGCGGTCAGAGTTGAAGTCCCCGCCAATTATAATTTCGCAGATAGCATTTTGAAGAAAGATGGTTTCAAGGCAGTTGTCAATTTCATTTAGCATAAGTTCAATCGGGGTAGTAACAGGGTTCCAATATAAGCTTATGAATAATATGCATTTGTAATTCTTATTTTTCACGTGAAGCTGTACACCCAATAAATTTGTTGATTGCCAGGCAAGTTGTGATGTACATCGAAGGATGTGGTTTACAGCAATTGCAAGTCCCCCTGAAGGCCAGCCCAAATTGGCCCTTGAAGCAGGGGAGCAATATGTGCTATAGGCTGGGAGAAGCGGGGGATCAATTTTCATGGTCTCTTGTAACAGTATAATATTTGGGTGGTGCATTATAGCTAAAGTACTAAGCCAATTCTGCAGATTGCGGGATCCGCGAGAGTTCCATGAAACGATCTTCAATTCACTGCTTGTCAATGGCTAGGACGGCGATTGGTCAGTTTTGGAGTTCAGTATTGCTCTTTGGTTCCAACCAAATCTCATCTTTGTTTTTCCCTGCTGAATTCAACAGTTCGACAAGTGAAAAGTTGGAGTCGTTGGAACTAGATTTGGTTTGTTGGGAGTGTTCCTTTTTACCCACTTGAGGTGGCAGTTGGTGCGATATGAATTCTTGTGCAGTTTTTTCATTTCCAAAGGTATATAGGGTAAGCCCTTGATCTTTGATCTCCGCTCTACATGACCAAATATATTTCAAAATTGATTCTGAAGGAAGATAGCATAACATACGATAGTTCCATCTTGCCAAGGACACCTGCTTCAGTTAGAATCTGTACTTTACTCGCCCCACTGATTATAATGAAATTCTTATCCATAGGCAGTTTGTTCGCGTCATCAATTCAGGGATTATTGAGTCATACTTCACTATATGATTTCCTCTTCTGTAGTATTTCTGGAAATGGTGGATCGACTCCTCCCATTAACAGGAAATTAAGCGTTTAGGTTCTTTTGAAATCTCATGCTGGTGTTATGGAGAATTCTCTCTTTGGGCTGAATTTCCTAACCTAGTGAGTCCCCCAGCAGCTTTGCTGGATTTCTGGAGTTTGTTTTTTTCTCCCGCCAAGAGTGAGACTCTTTCTCCCACTCTTGGACATGATTTATGGTGTTCCTTTGACTGTTAATGTGTTTTATGGGCTATGGGGTCCTTTACTCCATAGGGTCTCATGTGTTTTTACTATGTGTGTTACACAGCACCCTCTGTACAGTGACACAGGGGTGTCATAGTGACACCCCACCATAGACTCCATACCATGGGACTGACTACTGTCTCCCAGGGCATGTAAAGTCACCATTGGCTTTAGTAGTCCCAAATTATAAACAGAAACCGGTACAAACCATCATATTGTGGACGTACTGGTCAGGGCAATTTGATTGCCCCGGGGTCTGTTAGTCGAGGGGGCACGTCTCCGTCCCGCCTGATCGAGTTTTGGCTGGTGGCAGTGGATAATACTTTTTATATTCGACCGCGAATATATCCCTATGGGATTTTCCCATTGTTCGAGGCTACCAACTTTAATTATTTAATTCTCATAGCCTCGAACATACCACCGTTTTATTTATTTAATATTAATTCGCCGGTTGGTATTTTCTGCCAGTACTCGGTTTTAAAATGGCGTTTGTGTTCGCCTCTGTAACTCCAAACCAAAGGTCGAGCCCTTTGTTCCACTTTTTGGCGGGCTTCTCCACAGAAGCCTCCAAAAGTGGTGCCACTCTGTCTGGGTACCACAGGGGGTGTGGGAGGGGGTTTAGGCACTCTGGTGTGACTGGCCCAAGTGGTGAGCCGGCCGGCTCACCACTTAGCATGTTTGATTGACAGCTAGGCTGAGTGAATGGGGGTGTGCTGCATAAAAGCAGGGCTTTTTGGACTGGAACTTCAGAAGTCGCCACAGGACCTGAAAATCCGAGGGAGAAGCTGAGCCGATCTGCTACGACGACACCACCAGTGGAGCCCTGCGGAACCGACTCACCACTTCCCAACGACAGAGGAGATCTCCCTGCTGGAGAGTCTTCTTCCCCCGACTGGTGGACACAACCAGTTTACCTTCTTTTCTCGCATCCCAGGACGTCTTGTGGTCGAATTGCCCGTGCCAAGCTACCCGGCAACCAGATGGCCACTTACCACTGGGCCGCGAATAAAAGGACCGCTCCTTTTAATTGAGAACTCCGCGGCTGGTTTCTTCCCTGGCAGTGCAATGGACTCCTGCTTTCCTCCCCGACGAGATCCTCTCTTCCTCCGGACGAAGCACCGACTTGCACCCGCTGCCAGGAACAGCTGCCCCGCTGTAGCGTTCTCACCATTTTAAGGTTCTGTGTCCGCCAGGCCTCCCTTTCTAAAGATTGCTACAAGGTAACAATAACCCCTTAACCTTCAGGACTGGAATGGCCGCCTTGACCATCTAACTGGTCCCTTTCTTTTTGGTCCAACTCTTTCTGAACTTATTGCGAGACTTTTGGGCACTTTGAACTCTGTGACCTTGGACACATTTTCGACCGGAGCCTCTTAAAGTGGGTCTGGCCTTGTTAACTTTGACTTTACGGTTTTAACCTGCCTTCTCCTCCTACTGTGTTCTTCTGAAAGTGGTCGGATCTGTTTCTATCTTTGCTCTGCCTTTCTCTCCCTTGTAAACCGATTGATTAGAGTGCCATCTTCGTTAAGCGCTCACCGCTGTCTGAAAATAAGTGTTGCTTTACTTAAGACTTGTCTAACTAACCGTTGAAGGGAGTGTATCTTTTAGTGACCGTGTTTTTGAACTGCTTGATATTAGTGCCAGTGTGTTTTACTAGATGTGGTTTTAAATCAATAAGAGTATATCTCTTTTACACCAAGCTCTGGTCAGTGTTTGCTTGTTCTGCTGTGTTCTTTTTGACCTATTGTGAATACTCTGTATACGGCCTAACTCTTCTTGAGAGAAGTCTGACTGCTCAGCCACAGCTACCAGGTAAATCTGGGTGGTACAGACTGCTACCAATTGGGTTTACTGCCAACCACCCGTAGTCTTAAATCTTTTGCAGTGGTCCCAGAGGAAACTGCACAGGTTTCTGCCTAACACCTGTGCAGACCATCGAACCAATGGTAGAGCTAGTTATGGTAAGAGGGGCTGTGTCGATGCGACCGCTGCGAAAGCCACTCGCCATAAACTCAAAACCGGGGACAATAATGCACAGAATTGATTATAGGAGAAGGGGGAGAATGACAATGCATTACTTACCGTAAAAGCATTTCTGATGGTTGTTTCTGCTTAGATTCACATGCTGTGCATAGTCCGACATCCAGTGGTCACTGCGGAGTATTGCATTTTGTTTTACGTAGTCGAAAAGGGGACGTCAACAAGCCGTGTCTGTAACACTATCCCTATAGTGACATGCAGTGTACCGACAATTCCTCACGCGTCGAGGTCCCTCCGTTTGTATTTTTTCTGCCCTGAGGGAGCCTATTAGACGTGAGTGAGTACAGAAGAAAGTCTATGTTCCTTGCATCCGAGCGGGGAGGAAGGGTGGGCGTATGTGAATCTAAGCAGATACAACCATCAGAAATGCTTTTACGGTAAGTAATGCATTGTCTTCTGATGCTTGTTAATCTGCTTAGAATCACATGCTGTGCAGAGACTAGCGAGCAGTACCCGGAGTTGGAGGTGGATTGTGAGAAGGAACAGTAGAAAAAAGATGTCTTAATACTGCCTGTCCCACCTGGGAATCAGATCTAGAGTGGGCATCTAGACAGTAGTGTTTTGTAAAGGTGTGAACAGAACTCCAGGTTGCCGATTTGCAAATGGACTCAAGAGGGACATTTGCAATGAAAGCTATGGAAGCTTCAGTGCCTCGAGTGGAGTGTGCTCTTGGCTTGAAGGGTAGTTCTCTCTTAGCAACAGAGTGTAACAGAGTGATGCATTGTACAATCAATCTAGAAATAGTGTATTTTGAAACTGCATCTCCTTCTCTTCTTGCTGCCACCGAGACAAAGAACTGATTAGTCTTTCTCAATGGTCTAGTTCTTTCCATATAAAACATCACGGCTCTGCGAACATCCAGTGTATGCAGGCTCTTCTCACCTAAGTTTGAAGGATTCTGCAAGAAAGTTGGTAGTTCTATTGACTGCTTGACATGGAAGTTAGAGATAGATTTTGGTGCAAACCTAGGATGTGTGTGTAGAACCACCTTATCCTTGTGAACTGTTACAAAGGGGTCTAGTACAGAGAGCGCTTGTAGTTCACTTACTCTCCTAATGGAGGTGATAGCTATTAGAAAAGCAGTCTTAAGAGTGAGGTCTTTAAGTGTTGCTTTGTGAATGGGTTCAAAGGGTGACCCTATGAGCCTGGTTAGTACCACATTTAGGTCCCATCTGGGAGCGGGGTTAGCTATGGGAGGGTGGATCATCTTCACTCCTTCCATGAAGGCTTTAATAACTGGGACTTTCCACCATGACACTAAGTTGGGAAGTGGTGTATGCGGAAAGTGCCGCTAAATGGACTTTAATAGAGTTAAACACCAAGCCTGAGTCTAGTAGGTGAGTCAGGTACAGAACAATTTGTGTGGGAGAGCAGTCAACTGGGTTGATGGCTCCTTCCCCTACACCAGATGACAAATCTTTTCCATTTGCTAGAATAACAGTGACAAGTGTTAGGCTTTCTAGCCTCCCTGAGAATGTCCATGCATCTCTGCGGGAGTTGTAAATGTCCAAATGTTATGATCTCAGGAGCCAGGCTGCTAAATTCATGGTCAGAGTGCATGGATGTAGTGTCCTGCCCTTGTCCTGTGACAGCATGTTGTACGGGCAGGGAAGTTTCACTGCAGGAGATAGGGACATCACCATCAAGTGACCATGGTATCGATAGACCGTTCCCTTTGATTTGGTTCTGGGGGTACCTGGAGGCGTAATCTTGGCATTGGGAGTTCTCCAGAGTTGCGAACAGATCTATTTCTGGGAATCCCCATTGTGTGAAGACGTCGAAGACGATGTCTTCGTGTAACCACCATTCGTACTCCGAGGGCAGAGGGAAGTCTCTGCTGAGTTCGTATGCTAGCAGATTGAGTTCCCCTGGTACATGTTGTGACAGTAGGAACATGTGTCTGAGAGCCCACTACCAGATGTTCTGGGACAGCTTGGACAGTCCTGGAGAGTGAGTGCCCCCTTTCTTGTTGAGGTAGTACATGGCTGTGGTGCTGTCCGTGAGGACCATCACTGTCTTCCCTTGCAGGTGTGCCTGGAAGGCTTTCAGTGCGTTGAACACAGCTAGTAGCTCCAGTAAGTTTATGTGCTTGGATGCTATGCTCAGAGTCCAAACTCCGTGAGCAGTCTGATGGGATAGGTGAGCCCCCCCCCATCCTGTGAGGGATGCGTCTGTGGTTAGATTGGTTTCCACTGCGAGGGTGGCGAATGGTTTCCCTATTACCAGGTTTTCCTTCAACCACCACCGTTGCGAGAGAACCTAGGCCTGCAAGACCACCACTAGATCGTCCGATTGTCCGCTGGCCTGACACCACTGGCTGTTGAACCACTCTTGCATTGGGAGCATGCACAGGCACGCGTGAGGTACCAAATACATGACGCCATCATTCCTAGTAAGCGCATTGCTTTGCGTACCGTCACCTCTCGACCGGCCACATATTGAGGGATCTGAAACAGCATGTTTTGGACCCTCTAGTTGGAGGGGAAGACGAGGCCGTCCTTTGTTCGAATTAGAGCCCCTAGGAATTGTTTGATCTGGCTGGGGTCTAAACTGGACTTCTTCTCGTTGATGGAGAAGCCCAGTTGAAACAAAAGGTCTACAGTCTTTTGGGTATTTGAAAAGCATGTTTCGTAAGAATCCCCTTTTATGTGCCAATCGTCGAGGTAAGGGTATACTGGGATGGACAACCTGCGCAGGTGGACCGCTGCCACTGCCAGTACCTTCGTGAATACTCTCGGCGCTGATGCTATGCCGAACGGTAGCACTCTGAACTGGTAGTGTTTGCCCTCTATCACGAACCTGAGGTATTTCCTGTGCACTGGCAACATTAAAATATGAAAGTATGCATCTTTCATGTCCAGTGTTGCGATGTAATCCTCCTGTGAGAGCAGGGGGATTACCTCCTGTAGAGTCACCATACGAAACTTTTGAGGTTTGACAAATTTGTTCGCTGGGCGCAGATCTAGTACTGGGTGCATGGTTAAGTCCTTTTTGGGTACAAGGAAGTACACTGAATAAATACCTTCTGTTACCTGAGATCGAGGCACAACCACTATAGCTCCTTTTTCTAGTAGTTGGTCCACTTCTTGAAGAAGGATGGCGAGGTGTTCTGGTGACATGGGTCGTCCCCTTGGGGGTCTGTACGTAGGGGAACTGTTGAATTCTATACAGTAACTTGGTTGATAGTACCCAGCAGTCTGAGGTTATACCCTCCCATGTTGGAAGAAAGGATTTTAACCGGCCCCTGACTGATGCATGGGAGGGGACCCGAATCTTTGAGTCATTTGGTGTTGGTGGCTTGGGAACCTCTAGGGGTGGGACCCCCGACCTCTTCCCTTGCCACGATGTTGTCCTCTTTGGTTGTATTGTCCACTGGTGCCTTGGTTAGAGGACCAGTTACCTGCAGAGTATTGCTGCTGCTGTTGTTGCTGCTGCTGGCGTTGGCCTCGAGAAAAGTGTTTGTTGCCATAACCACATTTGTTGGGAGGCCTTGAAATTTGGTCGAAGGTTTTGATGTTGTCAAATTCCTTCTTTGCGGTCTCTAATGCCTCATCCACCGCCTTACCAAAGAGGTTGGCATCTTCTATAGGTTTGTTAATTAGAGATGCTTGTGTTTCAGGTTTAAAGCCTGAATTACGTAGCCATACATGGCGTTTGAGGAGGACTAGGGAACGGCCAGCCGTTTCTGCAGCATCCAGAGTATTTTTAATGATGCTTTGGTTGACTAAGGTCCCTTCAGTAACCGTGGCTAGAAGCCTAGTACGTAGGGGTTCCGGCACCTCCTCGATGTCCTTACGTAGTTTGCTCCATTGTGCATCTGCGTAACTTGCCAGCCAAGAGTTGTTGTTGACAATTCTTGCGGAAAAGGCAGCCGAGGCTGTAATCCTCTTTCCTCGGGCATACCATTTTTTACCCTCTTCATCTGGTGGTGCCTCGCTAGTTGACAGCGGGACCCCTGCTCTTTTCCTTGTATTTGTCACCACTAAGGAGTCTGGTACAGAGTGGCCCCTGATGTATAACGGGTCCAAAGGGGAAGGACTAAATAATGTTTCTATCCTCGGGTTGACCCCTCTGATCAACGCGGGTGTAGATAGTGAAGGAATAATTTGTCTCTGAGGCGAGAAGGGGAATGGTTTGGCTGACAGGGGGTTTCTCCTTGATGATCTTTTCTACAAAGTCTGTTAGGAGAAATTTCCCCGGTCTCGATTTCGAAATGCGCTGCTGCCTTGCGTAGTAGTGCATTAAAGGTAGGTTGATCGTCTATAGGTGACATATTCCTAATAGGCGAGTCCATGGGGTGGGGTACAGGTTTAGGGCGTCAGAGTCTGAAAACGCTGATGGGGATTGCCAGGGCTGTGAAGCGCCCTCTTCTGGGTCTTCTCCGAAAACCCCATCACCCATATTTGGGTTATCTTCAAAACCCTCCTCCTCTAGGTTTTGTTCCCCTTCATTGCCTAAGAATTTGTCATCCTCCTGAAAGTGGGGGTCCCCTCCAGTGAGGTCATATAAGTCTACATCCTCTTTGGGGGGGCGGGGGGGGGAGAAATCAAACAGCCTAGGGTACTTTGCCCTGGGATCCTCCTGAGGTCCCTCTTTGATCTCTTGGGTGTTGGAAGGTTCTGAGTCACAATAAACCTCTCCATTTTGTCCATACAAAACTGGAGTCTCTCTAGGGTTTCTTGAGGTACCCCAGAGAGTTCAGTGGGGGGAAAAGGGAGGGCCTTCAGTTTGAAAACGCTTCGACCAATCCCATAACGTCAAAGAAAGGTTCCCCTCACCTTCTGAAAAGGTTTCTGGTAGGTTAGGAGTCCCTCTCGACGGAGGGGGCAGTTCCTGCCTTCCTTATGACCTTTTCGGCATCTCCCAGGCCTTGTGAGCTGTGATCGACGTTTCTTTCGCCGTCTGTCTCTGGCTATCAGTGGAAATAATCCGCGCCAGGCTCTCGACAACTAAACTGTCTGTTGAGGGTACCTCCGGCGTCAACGTTACAGGCGTTGCTTGCTGTAAGCCGACAGGCGCTCTGACGGTGCACGTCGTCCGACGGTTTAGTGATAGCGCTCTTATCTGGGGGTAGCCCAGTCGCGTTTGCGAGGGGAGGTTAAGACTTACGGTCTGAGGTCGTCGCCGGTAGGATCTGGGTCTCCGTTGGCGCTAATGCTCTCTTCGTCTTAGACGAGGAAGAGCCGTGGGTCGTGTGTTTATTGGAGTGTTTTTTGTGTGCGCCAAGTGTCGCCGGGGTGTTCATCCCCATAAGCAGGGCGTGAGCAGAGCTTGTAGGGGGGGGGGGGTGAGGGAGACAGACGAGGAGGAGCGAGAACGCTCCTTAGAAAGATCTGCGACTTCCGAAACGGACGCTGGGTTATCACATTCCTCGCCACTTTCGGCGGCGGCGGGTGATGAATCTGACCTAGACATGGCGTAGGCTGCCCACCTTTTGACCCTGCGTTCTTTTAAAGTCTTCTTCTTTGTGGTCGAGGGGCAAGCAACGGTTACACCGTTTATGCTGGTCTTTCCAGGTAAACTTGCCCTTGCAACATGGGCAAAACCGAAAGGGTGTCGTCTCCATAGCTGAGGAACCGATAGCATGTGACAAGGACCCCGAAGGAAAGGGAGGGGAAAGGGAAAGGCATTCTCAAAGAGAAACAAAATGTCCCACAACCCCACTCGCCCTACTGTATTTGGCGAACGCCGAATAACCTCCTCCGTCGAAGGCACCGCCGGAGATCTTGATCGGCGGTGAACAGCTTCGCAGCTACAACGCCGAAGGAGGGGTGTAAAGTAATAATATAGTTATAAGTTAATAATGACCAAAGGTCGAATAAATGTTTTTGCAATGTCTCTCGAGGAGCTCTGCGTAAAGGCGACCAATATCTGGGCGGAAAAAACAATCTGAGGGACCTCGACGTGTGAGGGATTGTGGGTACACTGCACGTCACTATAGGGATAGTGTTAGACACGCCTTGTCGACGTCCCCTTTTCGACTACGAAAAACAAAATGCAATACTCTGCAGTGACCACTGGATGTCCGACTATGCATAGCATGTGATTCTAAGCAGATTAACAAACATCAGAAAACAAGTTACTTGCCATATCTGGTGACGTTCTTTCGATGGGATGTTCCTCTGACTTATTCCACATCTATGGCAGGTAATGTCGACGAAAATTTTTCGGAAGAGTGCGTCCTGCGTCGTTCCATTGTCCCTCGAGACTTTCCGTCCAGGGTCACGTCACCAAATGTTATATATAGGACGCACGGCGCCCGCAGCCTCAGTAAATAGTTTTTTCATAACTAATGTGTTTCCACCGTCGCCTTTCCGGGTGCCGGGATGGGGTTTGAATCTGGTTTTAAAGTTCTGAATGGGAGATCCGTTTGAGCCCTTACATTCTTGTCCGTTGAGACTTTTCTTTAAAACTGCATTTTTTAGTTGCGGTTACTTCCGCACGCAGAGTGAATGAGTTGCAGGCACTTTCCACCAAGCCAACATTTACTGTTTTCCATAAGGACAGGGTTGTACTGCGGGTGCGGCCTTCTTTCGAAGTTTGTTTCTTCCGAAGGTTGTGTCGGAATTCCATTTGAGCCAGAAGGTGATTCTTCCGGCGTTTTATCCTCCTACACATCCTGGTAAGGAAGAGGGGAGGCTCCATAGGTTGGATCCTAGAAGAGCTTTGAGTTTCTATCTCTCACGGATGTCCCAGGTCAGAGTGGACAATCAGCTCTTTGTTGGTTATGCTGGAAGGCACTTGGGCCAGGCTGTTTCCAAACAGACCTTGTCAAGATGGATCATTTTGACGATCTCCGAGTGTTACCGTTTGGTGGGAAAGGACCCTCCAATAGGCTTACGGGCTCACTCTACTAGGGGTGTGGACTGCCTCCACTGCTCTACAGAGGGGCGTTCCTATTCGCAATATTTGTGAAGCAGCCACATGGGCCTCTATCCATACCTTTGTGAGACACTATTCTTTGGACTCCATCCATGGGCAGGATTTGGTCTTTAGTAAGGTACTCCTCCATTTAGCCATTTGATTGGGCATTCTAAAATTCTAAAATTGTAAATTCTTCACCCACCTCCATAAGTTGGTACTGCTTTGGGAGTCTGTCATAGATGTGCTTGGGATGAATCAGCACATGAAAGTAAGCATACTTGAGGTCTGAGACACCAACCAATCTCTGAAGTTGAAGGGCCTGGAGGACTTGAAAAAGAGGTACCATCTTGAACTTGTCCTTCCTGAGGAGATTGTTCAACCAACGCACGTCCATGATGGGTCTCAATCCCCTGTCTTTTTTCGGGATCAAAAAATAAGGAACAAGTTACTTACCTGTAACTGTTGTTCTCCAGCATGGGTCTGGCATGGATTCACATGCTCATGAATATTCCCCGTCGTCAGGCTGGGAATCCTCGGTAAAGAAAAATCAGTAACAGTTTCGTTTCTGATCTGTCTTTCGTAGTAGTAACCAATCACTGATCTCTGCGTCATACTGACCACAGCCAATGACTGCCATCTCCCTAAACCCCGCCTCTGGCAGCCATCTTCAGACTTGGTAGCACGTGAAGAGGCAGTATGACCAAGTGAAGAGCCGCAGAGGGGTAGGCGGGAGGGTTCGCATGTGAATCCATGCCAGATCCATGCTGGAGAACAACAGTTACAACTTGTTCCTTCTCCAGCATGGGGTCTGGCATGGATTCACATGCTCATGAATAAAAGAATACATAGCAGTACACACATGCACAACCACGGGAGGTGGCAAAGGCTCAACATTAAGCATTACATCAAAACTCAACATTAAGCAATTCTTACCTCCTCACCAGGCTCAGCTTAGGCGAACAGGTTGCGCAGCACTGCTTGGCCGACCCTGGAATCCCGATCGACGCAGTAGAATTTCGTGAAGGTGTGCGTCGACCTCCACGTAGCAGCCCTGCAGATGTCCAGCAAGGGCACACCAGATAGGAACGCCGTGGCAGCTGCGATCGCTCTGGTGGAATGGGCTCTCGGACGGCCAGGCAGCGGTCGGTTTGCCAACCGATGGCAGTACATGATACAGCCGGAGAGCCATCTGGAAATGGAAGCCTTCGGGAGAGCCTTCCCCTGATTGACAGTTCCAAAGTCCACAAAAAGTTGTGACGTCTTCTGAAAACTCTTTGTGCGGTCCACGTAGAACTTCAGCGCTCTAGCCACATCCAGCGAGTGCAAAGTCCTTTCAGCCGGCGACGAAGGCGACGGGAAGAAAACAGGCAACACCAAGGGTTCGTTGAGGTGGAAGTCCGACGGCACCTTGGGCATGAAGGAGGGGTGCGTCCTGAGCACTACCCTCGTGTCGTGAAAAGTCAAGTACGGGGGTTTGCAGGAAAGGGCCTGGATCTCTCCCACCCGTCGTGCGGAGGTGATGGCCACAAGAAACGCTGTTTTCCACGACAAGAACTTCAACGGAGCCGAGTGTAGAGGCTCGAACGGAGGTCCCATGAGCTTGGTCAGCACCACGTTGAGCTCCCACGCCGGGGCCTTCACCGGCGGGAACGATCTGAACAGTCCCTTCATGAATTCTTTCACCAGACGATGAGACCACAAAGACGACCGTCCCGTGGTTCTGGTGTATCGGGAGATCGCAGCAAGATGAATCTTGATGGAAGCGTGCGCCAGTCCAGCCTTGGCCAGGGTCAGCAGGTACGGCAGTACTTGGGGAGCCGTAATCCGTAGAGGGTTAATCTTCTGTGCGTGGCACCAGACAGAGAACCTCTTCCATTTGTGTCCGTAGCATTTAAGAGTTGAGGACGCCCTGGCCTTTGCAAGAACCTCTCTGCAGTCGGCCGGTATGTCGTAACCTCCAAACTCTAACGCTGCAGGAGCCAGGCCTGCAAGTTCAGCGACTTCCACTGGCAGTTTGATTGACGGTGACAAGTCCAGAAGGTCCGGGAACCATATCTGCCTCGGCCACGCAGGTGCGACGAGGATCATCCTGCACCGTGACCTCTTGAGCTGGTTGATGAGCCGGATCAGCAGCGGCAATGGAGGGAACGCGTATAGAAACAGGCCCTCCCAGGGGAACGAGAAAGCATCGCCCATGCTCCTCGGCTGGGGAAACCTGCTGGCGAACCTCCGTCACTTGGAGTTCGTCGCGAACAGGTCGATCTGGGGTGTGCCCCACCGTCGGAAGAGGCGGTCCACTAGATCCTGTCGTAGTTCCCACTCGTGGCACGAGCGCAGCTCTCTGCTGAGCGAGTTGGCGATGGTGTTTTTTATACCTGCCAGATGAAACGGCACCAGAAACATCCCTTGGGCGATGGCCCAATGCTACAGATCCTGTGCCTCCTTGGACAGGGCTGGGGATCTGGTACCGCCCTGCTTCCTGATGTAGAACATGGTGGTGGTGTTGTCGGTGAAGATCCTCACCACCTTGCCCTTGAGGGACGGAAGAAAGGACCTGAGGGCCCAAAACACTGCACGGAGTTCCAGGACGTTGATATGGAGGGACCTCTCCGCTGGCAGCCAAAGACCCCTCGCGTGCAGGTTTTCGGTGTGCGCTCCCCACCCCTCCAGGGAGGCATCCGTGGTCACTGTCTTCTGGTGGCCCGGGGTCTGGAAGTCCATGCCCTCCGTCAGATGCGCGCGGGTGCCCCACCACCGGATTGCTCGTCGGAAACTCTCGTCGAGTGTGATCCTGTCCTCGAAGCTGCCCGTCATCTGGATCCAGCGCGCGTCCAGGAACTCCTGCAACGGGCGCATCCGGAGCCTGCACAGGCAGATGAGATAAATGCAAGAAGACATCATTCCGAGGAGGGACCTCACCCTGGCCGCGTCCGCAACCAGCATCCGCTGCACCTTGCCCAAGATGGCCCTTGTCCTTTCCTCCGACGGAGAGGCCAGAAGCGACACTGTCGAGCTTCGCTCCCAGAAACAGTGCATCTTGCGCGGGCACCAGGTGGGACTTGGCGTAGTTTATGGAGAATCCCAGGTCCGTGAGTAGTTGGACGGTCCTTGCCGTGTGCTCCACAGCGAGCTCCTTCGTCTTTGCTCGGATGAGCCAGTCGTCCAGGTAGGGGTAGATGTGGATCCCCTCTAGGCGCAGCCGCGCCGCCACTGGTGCGAGGCACTTGGTGAACACCCTGGGTGCCGACCTCAATCCGAAAGGAAGGGCTCTGAACTGGTAGTGATGCCCTTGGACCACGAATCTGAGAAACTTTCGGTGTCCCTTTAGGATGGGGATATGGAAGTAGGCATCCTCCAAATCCAACGACGACAGGAAGTCGCCCTCCTCCAGTTGATCCAGGACGTGTTGGAGGGTGACCATCCAGAACTTCTGTACCTTGATGAATTTGTTCAGTTGTCGTAGGTCCAGGATGGGACGCCATCCTCCCGTCGCCTTCTTCACGAGGAAGTATCTTGAGTAAACTCCGGAGCCCCGAAGCCTCTTTGGGACGAGCTCGATGGCGCCCTTCTTGAGCATCGCCTTTACCTCCAAGAGAAGTTGAGGGACGTGATGTTCCTTCTTGGCCACAGGGGGGACGCGCGGGCACCTCTTTAGAAACTCGAGCACGTGACCCTGAGACAGGGCGTCCAGCACCCAACGGTCGGTGGAGATGGACTCCCACACGCTGACGAAGCTCGCCAGCCGGCCTCCCACCGGGGTGCTTAGGTGGGGGCCCGACCCCACGGCCGGTCCAGTCCTGCTTCGACGAGGCTTTGCTGCCTTGTCCTCCTTGGCGACGACGGCAGGGTCCGCCCGACTTGCCTCGTCCCCTGTAGGCTTCCGCTTGACGATAGGTGGAAAATCCGCCGCTGGAACCTTTGGAGGCACCCTGTTTGCCTCCGCCGCTCTGAAAGGGCGGCCGTCGTTGCTGGAGAACACAAGAGCCTGGGCCGTGTCCGCCTTGATGGCTTGTAGGGAATCGTCCACAGTTTTCCCAAACAGGTTGCTCCCGTCGAACGGCATGTCCAAGACTCTGGTCTGCACGTCCTGACGGAAGTCCGTAGCCTTGAGCCATCCACGCCGCCTAAGGCACACGCCGTTCCCCAACTGGCGAAATCCAGTGTCAGCGACGTCCGTCGCTATCGTAATGGCGTGGTCCGACGCCACTTCTCCTTCCTGCAAGATCCCTAGGGCCTCCGCCCTCTTGTCTTGTAGGAAGTCCAGCAGGGGGGCGAGTTTGTACCACAACTCCCTGTCGTAGCGGGCTACGATAGCCAAGGCGTTGGCAGCCTTAATCGTCGTCGCTGCAGATGAGATGACTCTGCGTCCCATCGTGTCCAATTTCTTTCCCTCGCCGTCCGGCGAGGAGGTTTACGTAGAGGCCGCGCCCCCCCCCCCCGCTTTCTTCCTGGCCGCTGCGGAGACGACCGAGTCCGGGGTCGGCGGTGCCCGAAGGCACAAGGGGGCCGCGTCCGGGACCCGGTACTTCTCGTACCGATCCCTTCTCGCCGGCGTTGTGGATGGGTTCTTGAGGAGGGAGAGACCCTTATCCCAGATATCGTCCAGTGGAGGTACAGCGAGGACCGTCTTCCTCTTGGTCTCGCGCCGCTGATAAAGGAAACCTTCCTTCCTTCTCTTCCGGGCAGAGCTGGAAAAGCTCAGATGCCCTGGCGATCATGGCGTGAAACGATCCAATCTCGTCGGGCGGGGAAGCCCGGGTGGGAGGTGACGATGGGAGATCCTCGTCGTAAACCTCGTCGTCTGTACCCGTCGCGGCCGTGTCAGTCCCCGTATCATCCCCACGTGTCGTGGACGGGGAGGAGGGCTGAGCAGGGCGCGATGGTTGAAAAGGAGGTGGAGGATGAATCCTTCTCTTAAGAGGAGGGCTCCCAGAAGGGCCTGGCTCCGGGTCCCCCATCGGGAGCGGTTCCTCCGTTGGTGGTAACGGCAGTCTCGTCCTTATCTCCGAGCAGAAGGACTGTATAGCCAACAAAATGGCCGCCGAGTTGTCTTGCGGCACTGGTTGAGGGGGTTCCGATGGATGATCAGGAGCCCCGTCGGCACCCTCGACGTTCTCGTCGTCTCCCACGTCGGGGTCCCTCCCGACAGGATGGTCTTCTTCCACGCCAGCGCCGTGGCCTAAGACTTCGATCAGCTCCTCCTCAGAGGTTGAGGCCGAATCCACGACGACCTCCTGCACCCCCTTTTTCTTCTCCGTCGAAGGTTTCACGGGGGTCCTGTCGATGGGCATGAAAGAGGACTCCCTCCGCGGTGGCAGGGAGATTCTGAGCCCCAAGGTCACCACCACTGGTGTAGCCTCCACAGGCTGAACCAGGGCCGCCGCGACTGTCTCGATAGAGGCCTTGGCCAGATGGATCAAGGCTTTCACCACCTTAGGTGCGCTCACCGCCTTCTCCTTGGGGGGAGGGTCACCACCTCGCGCCCCCTCCGATGGGGCCTTCGAGCACGACCGGGGTCTCTCCAGGAGCTTCGCCGGGTGCTCGGCCTTCCTCTTACCCGAGCCAGAGCGTTGGCTCGTGGTTGATGGCGCCGGGGAGGATGCGCCCTGCCTGGCGCCCGTAGAGCACGACCGTTCGGCGCTCCCGGTGCCAGCGGACTCGCGGTGCTTGGCCTTCTGTTGGACCCCTGTCGCCGGGGCGCCCTCAAATGTCTTAGAAGACTGCTCGGACTTCTTCTTCTTCTCGCCTGATGGGCTCTTCCCTTCCAGCCAGTTGGCGAGAAGCAGATGGCGGTCCTTCATGGTCCGCTCCGACATATTGCCGCAAAACGCACAGTCCTTCTCCACGTGCGTCTTGTCCTCATGCAGGCAGTAAAGGCAAAGGGAGTGTTCGTCCTCCTTAAAGACATTCTGAAGCTGGCATCCAGGGCAGACCCTGAACAGTTTTCCGGGCGTCGAGCTTCCCTTCTCCTGGGCCATGCTCGAGAAGGGCCTGAGAAACTTCTGGAGTCCTCCAAAAGCGCGGCTCGCCAAAAACTTCACCCTTGAGGGGCGTAGAAGAATCCGACACGGGTCCCCGTTGATCGGATAAAGAAACGGTGGAGCTGGAGGCTCTTTTGACCGAAAAAGAGCAAATTTTCCTAAGAAAAAGCGCGAAAAAAGCACTAACGCTCGAGAGCAATAGCACGAGGATCCCAACACTTGAACGTGCAGTAAAAATCTGAAGATGGCTTAGGGAGATGGCAGCATTTGGCTGTGGTCAGTATGACGCAGAGATCAGTGATTGGTTACTACTACGAAAGACAGATCAGAAACAAAACTGATACTGATTTTTCTTTACCGAGGATTCCCAGCCTGACGACGGGGAATATTCATGAGCATGTGAATCCATGCCAGACCCCATGCTGGAGAAGGGGAATACCTACCATCCCTTGTTCCTCTCCGCTACAGGCACCAGTTCTATGGCGCCTTTCTCCAGCAGGGATAGGATTTCCTGCATAAGGAGCAGATCCGCACGCTTCAAAGAGAGCTTCCCCGGTGGATTGTGGGGAGGCCTCTGCCAGAAGGGAAGACAGTAGCCATGGGCTATGATCTCCAGAATCCACACATCTGAAGTAATGGCCCGTCATTCTCCAAGATGCTGCACAAGTCTGCCCCCAACCGGCGAACCATGGGATGTGGCCTCATGACTGAGCCGACGCGGCTGCGGCAGTGCCTGAGGGCAAAGAGGCAACTGCCCGAGCGGCTTTGGCACCCCGAGTACCTTGCTTTCCACCCCGGGTACTCCTACGGTGGTGCCTTTGACTGGCAGCTCCTCTCGATCTACCAAAGGAAGAGAAGTACCGAAAGGAACCTCCTCTCCATTGCTGTCCCCTAGGACAAAAAGGCAGAGGTTGACGAGCCTTCTTCGCCCAACCATCAAAGCGCTTATCGCCCCCATCAGGAGGGCTGGTAGGGTACGCAGCCTGCTTTGAGGAGGCCGTAGCCGCCTGCACCACCAAACTCTCTGGAGTAGGGTGCGTCGATAAGTAGCAGGGGTCACAACTGGATGGGCGGTATTTCTTCGGAAGCGACTTATTAACTGCTGGTAGACTCTCCGGAGCAGTCCACGCCGCAGCCACCCTTCTTTACAAAGCCATGTGAAACGGCAACACCGGGCGGACCTTGATCCAGGATGTCTGTCAAATTATCCTGAGCAAATCATCCTGAGCAAAGTCAACAGGTGGCGCAGACCACCCCAAGTATTCCGTCACCCTTAACATGAGATGCCGATAGGAGGAATCCTAAAGAGACCCAGGCTCAGGTCAACCAAACTCCACCTCCGGAGAGGTGTCAAGGCCACTAGCGTCATGCAATGACTGAGTTCCTCCATCTGACTATGCCCCGACAAAAGGTCATCGGAGACATCAGGAGGCACAGCCACCTCCTCAGACAGTTCCTCAACCTCTGAAATATCCTGTAAAGGTTGGAAAAAGTCCAATCTAGGAGGAGAAACAGAATAGGGCTAAAAAACAGGCCTCACAGACTTACTAAAAGCCTTCCTCTGAGGTTCCACAGCCCTCAGGGGTACCTCTGGCAAATCCTCCACAAACTACGCTGAGGGCGCCAAGGGAATCGACGCTGACCGAGGCGCCGACAACTTCTTCGAAGGCGGTGCCCCGAGATCCCCTCGACGGACACGGCACCAACGTCTTCGAGGGCTTCACAGGTTCCGATGGTCTCGATGGCGTCGAGGACTGGGAGCTGGCTCGGCGGCTCCCAATGATCGCGCGGACCGCCTGAGCGCGAAGGTGTGCGAGTGGTGGACCGAGCCCGTTCCCTGCCGGCTTCTTTCAAAGCGCGGACGGAACTGTGCCTTGCGACTGAAAAATCCCTAACATCTGCTGGCGGAATGAATCCCATTCTGGCGGCGACGAAGACTTGGTGGGATAAGTCAACCGTCTGGCGGAGTCCACCTCCGATGAGGAAGGCAGCCGATGACGGCGCTTCCTAGAATGCCTCGACGAGGCAGAGACATAGCGGGAACCACTCCTATATCGAGACCCCCCCTGGATTTTCGCTGAGGCAGAGTCGCCCCTCGAGTCATCGGTCGAAAGCCCAGCGGACTTCAAT
Organism: Ambystoma mexicanum; assembly: GCF_040938575.1. Lineage (NCBI taxonomy): Eukaryota > Metazoa > Chordata > Amphibia > Caudata > Ambystomatidae > Ambystoma > Ambystoma mexicanum. Next base: position 165,037,242 of record NC_090921.1, read on the forward strand.
TTATGGGGCTTAGACACCCTACCTAACTTCAATTTCTTCTTACGTTCCCGCAAGGCCTTAGATGTCAGGGACTGCCAATCCTCGCAGTCAGTGGCGTGGCTTTCGCTGAGGCAGCAGAGACAGATGTCGTGCGGGTCCATGATGGACATCTTCGAACCGCAGTCCGGACATTTTTTTAAAGCCCGACTTCAGGGTAGTAGAAGACTAAGACATCACTTTCGAAGAGAAAAATCAAGCATGCCTAGATCCCGAAGCAAACACTTTTGCGGAAAAAACAGAACTGAGGCTACGGGTGCCGTGTGTCCTATATATAACATCCGGTGACGTCGACCCTCGACGGAGGCCCTGGAGGGACAACGGATCGACGCAGGACACCCTCTGCCGAAAATTTTCCGAAACAGCACAGCTGTGGACATTACCTGTCAGATGTGGAATACGTCGGAGGACACAATCCCCTCGAAGTAAAAGAGTTGAGGATTCTAGCAAAATCGAGTTGTCGAGTATTATTGCTTATGAGCAAAAGCTCGGTCAGCTGCTAGGGTTCTCGAAGAACTTACTTCTCAACACGGACGCGAACCTCTATCGCGACATCCAGATTAAGGGGGCATGGATGTTAGCTAAGAAGTCCCGTGCCCGAGTATGGAAGCTGCGGTCAATGCTGAATAGGCAAACAAATTGAGCGTGATGTAATGGCGTGCTGGGCTGGTATGCCGGAACGCCGGCGAGCCAGCAAACAGCACAGACTTGAGCACGGGCTTGATGCGCGCAGCGCCTGGTTTTTGAAGGATTCTAGGGTAAAGAGGCACAGCCTCATATCTGAAAGTGAAATTTGTTAGGGAGAATTCTCCAAAATGGCCAATTTCCCATACCTACTGAGTCCCTCAGCAGCTTTGCTGGATTTCTAGGATTTATGTTTTTCACCTGGTAAGAGTGTGAGCCTTTTTCCCCCCACTCTTACATGTGTTTTGCTGAGTGTGTTTAACATTTTTGTGTTCATAGACTGTGGAGCCTCACCTACTCCATAAGCATCTTTTTATTGTGTTACACAGCACCTTCAGTGCAGTGACACAGGGTTGTCTTTTTAGACTTCCTAACTAAGACTCCATTTTCGGGTACTGACTACTGTCTCCCTGAACATGTAAAGTTGCCATTAACTTTACTAGTCTTTTTAAAACCACAGACCCAGTGCAAACTATCATACATAGAGTACTGGAAAGGGTTAATAATTTTGTCTGTCTCATGGAACATTGTTTCGCTCCCCTTTCATTAAGACTTGGCTGGTGGCAGTGGTACCTACCCTATTTATCCTACCGCGGTTATTTTATATAGCCTTGATATTGTTTTAGGCTATCTTGGTAGCCTCGAACTTAAACCCGCTATAAAGGCCTTTCTCGTGTTTTACTCTGCGCACCAAACCAGGTTTGGTCCCTTTGTTCGCCGACCTTTGGCATGCTTCTGCACAGAAGCCCTCCTTAGGTGCCTGAAAGTCTGAGTAAGCAGGATGTGAGGGAGGGGTTTTAGGACCCCTGCCATTGGTTCCCTTGGTAACCTAAGTCACACTCCTGTTTGATTGGCTAGGCGACTGTCCCGCCAGGACAGCCACCCTGCTGTGTGATTGACAGCCAGGCTGTGTGAATGGGGGGAAACTGCATAAAAAGCAGGTCTTTGGGACTGAGAAGGCAGAGTCGCCACTGGATCGAGAGAACCAGAAGAGGACCTCTACCACGACTGAAGCTCCCGGTGAAGCCCCGATGTGGGTCCGAATCTCCAAACTTCGATGACCGTGAAGATCTGCAAGGAATCTTCTGCCCTTGAGCTGGTGGGAACAACCAGTTAGCCAAACTGCTAGCCAGGCCTCCCTCCTCTGGTCGAATATGCTGTGCACAGCTACAGTGAACCGGATAGCCAGGAGGAATGGACCCTGCTTTATTTGTCGCTTTGCTCCGCTGCTGGTTTCTTCCCTGGGCAGTGCAGGACCCTCCAGTCTTCCACAGTCCGACCAACTTCGTTCTGAACTCTTGGCAAAGACTTAACTGCAAACTACCCTGAACTGTGTGATCCTCTGCAAAGACTTTGGTCCATTGACTTTGGCCTTGGCCTCTTGATTGGATTCCCTCACATAGTTCCTTTTTCTAGACTGCCCTGCTTACTTACTTGTTGGTGCTGATCAACTCCTGTCTAACTTTGTCTTTCCCTCCCTTTTTATTACTGGACTGCCATTTTGCTCACACTTCATTTGTGAGCTCAACTTCTCCAATCCGAGGGCTTGTCCATCTCTTCTCTTTGAACTAACTTTTCTACCAACCAACCTCGTCCGGAATCTGTGCCACTAACTTTACTGCTAACTACCCTGAACTGTGTGATCTTGAGCAAGAGACTTTTGTCCTATTGACTTTGGCCCCAAGCCTTTTCTATCTGATGATCTCACTGTAGTCTCTCTTGTTCTATTGCCCTGATTACTTACCGGTTGGTTTTGCCTAAATTCCAATAACTGTATTTTCCTCCCTTTTAAATTGCTGGAGTGCCATTTTGCTCCCACTTCATTTGTGAGCTTAACTTGTCTGGAATTTAAGGGCAGTGGTGTGGTGCATTTATGATTGTGATTTTTGACTTGCTTAGAAAGGTGAACTGTTATACAACTGATAAGTAAATAAATATATATTCTTTTTTTTTATTAACTTGACAGCACAACAAAGAAAAACAGAGGGAGCCACATGGCACCAGTGCAGAAAGCACGCAATGAGAATTTTTAGGCAATACAATTCGTATCAAAAAGTGACGTTTTAGAAGAATGGAGAGTACAGGTTATTAACACATACATTTTAACATGACATCCACTATGGGGGACCGCCTGGGGAGGCAGTGGCGGAAGTTGATGGTGAGGCCAGGGCAGAGATATAGTCTCGAAATTTCGGCCAGACATCCCTCGGCCTGGAGCGGGAGCACTGCATCGCACTCCAGGACTGCTCGGTGTCGTGAGCCCATGTGACCGAACCGAGCCATTGTGCATAGGTAGGCGCTCTAGGGCGGAGCCAACATAATAATATACAGCGAACTGCCAGCAGCATACAGAGACCTGCCAGTTTCTTAGAGTCTCGAGGCAACTGAGGGAAATCATGGAAAAAACAATGCAGTGGGGTAGGGGTTATCGGGTGTTCCAGAATGTCAGATAATGTAGAGCAAATATCTAGCCAAAATTGGGATAACCGGGGGCAGAGCCACAGCATGTGCATGTAAGACGCTTGGTCTGCGCCACACCTGGGACAGGAGGGGGGGGTTAGCATCATAGGTGTATAATGATACCTGTGCAGGATTTTGAACTGGATGAGTTTGAATTTAGTGTTGTAGGAAACCTCGTGGGTGCGGGCGCACATACGAGCCCACCTCTCATCAGTGACCTCCGAGCCAAGATCCCTCTCCCATTTGCGACAAAGCTCGGTGAAGTGGGGGGCCGCTCTGGATTGAAGTAAGGCGTAGAGCCTCGACACTTTGCCTTTGAAGGAAAGATAGGAGCAGAGCTCCTCTACTATCGGTTCATCAGGAGGCAAGACGGGGAAGTCTGTGTATCTGGCTTTAAGGTGTCCGCGGAGTGACGAGTACTGTAGCCACACCGAGGGTCGGCGCCTGAGTAAGGGGGGAAGGTCAGACCATTCTATAAAGTTCCCCTGCTCGAAGGCATCGCGCAGAGTCAGGAAGCGGGTGACCACAGAGTGGAACGTGCGGGACACCGGGCAGGAAGTTCCACAGCGGGAGGTCCCCGTGGAACGGGCAGGGAGTGTCAACCATGGACCAGAATTTGGAAAGGGCCAGGGATGTGCTGGTCACTGGATTCGCAGAGTTCGGATCAGGGATGATCGGTTGGAGGATCAGGGAACCTATCACCCGGTCACAGACAGCTTCTCAAGGCGAACATGTGGGGGGGGGGTCGACAGTATTGAACCAAAATGCCGCAAACTGTGATTGGGCCACCACCCAGTATCTGACAAAATCGGGAGCGCTGAAACCACCCAACACCTTAGGGGCGGATAGTGTGGAGAATTTGAGGCGGACAGCTCCGGAGTGCCACAGGAAGGTGTTACATATGCTGCGAAGCATTCGAAAAAAGTTATCCCCTGGCCAAAGAGGCAGATTAGTAAATCGGTACAGTAATTGGGGTAATACAATCATTTTGAGTATACCAATCCTGCCCGCAAGCGAGAGGGGAAGTTTAGTCCAGCTGGCGGCCTTAGCCTGCAGGGTAGTTAGATAGGTGTGGAAGTTGTCATCGCGCAGTTGGGGTGTGTGCCGGGAGACCACCACGCCTAAGTAGGTGAAGCTATTGGGACACCAGTTGAATCCATGCAGCTCGGGGGGAGCCTGTGTGAAGTCTGTGAGCGGAAACAATACAGATTTAGAACAGTTAATCCTCAGACCGGATATGTCACCGAAACGGGCCACATCCCTCAGTATGGGCAGAAGGTTGACTACAGGGGATCGAACATACAGCAGGGTATCGTCAGCGTAGAGGGAGATTATGTCAGTCTGGCCAGATGTGCGCAACCCTCTGTGCGAGTGCGACTGTCTAATCATGTCAGCAAAGGGCTCCATGGCAATAGCAAAGATAAGCGGGGAGAAGGGGCATCCCTGGCGTGTACCTCTAAAAATCTGGAGGGGGGAGGAGCACCTATCTTCTGTGCGGACTTTGGCGGACGGGGCGGTGTAAAGGAGCTTTATCCAGGTGCAGAAGTTAGGACCGAAGTTACATTTCTCAAGAACACACCATAGGTATCTCCATGAGACTGAATCAAAAGCTTTTTGCATGTCCAATGCAGCCGCCACTGCCTGGGTGGCAGGGTCGATCCTGGTGATCACATTGAACAGTCTCCTCAGATTTAGGGAGGTGGACCTGCCGGGGACGAAGCCGGCCCGATCTGGATGGATAATGTGGGACATGTACGGGGCTAAGCGGTTAGCAAGTAGCTTGGCAAATATCTTAATGTCACTATTGATCAGAGAGAGGGGACGGTATGAGCTGCACTGCGTAGGGTCTTTTCCTGATTTAAGGAGCACTGTAATTAATGCCTCCCGGAGGGACGGTGGGAGTATGCCCCTGTCGCACGATTCTTCCCAGAGCATTAGTAGGTGCGGCGCCAATTGGGTCTTGAATAGCTTATAGAAGTCCATCGGAATCCCATCGGGGCCGGGGGCTTTACCGGATGCCAGTGACTCAATGGCCTCCACAATTTCCTCTAAGGCGAAAGGCCTCTCGAGGGAGGCGCTAGCGTCGTCCGACAAGACTGACAGAGGAAGACTCTCCAGAAAGGAGTTGATATCGGAGACCTGGGAACTGTCTACCTCAGAGTACAGGGACGTGTAGAATGCGAGGAACTCGGAATTAATGTCCTGAGGGGAGGTGGCAAGTGTGCCATCTGGTCTGGAAATGGCAGGGATATGGGGGGCCCCAAACTCGCGGCGCAATAGTCTAGCCAGCATTCTGCCGGGTCGTTCACCCTCGCCGTATTTTCTCGCTGATTGGGGGGAATCTAGGAACCTGACCTCGCGCTCAGCAAGGCCACGAAACCTGTCCAACTCAGAGCCCAGGAGCGCTAGTGTGGCCGGGGAGTGGTCCTCAGCATATTTGGATTCATAGACGGAGAGGGCCGATTCGCTGACGCGATATCGGCACGGATGTCCCTAAGTATGCCACTGCACTTGGAGATGGCACCCCTCCCAAAGCACCGCGTATGTTGGGACAGAATGTAAGTTAAACTCGAAATATTCCTCGATAGAGGTCTCAAGCTCAGACACGAAAACTTGGTCAAGAAGCGATTGGGGGCTCAGCCTCCACTGTCTAGTTTTATTGGCATCTAATCCCCAGTTCAAAGAGATTAGTAGAGGTGAATGGTCCGATAGCGTCCTGGGGAGTATGGCTAAGTGGGTGATGCATCTAACGAGTATATCTGTGACGAGCCATCTATCTATCCTGGAGTGGGAATCATGCACTGAGGAGTAGAAGGAGTATGTACGGTCATCGGGATACATCAGGCACCAGGCGTCTACCAATGCCAAGCGGGGGAGCGAGGTGAGGATAGAATATGCTGGCCTAGAAAGTTGGCGGGGGCGAGAAACCGATCTATCCAGGTTGACATCTAGTATCGTGTTGAAGTCGCCGCCCCATAGAATGGGAATTAGGGGGTAGCTCTCGAGTAGAGTGGCCAGGTGAAGGTAGAAGTCAGGGTCGTCAATGTTGGGACCATATATGTTCAGAATGGCTATTTCCTGTTGCTGTAATATGCCGGTGATGAGCACAAACCTACCGAGTGGGTCTATGTGGGAGTGCTGACACGTAAACTTCAGGCTTTTATGTATTAGGGTGAGGGTGCCCCGGCTCTGGGTGGAGTAATTAGTATAATACCTCTGGGGGCCCCATTGCTTAGCAAAACGCTCACAGTGTTCCGAGCGAGCGTGGGTTTCCTGCAGGCACAGGATCTTCACTCCGTGGCGTTCGGCGTGAAGCTGAATCTGTCGCATCTTTTCATGGTTGCCCAGACCCCTGACGTTCCAACTCATAAAGGCCAGAGTTGTATCAGCCATATTTGAAGGGGTGATGGTGGAATAGATAAGAGTGGATTCCAGTAGGGTGGACGGTGTGTACCCATGGAGTATGCGGCCCTCCGACCATGTGTGTGAATTGATTGCACGTGGTGCCCGTGGTGCCTAAATATATATTCTTTTACTTTGAAACCTTGAGTCAGTGTTTGCCTGAATCATAGTCATTGCTGTCCTTTGTGTAACTATTTGTAGTGCTCACTTACTCTTGATAAGTCTGGCTGCTCCGCTACTGCTACCACTATAACTGTGTAGTACAGGCTTGCACCAAAGGTGAAATTGTACTGTCACTTGTAGTCTTAATTGTGTGTAGTGTTCCCAAAGGGTACTGCATATAATTCTGTCTAACATACAGTTCCCAGTCCACTACAAACGCGTCTCCTAGAGCTCCCCTTGGATGAAATTCCCTTGAGTAGTACAGTTCGCACTTCCTGTTGACCCTGGTCGCGAACAGATCTACTTGTGGGGTTCCCCAAAGGGCGAATATCTCCTGAAGGACTTCCTGAGCTAGTTCCCACTCATTGGAGACTGTGCTCTGCCTGCTCAGAGCGACCAAAGCTGTGTTTTGCTCTCCGGCTAGATGTACTGGCGACAGATCTCTTCTTGTATTGCCCAGAACCAGAGCTGCATTGCTTCTCTGCACAGTGGTAGTGACCCTACTCCTGCTCTCTTGTTGAGGTAGTACATGGCCACCGTTTTGTCCGTCATTATCAGGACATTCTTTCCCCGTACAGAGGGCAGGAAGGCCTTCAGCGCTAGTCTGATTGCCCTCAGCTCCAATGGGTTGATGTGTAGTTTCAACTCTGATGGAGACCAACGACCGCTGTTTGTCAACTTGTTGGTGTGAGCTCCCCACCCTTTGAGTGAGGCATCCAATACTACTGTTCTCTCCAGCCATGGTTGCCAAAAAGATTCTCCCATGAGGATATGTTCCCTGCAAGCACACCATTGCAGATCCCATGCTACTCTGGTTGTAACTTGCAGAATATCTGACATTTCCCCTGAAAATTGGGACCATTGAGTCTTGAGGGCCCATTGAAGGGATCTCATCATCAATCTGGCTTCTGGCACCACAAAATGCAGGCTGCCATAAGACCGAGCAAACTGAGAAAATCAAAGGCTGGTACATACTGGCCATTCTGAATTTTATTACCATCTGCAGAATATGGTGAGCTCCCTCTTCAGGAGGTAAGGCTTTGCCTGAACAAGTATCCAGGACTGCTCCGATAAACTGGAGTTTCTGTGATGGTATCATGTTTGACTTTCTTAAATTCGGAGGAAAGCCTAGTTTGTGAAGGAAGTGGCAGGTCCTGGATAGATGTTCCTGGGCTTGTTCTGGAGAACGTGCCCCGATCACCCAATCGTCCAGGTTGGGGTAGACGTGAATCCCCCTTCTCCTGAGACTCGCTGCCACCACCGCCATCAACTTGGTGAAAACTCTCGGGGCGGAGGTCAACCGGAAAGGCAGAACTCAAAACTGATAGTGAGAATTGCCAATCGCGAACCTAAGGTACTTTATGTACTTGAGATGGATTGGCACATGAAAGTAAGCATACTGAAGGTCCAATGATAACAACCATTCTTGGGTGTTGGAGAGCCTGAAGGATCTGAGAAAGTGTGACCATCTTGAACTTGCCCTTCCTGAGGAACTTGTTCAAGCTTCTCAAGTCCAAGATGGGTCTCAATCCTCCGTCCTTCTTTGGTATGAGGAAATATGGGGAATACCAACCCTTGTTCCTCTCCGCTGCAGGTCCATGTTCTATTGCACCTTTCTGTAGCAGGGTTAAGACTTCCTGCAACAGGAGCGTGTCTGGATGTTTGACAGAGTTGTATCCCGGCAGGTGATTGAGGTTTCTTTTGAAAAGAAAGGCAGTAACCTTGGGATACTGTTTCCAGTGCCCAAGCATCTGAAGTAATGCCCTGCCATTCTTCCAGATGCTGCGAGATCCTGCCTCCTACCGGGGTCTTGTGGGTCAAAACCTCAGTGTGGTTTAGCGGCAGCTGCAGCAGCGGCAGCAGCTGAAGGGACAGATGCCATTGCTGGAACAGATCTAGTACCTTTTCCTTGCCCCGAGGCAATTTCCTTTGCCCTCTGACTGGCCTGTCCCTTTTCTTTTCCAAATGAGGACTAAAATCCAAAGGGACAACCCCGCCAGGAAGATGAGCCCGTGTAGGGTTGTTGTTGAGGTTGTCATATAGCGGTACTTCGTGATTTTGCCTCTGCTTTGGAGGTCTGCAGCTTCTCCAAACTTTCATCCGCCTTGCTGCCAAAGAACCTCGAGCCGTCAAATGGCATAATGAGAAGCCTGGATTGCACATCCGGTGCAAAACCGGACTTCCTTAGCCACGCAAATCTGCGTAGCACCATACTAGATGCCATGGACCTACTGATACGGTCAGCTGTGTCCAAACCTGATTGAAGGCATTCCCCAAAGCCTCCTTTCCATCCCTTAATACGGACAGGAAGGAACCCTTCACGTTCCTCACCTTCAGGCATGTGTTCAGCTGCCGCTGACATACAGTCCCACAGGGTATATGCAAATCTTGAAAGGGTGCAAGTTACATTTGTGGATTTTAAAGCCATGCTCCCCGACATAATAATCTTTCGGGACCATGCATCAATCTTTTTATCATCCCTATCTCGGGGAATTGTAGGGTATGCAGCATTTCCAGTAGAATTAGCTGCCTGAACTACAAGACTTTCAGGTGATGGGTGTTTACTCAAGTATTCGGGATCTGAGTAACAGGGTCTATATTTTGACACTTTTTATTTACTGCCGGAATTGATTCAGGGATTTCCCATAGTGTTAACCCTCCTTTGAAAGGATACATGAAAAGGAAGTATGGGGTCTTGCTGAGGTCCTCCTGAAAGGATGTCAGTCATATTATCCTCCTGATAAGACAGGTGAATTTCTACTCCATTCCATGAATTCAGTTACCCTGATCATCAATTTTCTATATCCTGAATCAGCATGCTCAGCCGGGTCAGGCTTTCAAATTCATATTCTGGAGATGTATCCAGAACACTTGCTGACTGCAAGCACACTTAAGTCTTGCATCTTAGACTGAGGGTCAATTAACTCCTCAGGGACTTTTTTGTACCAAATTTCACCCCAGCAGGTGAAACACCTTCTGCTGATGAATCTCCTTCATATATGGAGGACATGGTTCTAAAGAAATCATGTCTATTTTCTGGATGAAATACCTTTTCAGGTGGCATAGACTTCGAAATAGGTGCCGATTTTGTAATTGGAGTGAATGAAGACGTCGACGAAAGCGTTGATGTTGAAGTCATCACCTTCGATATCGTCGAGGTAATCTTCGACACACACCTTCGAAGGAATTGTCGACCCCGTCGAAGGAATTGTCGGGACCGTCAACACCATCTGTGCACTCGACGTAACCTTTTTGGGTTGGGTTGTCGACACCTTGTGCTCGACCGCGTTTGTTAGAGGCTTCAAGGAAGTTTTAGACGAGGACTTAGATGGCGTATGAGAGTCTGACGCCATCTTCTTGAGTTCCACCTCCGATTTATGCACCGGTAGGCATTTATGAGGCGTCAGGGAAGATTCCCTGGACGACACCCTCGAGGATTTCTTGTCAGATTTTCTAGTCTTAGATCTTCCCCCATCACTTTTTTTATGAGTAGGGGGCATGGCCTTCGCTAGACTTTGAGGGGGTTGGGCCGCATTCTCAAAAATCTTTAGCACAGATGCTCTGAACGCTTCCCACTTTCTTGGGGAATCAGGTTTTGACTGACATATGATTTCCTCAGACGACGTTGAGGAAGGGGAAGAGGGTGTAGTGTTTTCTTCGCCTTTTTTGAGGAAGACCTAGATTTTGTGTGACGTTTTGATGTAGACTCAGCCAAGTCTTTTCTCCCTCTCGAAGAAAACTTCGAGGATTCCTCCTTCACCGCCAGTTTACCTCTCCGTTCCTTTAAGCCCTTTTGGGTCATCGACTGACAGGAACCACACTCATCTATACGGTGGTCAGAACCGAGGCACCAGAGGCAATTCCGATGGGGATCAGTCAGCGACATCTTTCTCCCACATTTCTGGCATTTCTTGAATCCAGTCTTCAGTGTGCAGTGTGCAAGGATTAGATGAAGACGACATTTTCGTATGAACTGAAGCACCATTTTATTCAATTCGAAGCGATGCTAACGGAAAAACAGAACGGAGGTCAACAGGCATGCTCAAGGCATTTATACAGCGGATGTCGTCGGCGCTCGACGGATGTCGCCGAGGGACAGACGCCGCAGCCTAGAGTGGAGCGCCCTCTGGTGGAGAGAGGTGGTTTTTTTTCCAAAGCAGCAAAGCTGAAGGTAAGGATATATCTAAGATGAGGAATACGTGGGAGGACACAATCCATTCGAAGGAACAAGTTACTTACCTGTAACTACTGTTCTCCAGCATGGGTCTGGCATGGATTCACATGGGAACCCTCCCTCCTGCCCCTCTGCAGCTCTTCCTGGTCAAACTGTCACTTTACGTTCCACCAAATGTAAAGATGGCTGCCAGAGAAGGGGCTGAGGGAGAGGGCAGTCATTGGCTGGGGCAGTATGACCCAGAGTTCAGTGATTGGTTTAGAGGAGAAAGCCAATTTGTAAGTGAAAGTGAAACTGTTCTTTTCTTTTACCTAGGATTCCCAGCCTGACGGGGAATATTCATGAGCATGTGAATCCATGCCAGACCCATGCTGGAGAACAATAGTTACAGGCAAGTAACTTGTTCCTTCCTTGTAACCCCAAGAGGTTAACTTTCTTCTCTTGGGGGATTCACAGTTCTCTGGGAAATGACTCCCTTCCCCAGGTTTCTCTTTATATTCAAAATAGTGTGAAGTCCTTAGGGCATGTGTCTTCCTAGGGATTCTCTTTTCACTGTTACAATTTGGGTGCAAGTTCTAAACACGCAGATCACCCGGTATAGTCTCCTGCCAGGTTCTTTCCACCTCTACAACCATTCACAATCTCAAGGGCACAGATCTTCATTGAGATTCTTTTCTTATTGTAGTTTATTACACAAATTTGACTGACTGGTATACTCTCCTGCCAGGTCTTATTTCAAATACTTGGCTTGCTGTTTCTTTACAAACTTGGCTTCACCTGGAATACTCTGCTGCTGGGACTTTTATGCAGTTTTTAAAAAACACTTATTTTGCAATTTCTTGCAAAGCAGTTCTCTTTTCGCTTTCTCTTTTATTTCCGCAATGTTGACTTAACCCCTTTTTTAACAAGGTCTGTTTCAATATTGGATCCTCCTTTCATACACTGGGTCTTTGCTCCTTTCTCACGGCCATTCACATTTACTTTGTTAATTTTGGAATATGGATTCAGCGACCCGTTCGTGGCACGATTCACAAATATGTTGATCACCACATATGCTTCCCTTTTCCTTTCACGAAATGGCACACACTTTCAGGCAACCCGGTAACCCATACATGTTCCCTGGGCTTACTGGGTGCTTCCCTTCAATCTGCTAGCTCGGTGTGCGTTCAGTTAGCTGCTGTGTCCTTAACTGCGCACGGTTCCTACTGCCTCGTATTTCCAGGTGGCGGGCTTCAAAACTATGGTTCCATTTTACATCTCTGCAATCGCCCTCACACTGTCTGCATCTGCCTTCACAGCGCATTCCCCGGTGTGCTTTCCTTCAGCGTTCGGAACAGTGTCAGGACAGGGCGCGGTACAATGCAGCCTCTGCAGCTCCTTCTCCTTGGCGTCGGCTGTTGCAGACTTATACTTCACTGCATTGTCATCTTCATTGCTCCATCTATCTTTCTTGTGCCAGTTGTTGCCATGTTGTTCCTTGAATGAAATAGAGGAAGCAGATGTTTTACCCTATTGGGAGTAATCATTACTGCTCCCTGCCTCTTCCTTGTCTCAGTTAACGTTTAGGTAAGATAGATTCTCATAGTTATGATAAATCTTCCTGGCCTGGGTCAACCCCAGAACATTTTGCTTTTACTGGTGGATTATTTTTCCTTATACCTCTGAGTGTGAACCTTTATCCACACTCACAGAATCCTTTACTCTATTTATGGGTGTCATTTTTAAGAAACTCCATAGTGTCTTTTAAAAGTCATCCTCTTTCACAACTATTTGGCAATAAGTGCCTACGGTTGCTAGGTTGTCATAGGGGCTCCCCTTTTCACCATATCTGGCTAACCTTGTGAAGAAATACAGTTCCCAAAAGGTATAAAGGATCTTTGGATCCCTTTTATATTTTATTAGGCGAGACCAGCACCACCTTATGTGAAGTGCTGGGGAGATACTTAATATCCCCTTCCTCATTTTAAATGTAACATTTATGTTACATGGACAAACTTTGCTTTAATGGCTGGTGGCAGTAAACTTAATTAATTCGGTGCACCGTTACTGCGGGCTATTTGCACAGCCCCGGTTAAAAGTCACCTACGAGAGCACATTTTACCAAAATGGCTGTCTTCTTTTTTCATCATTTTAGCATTTCATGTCCTTTCTTGTTCCTTCCCCTGACCTCCAGGGTAGGAAATTCCTTTGTGTGATTTATATCTTTTGTGGGCTTATGGATTCCCCACCGAGGCTCCAGAGTGTCTGAAGCCAGGAAGCGAGGGAGGAGTACTAAACTCCACAGCCCTTTGTCTTCCAGCCTGCCTGTGAGACTCCAGTTCAAACTGGGTAGCTGGCTGTGCTGAAAGGATAGTGAAAAGTCTGGAAAAGTATAAAAAGTGTTGAAAAGTTACTTATTTGTACATTAATTAGTTTGTAACTTTAAACTCGGAGTGAATAGTTACAAAAAGTTATTATTTTCCTTAGATATGTCCTGCCATACATCTAGGATTTACTTACCTTGAATAAGCTGTGTGCCTTCTTAAATAAGTATTCTCGAAGTCTTATTTTCCTTAGAAACTGTCTCGACATTCTAACTGAAAGAAGACTGAAGGTTAAGTTACTCATCTGTGAGTTGGGTTCCCCTCTTCCCAAAAGTATTGCAGTTTTTTCACTTTATTATTCCCGTTAGGATAATTGTCGGAGTGTCCCCAATTGGGTCTCGTTTCCCCCGACTTGCTGTTAGCCTGTACAGAATAAGACTGCTTAGGTCATACTTACCTTTTAGGTTGCTGGTAGCTCCTTACAAAAGTATAGAGGTGTTACCTTGTGTTAGCTGTGTGCCTTCTAAAAATAAGTTGACACTTTCCTTATCGTGTGCACTGAAAAGCAACTGTAATTGAAGATTACTCAAAATGGTTTACTTATCTTGAGTATAACTGTTAGCCTATAAGGAGGTTCTAGGTTTTTATTGTTCCTAGAATAAGTGTTCCACTATTCAGAAAAGTAGACTGTCCAGTTGACTTACTATGCGATTTCTTGGTGAGTGTCTCAGTACAGCTTGTAGAGTCTACCACCCTTGTATTACAGTAAAAAAATCCAAAACCAACTATTGGTTATGTTATGTTAAAAGGTATTTGTACCGCACACCGTCACCAACGGAGTTGGCCCCCAGGCACTCTGGCGGATCTGCAAATGAGAAGGTGAGATGGGTTAGTAGGTGAAGCAGGAGTAGGATAGTGAGAGGAGTGGTCTTCTGTTGGCAGCTTCAACTCGGTATACTCCGGGTGATGAGCTTCAGTGCTAGCATCGGATCGATGTCAGTCCTTGTGTGCTGTTGGTGCTGCTTATGTGTTGTTGCAGTGTTGTGAAGTGCGTGCGGGTTGTGGTGCGAGAGATGGTTGTGTGAGGTTTTTGAGTCAGATAAATCTGCAGAAATGCTGAGTTTTTTGTTAGTTGGTTGTATAAAGTTTAACAGAAGTTCAGAAGTCTGTCCGAGTGTGGCGCTCGCCAATCCTCCCAATCTCTTCAGGGTGGGAAAAGGGGTTACGCCTGGTAGAGTTTGGTTTGTGTGAGGCGCTCCCTGTGCTCTTCTAACGCACTATGTAAGTGTTCTGACTGATCCTTGTCATTCTATTCTAGCAAGCTCTGTGGGTTTTTTTAATGCTGGTGGATAGATTAATGGGGGTTGGGTGTCCATTCTCCTTCTTGGTGCTGGGGCTGGTGTAGTGGACTCTCCTAGCAAACTTTCTATCTAAATGCGTCTGCCGGTTTGGATATGGTATGTCCCGTACGTACGAGTGGATGAGTCATTTAAGGGCTTTCGTCTGAGTATGCGATCATTCTTTGGTGGCTATTTCCCATATCATCTTATGGTATGTCGTGTGGTCGGTTCTTTGGGTTCAGTGTTTTTCCATTTTGAGAGTGGCCGAGGTTGGAGTTGTTTTCATCGTCGTTTTAATGGGTAGGCATTCTAGTGTGTCGCTGTTGTGGTTACGCTGTGAATAGCCATGATTTGAGGAGTTTCCTGAATGGTAGGTGGTTTGTTGTGTTCCGTATATTCTTAGGTAGGTAATTCCAGGTTTTAGGTGCCTGGTGAGAAAAGGAGGATCCTCGAGTTTTCTTCTGTTGTAGGGTTTTGGTTCCAGGCGTATGTCATTACTTGATCTCAGTGTTCTTGTCGGTTGATGTAGGCGTCGTTTATCGCTTAGGAATTCTGCGCCTTATTTGTGTATTGCTCTGTGCGTGATGCACATGGACTTGAACTTTATTTGCTGTTTTAATGGTAGCCAATGTAGTATTTTTAGGGCGGGTGTGATGTGTTCTCTTCTGGGTAGCTTGAGGAGGAGTCTGGCTGCTGCATTTTGTATGTGTTGCAGTTTTGTTTTAGAAGTCGTTTGGACATGCCCAGGTATAGGCTATTGGCGTAGTCTACTCTGGACATGATCAGAGCGATGATGGTAAGTGTTTTGTTGGCGAACGACAGGAACGGTAGGATCCTTTTTGTGGCTCTAGAGTGAGGTTGTTATCCATCAGGACCCCTAAGTTTTTTACAGTTGATGGTTCTGGTGCGGTGCCGAGCTCTCTAGGCCAGGGGATGTAGTTGATGTCTCCTCCCTTTTTTGAAAATATCATTCTCTCTATTTTGACTGGGTTGATTTTGAGATGGTTGAGGTTCATCCAGTTGAATACATCACAAAGGCAATTCTCTAGTGTAGTGTTTTCTTCTCTGGTGTCTTATGTTGAAGATTGAGTATCTTAAGCGTGGTTGTAGCATGTGAGGCCGTGTTTTTTGATGAGTTTGATTAATAGGTACATGTAGATGTTGAATAGAAGCGGGGAGAAGGATGATCCTTGTGGTACTCCGCACATGGAGTCCCTCGGTTTGGATTTAAAAGGTTTCATCCAGACGGTTTCGGTTCTTGTTAGTAAGGATTTGATAAATAGTAGGGCGGTGTCTGTTATCCCTAGTCCAGTCCTTCTAATCTCTTTATGAGGATGTCGTGGTTGACAGTGTCGAAAGGTGAGGACAGATCAAGGAGGATCAGGGCGGTATTGTTGTCCGAGTCTGCGTTAGTTTGTGGTAATGATACATAAGCGTACATACGCCCAGAGGCGGCATGGTGCTCACAGCAAGGAGGGAGCAATTTTATAAAGAAGGTTAAAACAAAAGAGTTTTCAGTGACTGACAAAAAGTGAGAGTCAGCCGTAGCAGGAAGAGAGTGAGGGAGGGCATTCCAGGCCTTAGCGGCAACCACAGAGAAGGTATGCCCACACATGTGGGACAGTCTGAACGAGGAACAGCAACCAGTAGGGCTGACTTGAGAACGGAGACAGCGAGAGGGAACATAGCATGGAAATTTTGCCTGCAAGTATTCAGCCCCAGTCCATAAAAAGCACAATGACCAATGCACATGCACTTGAAAATAATCTGCTTCTCAATAGGGAACCATTGGAGCTTTCTGAGCAAAGGAGGCATCCCTAAAACTACTGTTAAGTGTTCCAAATAAGTTTACATGCTTTGGTCTGTGCACCTTCAAGCATAGTGTTGCATTTGTATAATTGTGGTAATATATGATGTGATAGTACTTATATGCCCCAAGATTTATCTGGGCCTACTTGTATTTAAATAAACCATTTATTTATTTTTACAAAACACTGTGTTTCAGTGCTTCTTTGGATCATTTGTATTACAATGTATTTGTACTGATTCTACAGCCCTCTGCCTCCTAAATTCAGCCTATACTAAGGTGGTACAGCCTCCCAAGAGTGGAGTCTTGTACTGCCTTAGTTGAATGGTTTTACTAAGCCCTTAATTGGACTTCTGAAAAACTGTCCTAACGTTAATATACAGTGACATTGGGGAATACTTGCAGTAGACCTGGCAAGTGGGTGAGGAGGAACAAGTTACTTACCTGTAACTGTTCTTCTCCAGCATGGGTCTGGCATGGATTCACATGCTCATGAATATTCCCCGTCGTCAGGCTGGGAATCCTCGGTAAAGAAAAAACCAGTATCAGTTTCGTTTCTGATCTGTCTTTCGTAGTAGTAACCAATCACTGATCTCTGCGTCATACTGACCACAGCCAATGACTGCCATCTCCCTAAGCCCCGCCTCTGGTAGCCATCTTCAGATTTGGTAGCACGTGAAGTGGCAGTATGACCAAGTGAAGAGCAGCAGAGGGGTAGGCGGGAGGGTTCGCATGTGAATCCATGCCAGACCCATGCTGGAGAACAGTTACAGGTAAGTAACTTGTTCCTTCTCCAGCATGGGGTCTGGCATGGATTCACATGCTCATGAATAAAGAATACATAGCAGTACACACATGCACAACCACGGGAGGTGGCAAAGGCTCAACATTAAGCATTACATCAAACTCAACATTAAGCAAATCTTACCTCCTCACCAGGCTCACCTTAGGCGAACAGGTTGCGCAGCACTGCTTGGCCGACCCTGGACTACTCCCTGGAATCCCGATCGACGCAGTAGAATTTCGTGAAGGTGTGCGTCGACCTCCACGTAGCAGCCCTCCAGATGTCCAGCAAGGGCACACCAGATAGGAACGCCGTGGTAGCTGCGATCGCTGTGGAATGGGCTCTCGGACAGCCAAGCAGGGGTCGGTTTGCCAACCGATGACAGTACATGATACAGCCGGAGAGCCATCTGGAAATGGAAGCCTTCGGGAGAGCCTTCCCCTGATTGACAGGTCCAAAGTTCACAAAGAGTTGTGACGTCTTCCGAAAACACTTTGTGCGGTCCACGTAGAACTTCAGCGCTCTAGCCACATCCAGCGAGTGCAAAGTCCTTTCAGCCGGCGACGGGAAGAAAACAGGCAACACCAAGGGTTCGTTGAGGTGGAAGTCCGACGGCACCTTGGGCATGAAGGAGGGGTGCGTCCTGAGCACTACCCTCGTGTCGTGAAAAGTCAAGTACGGGGCCTTGCAGGAAAGGGCCTGGATCTCTCCCACCCGTCGTGCGGAAGTGATGGCCACAAGAAACGCTGTTTTCCACGACAAGAACTTTAACGGAGCCGAGTGCAGAGGCTCGAACGGAGGTCCCATGAGCTTGGTCAGCACCACGTTGAGCTCCCACGCCGGGGCCGGAGCCTTCACCGGCGGGAACGATCTGAACAGTCACTTCATGAACTCTTTCACCAGACGATGAGACCACAAAGACGTCCGCCACGTGGTTCTGGTGTATCGGGAGATCGCAGCAAGATGAATCTTGATGGACGCGTGCGCCAGTCCAGCTTTGGCCAGCGTCAGTAGGTACGGCAGTACTTGGGGAGCAGTAATCCGTAGAGGGTTAATCTTCTGTGCGTGGCACCAGACAGAGAACCTCTTCCATTTGTGTCCGTAGCATTTAAGAGTTGAGGACGCCCTGGCCTTTGCAAGAACCTCTCTGCAGTCGGCCGGTATGTCGTATCCTCCAAACTCTAACGCTGCAGGAGCCAGGCCTGCAAGTTCATCGACTTCGGGTCGTGATGGAGGATGGCGCCTCCTTCCCTGGAGAGCAGATCCGCGTCCACTGGCAGCTTGATTGACGGGGACGCTGACAAGTCCAGAAGGTCCGGGAACCATATCTGCCTCGGCCACGCAGGTGCGACGAGGATCATCCTGCACCGTGACCTCTTGAGCTGGTTGATGAGCCGGATCAGCAATGGCAATGGAGGGAACGCGTATAGAAACAGGCCCTCCCAGGGGAACGAGAAAGCATCGCCCATGCTCCTCGGCTGGGGAAACCTGCTGGCGAACCTCCGGCACTTGGAGTTCGTCGCCGTCGCGAACAGATCGATCTGGGGTGTGCCCCACCGTCGGAAGAGGCGGTCCACTAGATCCTGTCGTAGTTCCCACTCGTGGCATGAGCGAAGCTCCCTGCTGAGTGAGTCGGCGATGGTGTTTTTTATCCCTGCCAGATGAAACGGCACCAGAAACATCCTTTGGGTGACGGCCCAGTGCCACAGATCCTGCGCCTCCCTGGACAGGGCTGGGGACCTGGTTCCGCCCTGTTTCCTGATGTAGAACATGGTGGTGGTGTTGTCGGTGAAGATCCTCATCACCTTGCCCTTGAGGGACGGAAGGAAGGACCTGAGGGCCCAAAACACTGCACGGAGCTCCAGGACGTTGATATGGAGGGACTTCTCCGTCGGGAGTCAAAGGCCTCTCGCGTGCAGATTTTCGGTGTGCGCTCCCCACCCTTCAATGGAGGCATCCGAGGTCACTGTCTCCTGGTGGCCGGGGGTCTGGAAGTCCATGCCCGCCGTCAAATGTGCGCGGGTGCCCCACCACCGGATCGCTCGTCGGAAGCTCTCGTCGAGTGTGATCCTCTCCTCGAAGCTGCCCGTCGTCTGGATCCAGCTCGCGTCCAGCAACTCCTGCAACGGGCGCATCCGGAGTCTGCAAAGGGGGGATGAGGTAAATGCAAGAAGACATCATTCCGAGGAGGGACTTGATGGACCTCACTCTGGCCGCGTCCGCAACCAGCATCCGCTGCCCCTTGCCCAGAATGGCCCTCGTCCTTTCCTCCGACGGAGAGGCCAGAAGCGACACTGTGTCGAGCTTCGCTCCCAGAAACGGTGCTTCTTGCGCGGGCACCAGGTGGGACTTGCCGTAGTTTATGGAGAATCCCAGGTCCGTGAGAAGTTGGACGGTCCTTGCCGTGTGCTCCACGACGAGCTCCCTAGTCTTGGCTCGGATGAGCCAGTCGTCCAGGTAGGGGTAGACGTGGATCCCCTCTTGGTGCAGCTCCGCCGCCACCGGTGCAAGGCACTTTGTGAACACCCTGGGTGCCGACCTTAGTCCGAAGGGAAGGGCTCTGAACTGATAGTGACGCCCTTGGACCACGAACCTGAGAAACTTTCGGTGTCCCTGTAGGATGGGAATATGGAAGTAGGCATCCTCCAAATCCAACGACGACAGGAAATCGCCCTCCTCCAGCTGACCCAGGACGTGTTGGAGGGTGACCATCCGGAACTTCTGTACCTTGATGAATTTGTTCAGTCGTCGTAGGTCCATGATGGGACTCCATCCTCCCGTCTTCTTCTTCACGAGGAAGTATCTTTGGGACGAGCTCGATGGCGCCCTTCCTGAGCATCGCCTTTACCTCCAAGAGAAGTTGAGGGACGTGATGTTCTTTCCTGGCCACAGGGGGGAGGCGCGGGCACCTTCTTTGAAACTCAAGCGCGTGACCCTAGGCTAGGGCGTTCAGCACCCAACGGTGGAGATGGACTCCCACACGCTGACGAAGCTCGCCAGCCGGCCTCCCACCGGGGTGCTTCGGTGGGGGCCCGACCCCACGGCCGGTTCAGTCCTGCTTCGACGAGGCTTTGCGGCCTTGACCTCCTTGGCGACGACGGCGGTGTCCGCCTGACTTGCCTCGTCCCCTGTAAGCTTCCTGCGACGACGAACGGGCCGCTTGACAGTAGGTGGAAAATCCGCCGCCGGAACCTTTGGAGGCACCCTGTTTGCCTCCGCCGCTCCGAAAGGGCGGCCGCCGTTGCTTGAGAACCCCAAGAGCCCGGGCCGTCTCCGTGTCTGCTTTGATGGCTTGAAGGGAATCGTCCACTGTTTTCCCAAACAGGTTGTTTCCATCGAACGGCATGTCCAAGACTCTGGTCTGCACGTCTTGACGGAAGTCAGTAGCCTTGAGCCATCCGCGCCGCCTAAGGCACACGCCGTTGCCCAACTGGCGAAATTCAGTGTCAGTGATGTCCGTCGCAATCGTAATGGCGTGGTCCGACGCCACCTCTCCTTCCTGCAAGATCTCTAGGGCATCCGCCCTCTTGTCGTCCGGTAGGAAGTCCAGCAGGGGGGCCAGTTTGTACCACAGCTCCCTGTCGTAGTGGGCTACGATAGCGAAGGTGCTGGCCGCCTTAATCGTCGTCGCTGCAGACGAGATGACCCTGCGCCCCATCGTATCCAATTTCTTTCCCTCGCCGTCCGGCGGGGAAGTCGACATCGAGGCCGCACCCCCCCCCCGCTTTCTTCCTGGCCGCCGCGGAGACGACGGAGGCCGGGGTCGGCTGTGCCCGGAGGCACAAGGGGGCCGCATCTGGGACCCGGTACTTCTTCTTGTACCGATACCGATCCCTTCTAGCCGGCGTCGTGGATGGGTTCTTGAGGAGGGCGAGGCCCTCATCCCAAATATCGTCCAGTAGAGGCACGGAGAGGACCGTCTTCCTCTTGGCCTCGCTCCGTTGATAAAGGAAACCTTCCTTCTTATCTTCCGGGCAGAGCTGGAAGAGCTCGGATGCCCTGGCGATCATGGAGTGAAACGATCCAATCTCGTCGGGCGGGGAAGCCCAGGTGGGAGGTGACGACGGCAGATCCTCGTCGTAAACCTCGTCGTCCGTACCCGTCGCGGCCGTGTCAGTCCCCGTATCATCCCCACGAGTCGTGGACGGGGAGGAGGGCTGAACAGGGCGCGATGGCTGAAAAGGAGGTGGAGGATGAATCCTCCTTCTCTTAGGGGGAGGGCTCCCAGAAGGGCCTGGCTCCGGGTCCCCCGTCGGGAGCGGTTCCTCCGCTGGTGGTAACGGCAGTCTCGTCCTTATCTCCGAGCATAAGGACTGTATAGCCAACAAAATGGCCGCCGAGTTGTCTTGTGGCGCTGGTTGAGGGGAGTCCGACGGGCGGTCAGTGGCCCCGTTGGCACCCTCGATGTTATCGTAGTCTCCTACGTCGGGATCCCTCCCGACGGGCTGGTCTTCCACGCCAACGCCGTGGCTTAAGACCTCGATCAGCTCTTCCTCAGAGGTTGAGGCCGAATCCACGACGACCTCCTGCCCCCCTTTTTCTTCTCCGTCGGAGGTTTCACGGGGGTCCTGTCGATGGGCATAAAAGAGGACTCCCTCCGCGGTGGCAGGGAGATTCTGAGCCCAGAGGTCGCCACCACTGGTGTAGCCTCCACAGGCTGAGCCAGGGCCGCCGCGACTGTCTCGATAGAGGCCTTGGCCAGATGGATTTAGGCTTTCACCACCTTAGGTGCGCTAACCGCCTTCTCCTTGGGGGGAGGGACACTGCCTCGCTCTCCCTCCGATGGGGCCTTCGAGCTCGACCGGGGCCTCTCCAGGAGCTTCGCCGGGTGCTCGGACTTCCTCTTACCCGAACCAGAGCGTTGGCTCGTGGTTGATGGTGCCAGGGAGGATGCGCCCTGCCTGGCGCCCGTAGAGCCCGACCGTTCGGCGCTCCCGGTGCCAGCGGACTCGCAGTGCTTGGCCTTGTGTTGGACCCCCGTCGCCGGGGCGTCCTCAAAGGTCTTAGAAGACCGCTCGGATTTCTTTTTCTTCTCGCCTGACGCGCTCTTCCCTTCCAGCCAGTTGGCGAGACATTGATGGCGGTCCTTCATGGTCCGCTCCGACATATTGCCGCAAAACACAGTCCTTCTCCACGTGCGTCTTGTCCTCATGTAGGCAGTAAAGACAAAAGGAGTGCTCGTCCTCCTTAAAGACATTCTGAAGCTGGCATCCAGGGCAGACCCTGAACAGCTTTCCGGGCGTCGAGCTTCCCTTCTCCTGGGCCATGTCCGAGATGGGCCTGAGAAACTTCTGGAGTCCTCCAAAAGCGTGGCTCGACGAAATCTTCACCCTTGAGGGGCGTAGACTAATCCGACACGGGTCCCCGTTGATCGGATGAAGAAACGGTGGAGCTTGAGGCTCTTTTTGACCGAAAAATCGAAGTTTTTGAGAAAAAACGTGAAAAAATAGTACTAACGCTCGAGAGCAATAGCACGAGGATCCCAACACTTGAACGTGCGGTACAAATCTGAAGATGGCTGCCAGAGGTGGGGCTTAGGTAGAGGACAGTCATTGGCTGTGGTCAGTATGACGCAGAGATCAGTGATTGGTTACTACTACGAAAGACAGATCAGAAACGAAACGGATACTGGTTTTTTCTTTACCGAGGATTCCCAGCCTGACGACGGGGAATATTCATGAGCATGTGAATCCATGCCAGACCCCATGCTGGAGAAAGTGTTAGAATTTAAGAGCATGAGGAATGGAGGGAGCATCCCTATAAAAGGGAATGGGGGATGTGCGACTACCACCAATGATGTGTCAACCCCTAGAGGGTTGCCCCCTGATGTCCCATGTGGTCCTCCCTCATAAAGCCGCCCCAGGATCAGGAAGCGGCTACCGTCTCCTGGCCAGATGTGGAGAAGCTACCCCCGGGAAAAGAGTGATGGCATCATCAGATTCATCACACTAAGTAAAAATGTGCTTATATTTCAGGTTACTCTACGCAAGTTCGAAGATGGTTCGGAAGAATTCTGAGAAATGTGCTTTGGTTTGGTGCTTTGACTTTGGAGTCTGCCAAACTCCATAGGTGGCATCCTTTCACATTGTGAAACATTTAACATCGTGTCACACAGGACCTTCAGTGCAGTGACACAGGGAGGTCTTCCAGATTTCACAAAGGTTTAAATACCTTCTCTTGGTTAAACTACTGTTTCCCAGAGTAGTGAAGTGAAATTGACTTACATTTTGTAACTTTCTAGACCCAGCATACACCATCTTACCATGGGGTCCTGGAGGGGTTCTCACCCTTCTGTTTAGTTTCTCATGTAACATTTTTATGTTACTCTTTCTACAATTAATGGTTGGTGGCAGTGGTTAATTTTTTCCTACCATTTTTTGTTTCTACTGCGGACTGCACATGCAGTTGCAGTAAAGCACGCAAGGGTGCCCATTTTGTCAAAATGGCCCTGGTCGTCTTTTCTCGCCATTTCTTGTTGGAAAGGTCCTTCTTGAGATGAACTCTGCACGCCAAACCAGGCTTGGTCCCTTTGCTCGTTTTGTCTTTGCAAGGATTCACTGGTGAAGCCCACTGGCTCGAGTGTGTCAGGTCAGGGCAGGAAGCGAGGGAGTTACCCGAAACTCTCTGTGCTTAGTCTCCTTGGTTACATGCATGCAGCCAAAGGTGATTGGCCGGCGGGCTGTCCTCAGATGATAGCCACCCTGCTGTGTGAGTGACAGCTAGGCTGCGAATGAATGGGAGAAACCTGCATAAAAGGCAAGGTCTTTTGCTTTGAAGGCAGAGTCTACCACTGGACGAAGGAATCCGAAGAGGAACTTGGAAGAGACGCTTGCTGCAACTCCTGGACCGTTGCTTTTTCCCGGTGAAGCCCTGCTGCATTGCTGAAGCTCCAAATTCGCCTCGACTTGAGAAGCCCTGCAAAGGACGACTCCTGCACTTGGGTTGGTGTGACCAATCAACCCCAAGATGAACTCATCCGGAAATCCTCTTGGAGCTGGCTGTACTTCAATTGCTGCTGCAGGAACCGATTGCTAGGGAGAGGAACCCCAGAATCGAGAGTGTCGTCTTTAATTCGGAACCGAGCTCCGAAAGAGTCCCCAGACGTCCTCCCTCTTGTCCCCATGACTTAGGCTCAGGAACAACAGGGTCTGCCATACTACAACTGGAAGAGCAGCCAGCTGGAACCAATTTCTTCAAACCAAAGATACTGTAAAACTGAGGGGTACTAACCTCTTGTTGAGTAGTCCTGCTAGCTCTCAGTTGAGACTTGCCTTGGTTGCTCTTGCAGAGTTGCTTGCAGCTTTGCCCCTTACAAGCCCCCCGCTTGTGGCCCAACAGTGATTTAATTTTCTACAAAGATTTCTAAAACATTGTGCAAGACTTTTTAGTTATCTTCAAGAAGTGCTTGAGCTCACTTAGACTTTTGCTCAATTGACATTAGCCGTCCTAGCTCCCTGATAGACTCTTCCATCCTCTGACTTTGTGCTTTAACTATCCCTCAACAAAAGTCATTCCATAACTTGTGTAGCTGGGAAAGGGTTAATTTACTTTGCATTGGGAGGTTCAAAAAGTACTTACCTGCTTAAGAATATGTGTTAACCATTGTCTTATTCCTTCATCTTTCCTTTTGACACTAGCCTCAGTATTGCTCTAAATGTGCCAGCAGTCTATCAATGGCCACAGTGTCCTAGTTATTTAAGTCACCTCAGGGTGTAGGAAGTATCTGTGTGCCATCCCAAATGGGTATCTACTGATTTATTGAAAGTGTGTGTATTTTTGAAGTAGATTATTGTGTTACATATTTAGCTCCCTTCTAAGGAAGGTTTATTCAACTGACTTAATAAATAATTGTTTAATCAAGAAACATTGAGTGCAAGTGTTTAATTTGAACACTAGTCACTGTGAATCTCTATGTTACAACGCTACAGCTCACATTGATCCCTCTTGAGATGAGCCTGGTTGCTCAGTCACTCTACCAACTTGTGTAGTACATGCTTATACCAAAGGTTGGGTTAACTATTGCCAAGAGGATAAGGCTGGTGCAGTCTCCCACAGGGTACTGCATACAATTTTGCCTAACTAAGATCAAAAGGGGAGTGGAATGGAATGTATGAGGCAAAAGGACTTATTCCCAGTGTTACACTATGGAGGACAAGGGGGCTTGAGGGGGGGAGGGCATAGATACACTGCATTTACTTATCCTCTGGACTCCATATTACTGTGGCTCGCAAATGCACAGGATGCTGAAATTCAGGGACAAGGCGACTTGAAGTTCTGGGCTTCAACGCGAAAAGCCAACTATTCTGGTGAAGTAGCCCACGAGAGAGCGGGTCAGACCACCGGGCAGCCCAAGAACACCTCTGAAGGACCAGAAGGGCAGGATCCTCGCAAAGGTATCGAAACAAGTTGGTCCTACTAGTCCAAGGGCTTAAGTATTGCTCAGGGTCTTTGGAAATCAGGTTGTCAAACCGGACTTCACTGGGATGAGCACACAAAGGGATGCTGAGCTTCTTCAGGAAGAGCCCTCGGATCTCAAGCGAGCGTCTTCAAGGGATTCTTAGTGATCTTAAGAAATGGCTGCAGAGGTCCACTTATCCAAAATCCCAGCTGGAAGTAGTCCAGGCATACAAATTTTAAGGATCTGTACCATACCAACAACCAGTAGTTGTGAAATCAGAGACAACTGATTTCACATTCCCCTACACCTAGACTAATTGGGACCACGGATGTGGAGTGGCACTAGATAGTCCAATCCTCTTCTAATATCCAGTAGCAAGCAAAAGAAGCAACTTTGCCGGGCAAGTGCATGGTCTTCGAAGGGATTTCCTGATCTGCCAAGGACGAACAAGCACACAGAAATCTCGTGGCATGGCTATTTTAGGACACTAGCTACGTTTAATGGCTTTACGCGTTAAATGAAAAAAGTGCACGCTACAAGTAATGTAAAAATGTATCTGCTGCCACAAGCTTGTCTTTAGGCACTTCTAAAAGTGACTAAAAAACCCAAGTTTATAAAGCTGTGGTGCCGATCTAAAATATCCCCACTGCACTGTAAAGTGCAGTGTGCAATGTTAAAAAGTACAAGAATTCAGAAAAATAGTTTCCCAGTCTGAAGGCCTAATCAGTTTCCCCATAACAATGAGCAAAAGTAAATGAAGCTGAAGACTTTCCCTTTCCTTCAAAAAAGTCAGAATGGGTTTAAACACAGAGCAAAAGGAAAGGGGATCCACAAAATTGGGAGCCAAAGTTGCAAAAAGCGACATCTTTTTTAATTATCCTCCCACAGATTCCTCATCTTTGATAACTTTCACCAAGCACAGCTTCTCTTTGGAAACTGTTCCACCGCCAGTGGGCGCAGCAGATCTTTGCACTGGATCTGTTCGACAGAAATTACCAACTAGAAAGAAAACCAGGGCCAGTATATATGGAAGCACTGTGACCCATGATTTTAGTTCCACCAGTTTTCTTTAGCACTCTGACCCTGAGGGAAACTCAGAATAGAGGTATAATAGCAACCTGCAAAGTGGGCCATATGGGAGGGCGATGGGGAATCTGTGGGGAAAATATCCATCAGGTGGTTACATTACTTACCATAATGATCTTTCCATGGATTCATCTGCCACAGATTCCTCATCTTGATAGATATCCTATCCAGCTCTGCTGTTCAGAATCCTTTCAACAGGGGGCATAGTGGACCTCGACTCAGTCGTCAATCTTCATCTCGTCTTGCTGGGTGCTCTTTCGTCAGCTCCTGATGTGAAGTCGGGCATCGTATAAATACCACGTCACTACACCCCATGTTTCAGTACCTCCCCATTTGTCCCTGTGCCTGAACGCTGCAGAGGAAAACGATGGGAGGGAGGCTAACCAGCCTGCAAAAAACTGAATGGTTTATCTCCCAACAGGGGGACCCCACGGAATGAATAGGTTAGATAAGATCGAAGCGGTCACCTTAGAACCATTATCAGTTGTCTCCTCGCTTGGGCAAAGCGTTAATCCGCAGGGATAGAAGTGAGCGGTAATGAGGAATCTGTAGGAGAAGGATCCACGTTAAGATAATTACGGTAGGTAATCGTTTCCTTGAATAGATTTTTTTTCTCCCGCATATTTGCCAAGCAGTTAGAATAACAGAGGAGGGCAGAAAGCATTAAGCACGCCCATTTCGTAGAACTGCTCTACCGAATCTGGCATTTGCTCCACTTCAGACACACTCAGTTCTGTAATTGGTAAACCTCTTAAGGCCAACACTTCTCAGGAGCCACTCATAAACCCCAATATATGTAAGGAGGCTAGTGTAAAGACACGCAAAAACCATATTAGGCCCACCATACTAGTGGGGAAATGGAAATCACAGGGGCTAAAGAGACCCTGCCGACAGACATATCATTATCACTATTGAACACGCGTTCATTAGTTAAACACAAGCTTGATGTCCACGATTACACCATGGACCATAATGTGGACATTATGTGTCTTACCGAGACCCGGCTCACAGAAGCTCATGGCCCCACCATAGAGCAGGTGACACCACCAGGCTATGTTTTCTTTGGTAAATATTGTGATGGAACTATGGGTGGTGGGTTTGCTATTATATGTAAAAAAACATCTTGGTTTTTATGAAGTCAAAATTGAATGTGTGGGTAGTGACATCATACATGTCAAACTAATTTCTAATTTTAACCATTGCACCAATTTGGTACGCTTATATCGGCCACCTGGTGAATTGGATGGTTTTAATGACGATATAACTAACATTGTTGCTCCCATGTTGATGGCTAACTCAGCATTAGTTATCCTGGGAGACTTCAATAGTTGGAAAAAACGAAAAACATGATAAAAAACGCACTTTACCTAGAAACAAAATTAAAGACCCATCACATTACGATATATAATACTGAACCTACACACAAAGGTCATATTCTTGATTGAATTGGAAGTGGGAATATCTTAGATGAGAATATTATCACCACTCCATGTATCTGGACTGATCACTTGTTTGTCTCCTGCTTATTGAAGCTCCCAGGTAAAGTAGGGTGCATGAACCTGTGCGCTTAGTCAACGCCCAAGATTATAAGGATATAACTGCCCCTGCTCAGACCACTTACATACAGAAACTAATGACGATAACGGATGACTCGGATGAGCGAGAGAAGCTCATCAATAGTTATAACCAGGAAATCACAGATATGCTTAACCAACATGCCCCACTTAAGGCCAAATTAGTTAGAGATTTACCTAATCGGCATCGAAAAAATAAAAGGAAGGCGGAACGTAAATGGCGTAAAGATTACTCCGAAGAGAACTTGCAGGCTTGGAAACTGTTAGAGAGGATGTATAAAAACAAGATCACTGAAACTTAAAAGACCTTCTACAATGACCAGATTAACTCAGCCAGGGACCAGGCGAAAGAACTCTTTCGCCTTTTTAAAACTTGTGAAAAACCCGTAGTTTCCATTTCACTCATTAAACCCACCTGTGATGACTGCAACAAAGTGCAGAAAGCCTTTGTAGCTAAACTGCGGAAAGCGCAACATAAAATAACAGAGGAACTTCTAACTTCCAATACTAAGATTACCTCCCTTCAGAATCAGAATACCTTCAGGGAAACTAGTAAAAATTCTTGTCCAAATTTGTCTACTTTAGTATTTGAAATCCACCCACAGCAAGATCAAGGTATTGGTTTTAGGTTTAAAGAACTGAATATGGCAGAGATGCATTAAAACCATGCATCCTACCAACTGCCCTGGAGAACTGCTCCCATCCAAAATCAAACTGGAACACAAAGAACTATTTGTTCCTTTCCCGTGTAGGTATGTGAACTCTTCCTTCCGAACAGGTCTTATCCCTCAATCTATTAAGAGTGTAGCAGTGACACCACTGGTGAAAAAAGCAGGATTGGACCTGTCAGACGCCGCCAATCTCAGACCCATTAGTAACACCTTATTTTTTCTTAAACTCTTCGATAAGGTGGCCACGATGCAGCTTCAATCCTATGTTTATACTGCGGGTATCCTCCATGAAAAACAGTCCGGGTTCAGGAACTTCCATGCACGGAGAGTGCCCTCAACCTCCAGACACACATGCTCTCAAAACTGGAACATAGCAAGTCAGGGGTCCTGATGTTATTAGATCTATCAGCAGCCTTTGACTTGCTAGACCATAGAATGGCCACGGTCGAAGGACTCTCGATAGAGGCAATAACATGGCTAAAATCCTTTTTGGAGGGCCGCCTCTCGCAAGTTTACTGGGGTGACAGTACCTCCGAGGTTGAAACCATCACATGTGGAGTACCACAGGGGGCCTGCCTCTCCACTCTGTTATTTAAAATGTACATCTTACCATGGTGTAATGAAATGGAATCTATGGATATCTTTTTCTGCAGTTATGTAGATGATTTCCAACTGGTTCTGGAAGTCACCGGGGACTACGAAAAAGACCAGTTGTTGGACACAACTTATCTGCTCATAAAAAGATGGATGTCAACAAATTGGCTGTCTGAACGCGGCCAAGATGGAGCTTATGCCGTTTGGCCCAAGACTCTCTAGAATCGGTTTTAGTCTGAAATACTCCAACTTTGTTATCGATGGCAGTCAAATAAAGGTTGTGCCTAAAGTCAAGACTCTTGGCACTTACATGAAGGCAAGCCTAGACTGTAATGCCCACGTAACTGCCATCACAAAAAATACAAACTATTACCTCAAGGTGCTCCGACAGGTTGCACCCCTGATTTCTATAGAAAATCGAACTAAGCTGGTGAGGGCAGTGATCCTCTCGTGTGTAGACTATTGTAATGCCTTACTGGGAGGTGCTAACAGATCAGATATTCAAGAGCTGCAAACAATTCAGAACTCTGCCACACGTATCATCTTTCAGATGAAACGGTCCAAACCAACTACTGCAGCAAGGAAAAGATTGCATTGGCTATCCGTGGCAGCTCGTGTTCAATTTAAGCTGCTAACGATTTGCCATAAATATATCTTTGGGAACGCTCCAGCGTACTTGAAAACTCGAATAAGTACATACCATCCTCAAAGAAACTTGAGATTGGCTGAGAGCTTTCTCCTAAAACAGCACCAGGTTAAACATGCCAGGGTTCTTGGGCGGGCCTTCCACATTCAGGGGGCAAGAGCCTGGAACGCTTTGCCACCATGTGTAAAGAAAACTGAAAATCTTCTTGAATTTAGAAAGCAGTTAAAAACTTTGCTTTTCAATCAGTACAATTGATTCCTAATAGCTTGAGCCTCATACTCCTGTCTCTGTGTCTGGATGCCTACGGACTTTGGCGCGTTATAAACAAAGTAACTTTTGGTGTATCGGCACATGGAAATAAGACCCTGTAAGTCTATTGACACCAGTCAGTCCTGAAGTTCGAGAGCGTAGAGAATTTCTCTCAACGTCACCATCTGGAATGTGTCCTTCCTTAGACACCTGTTTGAGGCCCCGAGGTCTAGGATGGGACAGAGACCTCCCTTCTTGGGCACCAGGAAATACCAGGAATGCCAGCCCGACCCTCATTTCGGGAGGTGCCTCTTCCATAGCACCCTTCGACAACAGGGCTCTCAGCTCTTCCTAGAGCTTCTGTACCTGTTGGAGTGGAGGCAGAAGGGGACTGTGTGATGAAAAGGGCAGACATTAGCCCCACTGCCCACTGAACCGTTCGCAGGGCCCTGGAGTCAACGTCCTGCCAGTCGTGGGAGGGGAAATCAAAGCGGCTTAGAGGATAGATCTGCCCCACCGCTGGCTGTTGGCCTCTAGAAGTCCATCTGCCCCTTCTGGGATGCGTGAAACGCCTCTGCCCCTGCCTGGCTTGCAAAGCTGCTACTTTCTGACATAGGGTACATAATGAACAAATTACTAACCTGTAACTGCCGTTCTCCAGCATGGGTCTGGCATGGGTTCACATGCTCATGAATATTCCCCGTCGTCAAGTTGGGAATCCTCGGTAAAGAAAAAAATCAGTTTCACTTCTGAACTGGCTTTCTCCGAACAACCAATGACTGGTCTCTGGGTCATACTGCCCCCAGCCAATGACTGTCCTCTACACAAGCCCCTCCTCTGGCAGCCATGTTCAGATTTGGTAGCACGTAAGGTGGCAATAGGACCAAGAGTAGAGCCGCAGAGGGGTAGGCAGGAGGGTTTGCATGTGAATCCATGCCAGACCCATGCGGGAGAACAGTTACAGGTAAGTAACTTTTTTCTTCTCCAGCATGGGGTCTGGCATGGATTCACATGCTCATGAATAAAGAATACATAGCAGTACACACTTTAACAACCACGAGAGGGGGCCAGGCTCAACATTAAGCATCTCTTACCTCCTTAACAGGCCCACCTTTAAGTGAACAGGTTGCGCAGCACTGCTGGGTCGGCTCTGGACTCTTCCCTGGAATCCCGGTCGACGCAGCCGAATCTTGTTAAGATGTGCGTCGACCTCCACATAGTAGCCCTGCAGATGTCCAGCAGGGGCACACTAGACGGGAACGCCGTAGTTGCAGCGATCGCTCTGGTCGAATGGGCCGACGGCCAGGCAACAGTGGGTTTGCCAACCGGTGACAATGGGTGATGCAGCCGGAGAGCCACCTGGAAATGGAAGCCTTGGCGAGGGTCTTCCCTTGATTCACAGGGCCAAAGTTCACAAACAGCTGTGACGTCTTCCGAAAACACTTAATGAGGTCCCACGTAGAACTTCAGCGCTCTAGCCACATCCAGCGAGTGCAAAGTCCTCTCAGCCGGCGATGAATGCGGCGGGAAGAAAACAGGCCAAACACCAAGGGCTTGTTGAGATGAAAGTCCGACGGCACCTTGGGCATGAAGGAGGGGTGTGTCCGTAGCACTACCCTCGTCTCGTGAAATGTTATCTACGGAGGTTTACAAGAGAGGGCCTGGATCTCTCCCACTCATCGTGCGGAGGTAATGACCACAAGAAACGCTGTCTTCCACAATAAGAATTTCAGTGGCGCTGAATGCATAGGCTCCAACGGTGGACCCATGAGCCTACTTAGTACCACATTGAGCTCCCATGCCGGGGCCAGGGGCTTTTAACGTCAGGAACGAACAGAAAAGTCCTTAGATGAACTCCTTGACCAGGCGCTGTGACCACAGCGACGACCGGCTTGGAGTTCTGGTGTAGTGGGAGATAGCCGCCAGATGAATCTTGATGGAAGCATGCGCCAGTCCTGCTTTGACCAGCGACAGCAAATACGGCAACACCTGAGGAGCCGTAATCCATTGAGGTTCTATCTTCTGTGCATGGCACTAGACTGTGAACCTCTTCCACTTATGTCCGTAGCATTTCAGTGTAGACGAAGCCCTGGCAAGTACCTCCTTGCAGTCCGCAGGGATCTCGTATTCTCCAAACTCGAAGCGCTGCAGGAGACAGGCCTGCAAGTTCAGCGACCCTGGGTCATGATGCAGGATCGCACCTCCTTCCCTGGCGAGAAGATCTGCGACCACCAGAAGCTTGACTTTAGGGGATGCTTACAAGTGCAGAAGGTCTGGGTACCAAATCTGTCTTTGCCACGCCGGTGCGATGAGGATCATCCTGCACTGGGACAGTGAGTTGATTGATGAGTCGCAGAAGCAACAGCAAAGGGGGGCGAAACACAGAAACAGGTCATCCTTGGGGAATGAGAATGCGTCCCCCATGCTCCCCGGCTGGGGAAACCTGCTGGAAAACCTCTGGCACTTAGGTGTTCGCCGCTGTCGCAAACAGATCGATGTGGCTATTTCCCCATCGTCAGAACAGAAGATCCACTTGGTCCTGCCGAAGCTCCCACTCGTGGCACGAGCGCAGCTACCTGCTGATGGAATCGGCGATGATGTTCTTCACTCCTGCCAGATAAAACGGAACGAGGAACATCCCTTGCCATAGTTCCAGCGCTTCTCTGGAGAGTGCTGGGGATCTGGTTCCCCCCTGCTTCCGGATGTAGAACATCGTGGTGGTGTTGTCCGTGAAGACCCATATAACCTTGCCCTTGAGGGATGGAAGGAAAGACTTGAGGGCCCAAAACACTGCTCTTAGCTCCAGTATTTGATTTGCAACGACTTATCCAGTAGCCACAGGCCTCTTGCGTGGAGCCTTCCGGTGTGCACACCTCATCCCTCCAGTGAGGCATCCCTCGTGACCGTCTCCTGATGAGGTGGGGTCTGCAAGGCTGCACCCGCCGACAGATGTGCGCAGACTCCCCACCACTGTATCGCTCGACGGAAATCCTCGTCGAGAGAGATCTTATCCTCGAAGCTTCCCGATACCTGGATCCAGCTGGCATCGAGAAACTCTAGAAGTGGCAAGCCAAATGAGGTAGATGCATGAGGCATCATGCCGAGAAGGGGCTTGATGGATGTCACCCTTGCGATCTTCATTGTCAACAGCCGTTGTACCTTGCCCAGGATGGTCCCTATCCTCTCCTCCGTCGGAGACGCCAGGCATGACACTGTGTCGAGTCGAGCCCCCAGAAACAGTGTGTCTTGCGATGGCACCAAGCAAGACTTTGCGTAGTTCACCGAGAACCCCAGCTCCGCCAGCAGCGGGACGGTTACAGGCATGTGTGCGACGGCGGTCTCCCTCGATTTCGTTCTGATGAGCCGGCAGTTCAGGTAGAGATAAACGTGGATCCCTCGCCAACGCAGCTGCGTCACCACTGGCGCCAGGCACTTGGTGAAAACCCTTGGCGCCGACTTCAATCCGAAGGGAAGGGCTTTGAACTGATAGTGTTGTCCTTGAACCTCGAAGCGCAGAACCTTGCGGTGTCCATTGCGAATGGGGATGTGAAAGTAGGCATCCTCCAAGTCCAGCGACAACAGGAAATCCCTTTCTTCCAGCTGTCCCAGCACGTGCTGAAGGGGGACCATCTGAAATTTCTGGGATCTGATGTGTTTGTTCAGACGGCGGAGGTCCAGGATGGCCTCCAAACGTCGGTCTTCATCTTGACGAAGAAGTACAGAGAGTACACTACGGAGCTCCAGAGCCACTTTGGAACGAGTTCTATGGTGCCCTTCTTCAGCATGGCCCGCACCTCCAACAAAAGCTGAGGACATTGTTTTTCTGCCTGGCCACGGGTGGTATACGAGGACACTTTTGTTGGAAAGTCAGAGTGTGTCCGTGGGCCAGAGCATCCAGCACCCAACGGTCGGTGGAGATGGACTTCCACACACTGACAGTTTGCCAGCCGGCCTCCCAACAGGGTGCGCGGGTGGGGGCCTGACGTCACGGCTGGTTCAATCCTTTGCCGTGGAGGCGCCACCTTGGGGACCTTGACGACGACAGCGACCTCTTCAGAGTGGGGCGGTTGACGGTACGACGATGAGCTTCCGCCAAAGCCCCTGAAGGAACCATGGGACTTTCCTCCTGAGGTTGGAAAGGACGGCCGTCGCTGTTGCAGGGTGCCCAAGGCACACACCGTCTCGATGGCCTGGAGGGACTCGTCCACAGTCTTTCCGAAGAAATTATCCCTGTCGAAAGGCATGTCCAATACCCTCGACTGTACCTTCTGGAGAAGGTTTGTGGCCTTCAACCATCTCCGCCGACGAAGGCAAACGCTGTTACCCATTTGGCAGAATACTGTATCGGCTATGTCCGTGGCCACTGTGATGGCATGGTCCGATGCCACCTTGCCCTCCTGCAGGATCTCTAAGGCTTCTGGCCTCTTGTCCTCGTGAAGGAGTCCAGGAGGCGAGCAATCTTAGACCAGAGCTCCCTGTCATAGCGCGCCTCGATGGAGAGGGTGTTGGCCGCGATGGTCATCGCTGCCGAAGAGATGACACGTCAAATGGCATCCAACTTCTTCCCCTCGCTGTCCGGGGGAGAGGAGGTCGTTGACGCCGTCGAGTCAGAGGATTTCTTCCTCACCGCCGCCAAGATTACTGAATCCGGTGAAGGATGGGATATTAAACACTTGGGTGAAGAGTCCGGCACCCTGTATTTCTTTTCGTACCGCTCCCTCTTCGCCGGGGCCGACGGTGGGTTCTTCATAAGGGACAGCCCCTCGTCTCAAATGTTGTCCAACAGAGGAATCGACAGCATGGTCTTTCTCTTTACCTCATGGCTTTGGTACAGGAATCCCTCCTTTTCCTCGGGAGTCAACTGAAACAGGTCCGAGGCCCTAGAGATCATGGCATGGAACGAGCCGAGGCCCAAGAGATCATGGTGGAGGGGAGGGTGGGGGAAGGGGCCGACAGCTGAAAATGTGGTGGAGGGTGCACTCTCCTCTTCTTGGTAGGAGGCGCACCCTATGGCCCCAGTGCTGCAGGATCTACCGGCACTATAGGATCCTCTGTCGGCGGAAGGGGGGATCCTCATCCGAATCTCAGAACAAAAGGTGTGCGTGCCTGGAAAATGTCCACCGAAATGTCCGCTGGGGGTTGAGGTGGTTGCTGAGGTAGCGGAGGTGGGAGCGACCTACAGCGGAGTAGGGTTCTCCAACTCCTCCACGGCCTGCTCCTCGTCTGTCTCATCGACACTCTCGACATCTCCCGCATCAGGGTCCCTCCCGTAGGCCTTGGCCTCAACAAATGTCTTCTCCAAAATGGTCTGGAGTAGAAAGCTTCTCCTCAGAGGAGAAATCCGTGCCCTGCTGGACTACCGTGCCCCCTTCCCCCTCTGTTCGGCCAGGGGAGACTGTTCCGGCAAGATGAAGGGCATCACCTTCTCTGGAGTCTTCTCTACAGGCTGGAATGACGAATACCTCCTGGCAGGCAGGGAAACTCTCGTCTTGGGGACTGTACCCTGCGAACCCGGGTCCTTCATTAGAGATGCCACCATGTCTTCAATGGACGGCTTCGCCGGGTGAATCAGGGCCTGCACGACCTTGGTCGAGCTAGGGTCCTTCACCTTGGGGGAAGGGTCAGTGCCCCGCTCCCCCTTGACCTTGTCCGACTGGCCCGCCCAGAGCTTCTCCAGAAGCTTACCCGGGTGGTCCGACTTCCTCTTCGCTGAACCAGAGCGTTGGCTCACGGTCGAAGGTGCTGGGAACGCTGTGCCCACCGGGGAGCCCATCGCAACGGCACTCCCGGACTTGCAGTGCTTGGCCTTCTGTTGGGCCCCCGTCGCCGGGGCGCCCTCAAAGGTCTTAGAAGCCCACTCAGACTTCTTGTGGCTGGGGGAGGCATTCTGGCGGGTCTCACCCATATCAGGGGCCTTGGCCTGCAGCCACTCTTGAGATGACTGCGCCGATCTTTCATGGTGCAGGGGACCATGTCCTGGCAAAAAATGCACAGTCATCCTCCACGTGCGATTGGTCAGAATGTAGGCAGTAGAGGCACAAGGAATGCCCATCATCCAAGTAGATGTTCCACAGTCCACATACTGGACAAATCCTGAACACAGGCATTGAGTGTCTTCCTTCTACTGTGCCATGTCCAGGCGGGATAGGACTTGAAGAAGCTTCTGGAATCCTCCAAGAAGAAACTCGCAGAAAAATCGCCCTTGAGTGGCGCTGAAGAATCCAAAAACAGGTCCCCGTAAATCGGAAGATGGATCGATGGTGCTTGAGTCACGATTGACCGGAAAAATAGAATAGAACTCTTAGAAAAATCGCGAAATGTAGTAAAAGTACAAGAACTATAGCACGAGGACTCAACACTTGAACGTGCGGTAAAAATCTGAAGATGGCTGCCAGAGGAGGGGTTTAGGTAGAGGGCAGTCATTGGCCGGGTGCAGTATGACCCAGAGACCAGTGATTGGTTGTAAGGAGAAAGAGTTCAGAAATGAAACAAACCGATTTTTTCTTTACCGAGGATTCCCAGCCTGACGGGGAATATTCATGAGCATGTGAATCCATGCCAGACCCCATGCTGGAGAACTTCTATAACCTCTGCCTCTTGAGGCAAAGCTAAAGGCCGGCTTGGCCAGCTGCACAGCTATGCCCAGCGACATTGCTGCGAGTTTGACTCTGAACTTTTCTAAAGAGGAGTCAGCTTTTTGTCCAAAAAGCATATCTCCATTAAAGGGCATTACTAGCAACCTGTTATGGACATTTGGGGAGAATCCAGCGGTTTTTAAGTAGGCCTGTCTTCTCATTACTACAGCTGATCCCATTGACTGGCCAACAAAGTCCGCCACATTCATGGCCGTTTGTAACAACTGCTTGGCCACCTCCATCCCATCCTCCACCAGCCGTATATAACCATCCTGCATTTCCCCATATGGGATGCATTGAGTGGCTTGGTTCACAACCTTCCACAGATCAAATGAAAATTTGGCAAACCCACATGCTTCAGTAGTGGCCTATAAGGCCATACAGCCCAAGGTAAAAAATGATTTTGCTATGGCGTCAAGTTTATTACCCTCTCCAGCGGGAGGAAAATTGGATGTAGAGGCTGCAGGTCTGGTGGTGATGGTGGCAGCTTGCACTACTAACCAGTCACCGAGGAGTGGAAAGAAGGATCTCCTCTAGCCGGCCTATATTTCTCTGTGCAATTGGCGCTTACGGGAGGCATTGTGCAAGGGTGCTGCAATAAAGAGGATAGGGGG
The DNA here is from genome assembly GCF_040938575.1 of Ambystoma mexicanum. Taxonomy (NCBI): domain Eukaryota; kingdom Metazoa; phylum Chordata; class Amphibia; order Caudata; family Ambystomatidae; genus Ambystoma; species Ambystoma mexicanum. Next base: position 165,074,861 of record NC_090921.1, read on the forward strand.
TCAGCAATAGCTGGATTGAAAGGCATATTATGCTCGACTGCTGAACCTCCGTCCAGAATATCAGTGAGGTCATAGCCCTGAAGGAGTGCAGCATAAGTTTTCAAGCTAAGGGAGTCAACCCACTGTTCCACTAATGCCCTGAATTTAGCATGAGTATGCTTGTACGGTTGGCTTTGTTGGCACTCAAGATAAGGGGATGTGCCCAGCTCACTTGCATCATGTAAACCTTGGGCTAAGGCTATAAATTGGTCTGTTTGTCGATATAAATCACCTCCGCCCGAGCCAGAATAAATTGGGTCTTTGTCCCCTTGGTCGTCTGGCTGGTCGACGTCGCAGATTGATTGCATCGACTCAAAGAATCTGGTCATCGATAACGGGCCAAACAAACCGTTGCCAATGGTCAGCATCAAAGGTTTCACCCGATGGGACAGTTATCGGCGCAGAGGAAGGTTTGGCCGACGAAAGCGTTTCATGGTTAGGAGACTTTTGATGGACAACCACAGCTGTTTTAGCGCCTCTGTCGGCGTCGAGCCCAAAGACGGACCAGCTAGCGTTTGGCTGGGAGCACAGAGCATCACTTTCGCTGCCAGGGCATGCTGGTGGAGGGGTGGGGGGCTGCACGGACAGCAGCCTGACTTTACCACGCTTTCCGAGTGATAGGTCCCTTACTGCGCTCCGACGACAAGCTGGGTTCGCGTCAGTGGTGGCACTGATGGCACTGCTTCTTCCGCTAAGCGAAGAAGAATGGCTTCTAGAGTGGGACCGCTTTTTTTCTTACGATGCCTATCCTTCCCCTAGTCGGGGTGGACCCTTACGTATACGCCTCTGAAGACCTAACTAGCTGGAGATTTCGACAGTCGGCCCAAACTCAGTTTCCCAGATCTCTCATGTAGGGATTACGGCTGCATTTTAGAGCACAACGAGCAGGTCTCTGTCATGACTCGCACCCAAGCACCACAGACAAGATTTTGTGGGGGTGTTGGTCACTGACATTTTGGCCTTGCAATCAGTGCACCTTTTGGAGCCTCATATCCGGTGAGTAGACATTGCGATCAATGTTTATGAAGAAAAAATGTCAAATTTTACAGAAGTAAAATTCGAAGTAGACTGAAAGTAGTGTTCCCGATGCAGTCTTTAGAAGGGAACAATTGGAAACAATAAAAATATACTTCAAAATACACTCCTTCAGTTCAATAAATGGTTACTCACTGTAGTGACTAATTTACTCTTAGTCCATGGTCCCCTTTCCTCCATACTGCAAGGACCTCCACCGCTAGGGACGGGAGCCAATTTTTTTACCAGAAAAAATCTTACCCTTTAAATGTCGAGGAACGCAGAGGCGCAGCCCTGGGAGCATGCACTCCCCTCACTCTGCCCACCAGCGCCAATCCTTGGGCCCCTTTGACGAGTCGACAATATTTAACATTGCCTAATGATACCAGTATTATTAGGAGGGAGGTTGGGGGTCGTTTGGAGGAAAGGGGACGATGGACTAAGAGTATGTCACTACAGTGAGTAACTATTAATTACTCTTACATCCCGCCGCTTTTCCTCCATACTGCATGGTGATTACAACTGAACGTAGCCCCCAGGGTGGAGAGGAGACCCTCCTTAAGAAAACAAGTTCCTAAGAACTGCCTGTCCGAAAGTCCCGTCTGATAGAGCCGGCATCCAAAGTAGTGCTTACAGAAAGCCGAAGGGGAAGCCCAGGTGGCCGCCCTGCTAATGACCTGCCACGGGATCTGTTGCTAGAAGGCGACAGCCGTGGACTTGGCTCTGACAGCATGGGCGTGCATGTTTGCTGGAAGTGGTTTGTGCTGCTTCTCTTAGGCCTTCTTGATGGCCGAAACCATCCACCTTGCTGTAGAGGCCTTGGATGCCGGATAACCGGGCCTTGACTCCCCAAAGGTAACAAACAGGGCGTCCGATTGGTGGAAGCCCTTGGACCCTGTCCACATAGAATTTCAGAACGCGTCCGATATCCAGACAGTGCAAGACCCTCTCAGCCACCTGATCGTTCAATTGCCACTCCTAATAGTCTGCTCCCAGTCTGTCAAGCCTGTCTGCTTCCAGGTTGGGCACTCCCAGAAGGTGGATGGCCATCAGGTAGATAGATGTTCTCCAGGGCCAATTCCAGCATGTTGATCGCTAGGCTGCACAGTGGAGGAGACCTGGTACCACCCTGCTTGTTGATATAGTACATGCTGGTGGATTTCATCCGGATGCGGACGACCTTGCCCCCAATAAGAAGAAACAAAGCTTTGAGAGTTAGTCATATGACTTTCAGCTCCAGTCAGTTGGTATGAGACTCCTCCTGCAGGGCCCAGACTCCAAAGACACTGTGGTTGTCCAAAGTGGCCCCCCCAGACTTCCAGGGAGGCATCCGTAGTGATGGTGACCTGCAAGTCCGGATGATGGAAGGGCTTGCCCATCCGCAGGTTGCAGTTCCTGAACCACCATGTGAGGCCCGGGTGGAGAGAAGGAGGAATGTTGACAAGCTCCGCTTGGGAGTCCCGCTCCCGATTCCATGATGCTGGGAAGTGCAGCTATAATCTCCTCATCTTGAGTCTCGTGTGGGGTACGGCCAGTAGGACCGTTGCCATGATGCCTGATGTGTTGGTACCAGCAGGCTGAGGTCACTTCTCGGGTTAGGAAGTGAGTAGTGGCCCTCTTGATGGCCGTGATCTTGTCCTCCGAAGTGAAAATTCTCTCAGAGCCTATGTCCCATAAAAGGCCAGAAAAGGTCAGCCTCTGCTTAGGCTGCAGCTGAGATTTTTTGATATTGATCGAAAACCACAGCTCGTGAAGTGCGATCATAAGGGTGGAGGAAGTGTGATTAACCGCCTCCGGAAATCTCACCTCGTTCAGGTACAGGTACACGTGATGGCCCAGAGGAGGGCTGCCACTGCATTCACAAGCCTGGTAAATACCCTGGGGGCTGTATTGAGGCCGAAGGGTAGGATCTTATATTGGAAATGGCAGCCCATGATCCTGAATCATAGAAAGGAGCGATGCGGCTGCCAAATCAGGACGTGGACATAAGCGTCCTTCAGATCCAGGGAGCACATCCAGTCTCCCCTGCAAAATGTCTCCGCAATGAGTGCTGGTGTAACCATCTTGCATTTTTGAAGACGGAGAGAGAGGTTGAGGGAGGAGAGGTCCAACAACTCTCAGGCCAGCCTGGTGGTTCTTTTGTATGGCGGAAATACTGGAGTAGAAGCCCAATCCTCGCTGGGAGGCTGGGACTCCTTCCACTGCCTGGCTCTCGACGAGCGACCGAACCTCCGCCAACAGAGTTGCTGTCCCAATCAGTGGGAGAGGAGGGGAGGAGGCAGGAGAGTATTTCATCGGTAGGCGGTACCCCATGGATACTTCAGATAAGATCCAGGGGTCCACGAACATCTGACGCCAAAACTGTGTGTGAAGGGCAAGCCTGCCCTCCACTGGCGACACATGGACCCAAGGGGGCGCGTCATGCCTTCTTTCCCTCTGAGGCTGTTGCAGAGGAGGGGGACTGAAAAAAGCCCTCCCCCCCCTCTTTTGTTGTTTGAGCTGCTGCTGACTCAGAGAATGGTCAGGCTGTCTGGACCTCTGTTCTTGGAAGCCTCAGAACCCGCCGAACGCCCGCCCCTTGTCGGAGGGTTGATGCGACTGGGTGTATGCCTTGTGTGTGCCCTTCGTAAGGATTTTGCAAACTTTTTCCTTTTATCTAGTTCCTCATCGGTGGTGGAGGGAGGGAATGAGGTCACCCCGACCCCCCGAATGGAAGGTCCAATATGTGTTCCTGGACGTCTGGGTTGAATTTATTAGCCCAAAGCCAGGTAGTGTTACGCTCACCTGAAATCCCCGGGGGTGTCTGGAAGGCTCGGAGATCTAGAACCCTGGATGCATAGTTGCCCAGTGCTGAATAATGAATCTGCAATTACAGAAGGGAGGATTTGTGACTGTCTCTAATGGGTGAATCTCCCACCTCCCTCTGACCGATTCCCTTCCCACTGGGTTCTTTTCTCACCTTAGTTATTTGTAGGGTGAGCTATCCGTCCTGCGTTTCTTGTGCAGGGGCGCTTGACGTTTGTTGGCGAGCTGCCCGAGTTGCTTCACTGGTGCAGTACGCCTTCCTTGGACCGAGGCCTGCTGCGACTCCAATCTGCTGGTAGGCAGGTAGGTTTGTTAATTGTAAATTTTTGTTCTGTTTATGGTGGGAATTCGTTAATGTCTTTATCTCCTTTTCAGGAGCGAAGGTCTTGATGCTGTGGCATGCCGGATGGAGAGGCACGTTTTCTAGTTAAGAGAAAGCACGAAGCGCATCGCCTTTATTGTCTTTTAAAGCTAATCTGTGTTTCTTCTTCTGCTCACAGGCCGTTCTGCTGCTGCGAGTGGATGAGAGCGTGATGAAAAACAGGCCCCCGGAATCCGTTAAGGTAAGTACAACGCTGCGCGGTTGTTTAATATTGAAAGCACTTACATGGGTTGCAGAATAACACGAAGCGTGTTCTGCAGTCAGGGTGTGGTTTATATAGCCCAGGTAAAGTAGTACCAGACAAAGTAATTACAGGCCTGCCACACCCAAAACACTAGACCGCATGGCTTGGTTCTTAGAACTAGACTGTGTGGGTGCTTCCATGATGGAATTAAAGGCCCATGTACATAAATGGGACCTAGTTTGGACAGCCCTTCCTTCCTACATATGAGCCTGGTTCCAAAGGTGCCAGGACTGGCTCCAGGAGCCCTTTTGCAGTGAGCTTAAGGCCCTCAGGGTTCTGGTGGGAGCCTGCTTGTGGCACAACTTGTGCCCCCTCACAGTGGTCATGACAGTAGTCCTTCTCATATCCGTGGCGACGCATATGGCCCATTCTACAGAGCATGTGAACAAAGTGCATGGCACGCGGTACAACCTTCCCAGCTGTGGTTGGGGCCAAGGCAGTGGAGGCAAAGAGCATGGGGATCGGATGAAGGGAAGAGTCCCTCACAGGCTGGACACCCACTGAAGAAGACATGTGTCGGGGAGGACCGTGACGCCAGAGGACAGAGTACCTGATTGATAATAGAAGACGCAGAAAAGAGGTCTGGGGAGTGGCGCCAGTGGGCGGAGTCAGGGGACTGCATGCTCCCAGGGCCGCGCCTCTAAATTTAAAGGGGAAGAAGATTTTTTTTCTGGTGAAAAAGGATCCTACTTTCGCCCCTAGCGAGGGACAGCCATGCAGTATGAGGAAAGGGGATGGGAGTTAAAAGTAAGTAAGTAGATATCCTTTTGTGATTGCACACAGATTTCCTACACCTTGAGGTGACTTCAATAGCTAAGACACTGGACATTTATATATTACTTTTCACGCTGAATAGTGAAGTTGAGGCAGAAAAGAAAAGGTTAGGGAAGGAAACAATGGTTAACACGTTTCTCAAACAGGTAAGCACATTTGAACCCCCCAATGCAAGGTAGTTTAACACTTTCCCAGCTATACAAGTATGGTGTGTATACCTTTTTGGAGGGATAGGCAAACACAAAGCCAGCGGTTAGACAACTCTTCAGGGAGCCAGGACAGCCAATCACACTTGAGCAAAGTCTAGGGGAACTGAGGCATTTCTTGAAGGTTGGTAAAAGTCTTGCACAATGTTAAGAGTTTGTTAAAAAAGAAATCACTGTTGGGCCACAAGCTGGGAAGCTTGTGAAGGGCAAAGCTGCAAGCACTCTGCAGAAGGCAGCAACTGCAAGTCTCAGCTGAGAACAGACAAACAAAACATACAAGAGGCAAAGTTCACAGTAGCTTAGGTCTGAAGAAATGGTTCCAGTTGGCTTCTGTTACTGCTGTATTTCCTGCAGATCCTGTTGTTCCTGGGCCTCAGTCGTGGGGACAAGAGGGAGGACTTCTGGAGACTCCTGCACTACGATTCGAAGGTCGGCGGCAGCAATGGGCAAAGTTCAGATCAGCAGCACTTTGCAGTTTCAGCTTCTCGCGAATAGCACCACAGCGGTTCTTGGACACCTTGTGGACTTTTCTTGCTTCTGGGGACCAGCACTGTTGAGGTGGCTCAGGCCTGGTCAGCCCTGCTTTGAGGGAGTCTGGATGATCTTCCTGGAGCTCAGGTCCGGCTTAAAAATTATGCACTTGATTCTGGTGTTCCTGTCCCCTGGCACTCAGTTCCTGCAGAAGCGATGGAAGTACAGCCAGCAGAGGCAGGATTTCCAGTCGAGTTCGTCTTGGGGGTCGATTGGTCCACCAACCCAAGGGGAGAAATCGTCCTTTGCAGGGTTTCGCTAGTCGAGGCGAATTCGGAGCTGCAGCAGGGTTTCACAGGGTAAACCAATGGTCTACGAGTTGCAGTAAGCTTCTCCTCCAAGTTCTTCTTCGTATTCCTTTGTTCAATGGTCGACTGCCTTCCTTGTAAAATACCTCCTTTTATGAAAGTCTCTCCCATTCATTCGCAGCCTAGCTGTCACTCACAGCAGGGTGGCTGTACTCCAAGGATAGCCAGCCAGCCAATCACCTTTGGGTGAATTCCTGTAACCAAGGAGACTAAGCATAGGGAGTTTCAGACACTTCCCTCGCTTTCTGCTGTGCCATACACGTTGAAGCCAGAGGTGCGCTTCACTAATGAATCTCGCCAAGTACAAAATGAACAAACGGGCCAAACCTGGTTTGGCGCGCAGAGTAAATCTCAAGAAGGACCTTTACAACAACCAATGGCGAAAAAAGACGACCGGGGCCATTTTGACAAAATGGGCACCCATGGTTGCTATACTGCAGCTGCGAACGCAGCCCACGGTAGCAAAACACAATTGTAGGAAAAAGTAAACAACTGCCACCAGTCATTAATTGTAGAAAGGGTAACAAAAATGTTACATGAGAAAGTAGACAAAGGGGATACTAAGTAACCCCTCCAGCACTCTATGTAAGATAGTATGTGCAGGGTCCATAAAGTTACAAAAGGTAAGTAAAGTCAATTTAACTTTACTGCGCTTGGAAACAGTAGTTTACCCAAGAAAATGCATTTAAACCTTTGGGAAATCGAAAAGACTTCCCTGCGCCACAGCACGGAATGTGCTATGTGTCACAATGCAAAAAGATAATGCCATGGAGTTAATCAGACTCCAAAACCAAAAGAAACAGTGATTAAATCAAATAAAAATACACGAGAGACTGGGAAAAAGGTCTCACTCTCTCCAGGATAAGAATTAAAATTCCTAAAGTCCAGTAAAAAGAGCTGGGGGGGTCACTAAGGTAGAAGGGAATTAGCACATTTCTGAGAATTCTCCCTAATACTGGGTCAAAATGTTTCCGAACAGAAGAGCTTGATAGGGGTATCTATTAAGATGAGGAATCTGTGGGAGAAAAGCAATCCATTGAAAGTAAACCATCAAGAGGCAAGTCATTTTTTCTTCCAATGGATTCTGTCCTCCCATGGATTCCGAAAACGGAACTGGAGGAGGAAGGATAGCAACAATGCCTCACAAAACTAGAAAACTCTGTAGGACAACCCTGCCAAAAAGAGCATCCTTACCAGACAACATCCAAGCAGTAGTGTTTAGAAAATATGCGCATAGATGTCCGCATAGCAGCCTGGCAAAATTCCAGCACAGGGACATTGCATTGCAGAGTCGAAGTGACAGCCAGCCCTCTGGTGGAATATACCCTGGTATACACCGGTTCATATTTGCCAGTCAGATCATAGCTAGCAGAGGATCCAACTGGAAAGGGTCTGGTTGGTCACAGCCCTGCCAGCAAAGGCAAAAGCAGATACTACGGACAGCTCGTCATCTCTTTCCTGGCCCCCACAACCCCCGCCCAGGTCTAAGATGTGGTATCTGAGGGACCACACCAGAATCTCTTCTCTATATTGGAAGGGTGCGGCGAAGTAAAAAAGACAAGATGATGAATCTTTTGAGAGAGATGGAAATCACAGACCACTTTCGGGAAACATTCTCAGGGTCATATTTTCCTTGGAGAGTACCAAGTAGACAGTTTTAACTGATGAAGCCTGGGCTCACTCACACGATTCCCAAAGCAATACAAAATAACCTGGAAGAGGGATGATAGCAAGAACACCACTTAAACCAGAAAACTCTGAATGACAGTTGTGATAAAACATGCGCCCTGACAGGATAGAGAATCCAAACAGTAATGCTTTGCAATGATTTCAAAGAAGCCCACAACGCTGCCTGGCAAATGTCCTCAACAGGGACACAAAGATCCAGAGCATAGGTGCCAAAATATTTCTCTTTTATATAACTTTCCCTACATATTATATGGAAGCCCCTTCCCCCACCCCCCCCCACCAAATGTTTTGCTTTTCTTTTTCACCTGTCCTGACTTTTCTAGCCTTTTAACTATTGGATTTCTGGTTACTTTTAAATGTACTGTGAGGGTTGGGGAATGGATGAGCCTGAATTGGATGACACTTAATGGAGACAAAACAGAGGTTCTCATTAGCGGTTTCTCTGGGGAGACGGTTAGGCAAAGTTTGTATGCAGTACCCTTTGGCACTACTCTGACTACAAGCATAGGAAACCCACCCTTTGGTATAAGCTTGTACTACACAGTTTTGTTAGCGTGTTGAGCAGCCCGGCTTATCTCAAGAGGGGTCAATGCGAGCTGTAGGGGAGTTACACAGAGATTCACAGTAACAATTTTTCAAATAAACTCTTACACACAAGGTTTCTTGAATAAACAATTATTAATTTATTTATCAGTCAGAATAAGCCTTCTTCAGAATGGAGCAATATACAAACTAACAAATACACTTCATTACTATACACTCTTAGTTTCTAAATCAGTAAAGACCCTTTTGGGATGGCTTTCAGACAACCTACACCCTCAGGTGACTTCAATAGCTAGGGTGCTGGGGACATTAATATCTTACTGTTGGCATTTAGAATACTCTTGGAAGTTGGTAAAAGGCAAAGATTATTAGAACAACAAGAGACCACAAATATTCTTTAGCAGGCAAATACCTTTGGATCCCCTAAGCAGAGTCATTCACTACAACAGGCTAAGCCAAAGTCAATGGACAAAAGTCTTATATAGGATGAAGCACTTCTAGTGGGTAAGTAGAAAAGTCTTTGCACAATGTTTTAGAAGTCTGAAGAAAAGAAGAATCAAATGTAGGGCCGAAAGCTGGTTAGACTTGTGAGTAGAAGATGCAAGCAAGAGGTAAGTTCTCTCAGACTTTTTACAGTACCTTTGTATTGAAGAAAAAGTGCAGCAGATGACTTCTGTTCCTGAGCAGATCTGCAGATCTCGCTGTTCCTGGGCTTCAGTCGTGCGGACAAGAGGGAGGACTTCTGGAGATAGGCAATCTACAAATCAGTGGCGGTTCAGTGTTTCAGCTCCTCGCGTCTACCACAAATAGCAACACTGCGGTTCCTGGCTGTCGAGATGGACTTTCCTTGCTTCTGGAGGATCTTCCTGGAGCTCTAGGGAAGCTTAAAAGCAACACACACAATCTGGTGTGCCTCTCCCTGGCTACACGGTTTCCAGCAGCAACTCTGGAAATTCAACCAGCTCCGAGATTGATGTCTAGGTGGCTTACTTTGGAGTTGATTGGTCGCACCAACTCATGTGTGGAAGTCATCCTTGCAGGGGCCTCTGTCGATATGAATTTGGAGTTTCAGCACAGCAGTAGGGCTTCACCGGGCAAACTAACCGTCCAGAAGTTGCAGCAGGTGTCCTCTTCAAGTTCTTTGGTTACTTCGTCCAGTGGTCAACTCTGCCTTCCAAGCCAAATGCCTCGCCTTTCATTCAGTTCTCTCCCATTTATTCCAGCTCAGCTGTCAGTCACCCAGTAGGGTGGCTGTCCTTGGCGGACAGTCAGTCAGCCAATCACCACAGAGTGAATTTGGGTCTCCAAGGAAATTAAGCACAGGGAGTTTCGGGCACCTCCCTCACTTCCGGCCTACCCCAGACACCCTGGAGCCAGAGGCAGGCTTCACGCGTGAATCCCGCCAAAGGCAAAGCGAAAAATGGGACCAAAACTGGTTTGGCACGCAGAGTAAATCTTAAGGACCTTTCCACAAAGAAATGGTGAAAAACACGACCGGGGCCATTTTTGACAAAAATGGCACCCTTGGGTGCTTTACTGCAGCTGCGAACGCAGCCCGCTGTTAAGGCACACCACGGTAGTTAAAACAAAACCACTGCCACCAGCCATTCAGTGAGAAATACGTAACAATGTTACATGAGTAGCTAGACAAAGGGGATACTTGGTACCCCCTCCAGCACCCTATTGTAAGATAGTGTGAGCTGGGTCTAGAAAGTTACAAATGTAAGTAAAGTCAATTTCACTTTACTGCTGTTGGAAACAGTAGTTTATCCAAGAGGAGGTATTTAAACCTTTGGGAAATCTGAAAGACTTCCCTGGGCCACTGCACTGATGGTGCTGTGTGACACAATGTAAAAGATGCCGCCTATGGAGTTTGTCAGACTCCACAACCAAAAGAGAAACAGAGTTCAAAATCACATGAAAATACATGAGATGGGGGTGGGGGGCGGGGAGAAAGGGTCTCACTCTCTCCAGGTAAAGTCAAGTCCTCAAAATCCAGCCAAGTTGCTGGTTTCTGAGGTGGAGGGAATCGGCACATTTCTGAGAATTCTCCCTAACAGAGACCTTCCTCTGGACCCCCATATACTAGCCCCCTGCCTTTGGCCCTTTCCACCCTGAGCTCCCAGTGGTAAGAGATCTGGGAGTTACGATCACATCTCTCTCCATCGAACCCGAAACCCAAGCAGTTTGTTAGAAGGGTCACCGTCAGTTGAAAATCCTATGCAAAGTCGTACCCTACATGCCTTCTCAATTCCATGTACCTGTGGTTGCCTCTCTCGCACCCTCTTCCCTTGACTACTGCAATTACCTTTACCATAGCAACCCCTGTATCAGATCAACCGTCTGCAGGTCCATCAGAATGCTGCGGCCAGACTTGCAACCGCGGATTGGCGTCCGTCTCTCTCTCTCTCCAGTTCTGCGCTGGCTGCATTGGCTCCCCATTGCAAAATGTGCCTGAATACCTGCTAAAGAAATTCTGCTGGTATGTATCCTCATACACTTGTGAAACACTTGTGTACAGGCATGTTATAAATTCCCTATCATGGGGGAGTCCAAGATGGCGGCCAAGCAGGGAGGACATGCGTGAGCGAAGCTCCGTCCACCAGCTCGGGCAGCAACAGTAAAGGAGATAGATAGATATATATATATATCTATCTATCTATCTCTCTTCGGTCCACAGCATTGCGCCACCGCCATAGCGAGAAAAGAGAAACAGGAAACCCTACCGGAAGGCGAATCGCAACGGCACGTCCCCACAGGAGGCGACGGGGAAGCTCCAGCAATGCTGCAGCAGCGGGGCAAGGCCCCAGCGGAGCGAGCGACTCCCACAGAAACCACAGCGGAGACGGGCCAGAGGGAGAACGAGAGAGCAGCGGACACTGGCGGAGGACCCCCGGCAAAGAGTCGACTGTGGGGCCCGCCACACGGGAGGTGTGGGGACATTCCTGAGGACCCGGGATATCCCCGAAGAGCACCAAGGCTGCGACGAGCAGGCGGAGCGGAGGGAACAAAAAGGACTGGGGCGCCCCCCCCCTCCAGAGGTGGATTTCCCAACGGCACACCGCCCGCAGGTACAAGAAGGAGGGGAAGGAGGAGCGCCCCCCCCTACCCCTCCCCCAGGTGCCATAGCAATCCACCACCCTCGCAAGAATTAAAAAAAACAAAACGGGCCCGCTCCCATCTCAACACGAACAATAGCGGGGGGCAGAGCACCGAAGGAGAAGGACACCAGAGTGCCTCTGGTGATGAAAAGGACCGGGAACACGCTCCGGTAAGATCCCAGCCCAGGAGGGAACAGGGCAACACATATAACAGCCCCTCATCCCACTGAAGAGCATTGGTACACTGAATATACAACAAGAAATAAGAGGGGCGAGCCACAAACCATAGGGAGAATCCCCCCCCCCCCCCACCTCACACAAGAACATTGGGGAACAGGAGAGCCAAACAACCAGGAAATAAGAGGGGCAGACCACATGCTGCAGAGAACCGGTAGCCCACCAAAGACACGAACAAAAGGCAAATAAGGTTGGGGACCCCACCACAAGCACAGAGTGTCGCAGAAAAGGAAGAATTGCACATTGTGCAACAAAATTCCCCCGCCCCGAACCACACAAAAAGGGAAATGAGCCCCTATGAGCAACGGGGTCAAGGACAAACACCCAAGTGAACGTGGAAAGTCAGCACAAACACCACAGAGAACACAGGGGGACAGTAAAGTAATGGAAGGCGCATACATGTCAAAATCCAGGGGTCGCCAAGCACAACACACTACATAAACCCCTAACAGCAAACTAAAACAAGACCAGAACCTGGTCCAACTCTGGGGAACAGATTCAGGGGTGACCAGCAAAGCAATCACGCAAAAGTCCAAGGAAAAAGCCCACCTAGACCAGACGGAATGGACAGATATGGCCACAAAGGAGGATATGAAAATGTGGTTCAAAGAGCTCCAGGACCAGTTTATTTCTACCTTCACTGGGAAGCTATTATCCACCAATCGTGGTTAACTTGAAACTAGGCACTACCAGGCAGTTGGCGTTGGCAGCTCGGGTTGGTGTGATAGAGTTTTTTTTTTTTAGGTATTTTGTTCATGAGGTAGCTAGGGGCGGCATTGTTTAGCACTTTGTGTGTCAAGGAGATCATTTTCAGCTGTATTTTGTTATCTGTGGATAGCCATTTATGTTGGCGTCTGATGGCGGAGATGTGTACTCTTGTTTATGCCAAGCGCTGCTCGCAAGGCGTTATTTTGTAGTATTTGCAGTAATCGATCCTGGTGAGAATGAATGCTCTGGCCAGGATCATGCAGCTGTCGTTTGAAAGGAATGGCTTGCCAGCTCTTATCAGATTGCAAGTATAGGCGGTGGTGGAGGCCAGAGATGTTCCCTGTTTGTCAAATGACTGAGTGGAATCTAGGTAGAAGCCGAGGGTTTTTACTTCCTTGGAAACCCTGATCATGGTGCCGTCGATATTGAATGAGGAGAATACCTGGCCTAGTTTGTGAATGTTTGCGTGTGAACCCAGGATTATCAGCTATGTCTTATAGTCATTCAGGCACAAGCCATGGGTGGCCATCCATGCCTGAACGATGAGATATACTTTGTTCACCAACTCAGAGTCCTTACTATAATCCCCAGAAAGTGGGAGGAGAATCTGTGTATCATCTGCATAGTTGGTGTAGGTGATACCCAGAAGGTCCAAATCGTCGAACAAGGGTTTGGCGAAGATGTTGTATGAAGTCGGCGAGGCGCAAGAGCCTTGGGGAACGCCACACAGGATGTGGTTGGGGTCAGCTGCAGGCAATGGGGAGAATACTCTCATTGTTCTCTCACTCAGGAAAGATTCCAACCATCTGATGGCCTCAGGAGAGAAGTGAGCAGCAGTGTCCAGGTGTCTGAAAAGGACCTTGTGGTCGACCAAGTCGAATGCAGCTGAGAGATCGAGTAAGAGCAAGAGTGCTGTCCTCCCTCTGTGTCTCAGCTCATCAATTTGGGTCTTTAAATCGATTAGAGTGGTTTCAGTTCCGTGTAATGGGTGGAAGCCAGATTGTCTAGCTCCAAGGAGCTTATGCAGATCAATGTGTTTTTGTATCTGGATGTAGGCGGCTTTGTCCAATACTTTGAGGAGGAATGGTATTGTGGTAATAGGGCGGTAATTAGATGGGGTGAGCGGATCTAAAGTCTATTTTTTGAGGAATGGGCACACCCAGGAGTGTTTTAGGTTAGCTGGGATAGTACCTGATGCAAATGAGGCATTAATCAATTTTGAGATGAATGGTGAGAGGTCTCTAGCAGCATCTTTTATTAGCTGTGCAAGGCAGATATCGCCTTTACAATTAGTTGGTTTGAGCGAGAGTATGATTTTTTCTAACGCTAAAGGAGAAGTTTTGGAAAAATGAAATTTATTGTTATGCACCTCGATAGAGTCACTAGGTGATGAGGTATTGGGAATGTGCTGAAGGTTCAGCATATCCTTTTTTTGCTGCATTTTATTTTGGAACGTATTGATTTTGTTTGCTAGCGCCTGTTGGATGTCTGCGCACCAAGACTTGTCCTTCGTAACTAGATGGGGTGTGTCTATTGGTGACTCGAATTCTTTCAGTATGGAGAAGAGTTCCCTCATACTAGAGTTGGAGTTGATGATGCGTTCATCATAGGAATTCCTTTTAGCAAGGAATACTTCATTTTTGAAGCGGGAGGAACTGGAGGTTAGTTTAGCTTTGTTTTCAGCTGAAGGGCATAATCTCCAGGAATTTTCACTTTTTCTTTTTAAGAGTCGTAGGTCTCTTAATTGAGGCATGAACCATTTGTTAATGTGAGCTTTGAGTTGACTTTTTCTGAGCTTGAGAGGGGCAATTGTGTCCAGTGTATTGAGCATGATGTTCTTATATTCCTGGACTGAAGTGCTAGGGTCTAGGTTGTCAGGCAGAGCGTTTAGAGTGGGTACGATGGCAGGGATATCAACCGTGATGCTTTTTTTAAAATTTCTGGTTTGGCAGGGTGGCACTGACAACGAGACCCTGGGAGAGGGTCTAAGTGTAGATACATTAAAGGATACAAGTGAGTGATCTGTCCATGGTTGAGGAGTTATAGAGGAGATGAACAAGTTACTTTCTTACCTGGTAACGTTCTTTTGATGGGATGGTCCGACGACATATTCCATATCTATGACAGGTAATGTCCACAGCTGTGCTGGTTCGGAAAATCTTTGGCGTCTGCGTCCTGCATAGATGACGTCGATACGCCGTCCCCGAGGACCTCCTCCGACGGCCAACATCACCCGATGAGATAAGTAGGACGCACGACGCCCATAGCCTCAGTTATAGTTTTTTCCCCAGAACGTGTGCCACCAGTTTTCTGCCAGTCAGACAAACAAGGCCTTGCGGAACGCAAGCTGCAATCGCAAAAGAAATTCTGCAGCGGGGAAGGCAGGGAGAGAGCGATATGGAATACGTCGTCGGACCATCCCATCGAAAGAACGTGACCAGGTAAAAAAAATAACTTGTTCTTCAAGGGGATTGGGTCCTCCGACGTATTCCATATCTATGACAGACTCCCAAAGCAGTACCAAGCAAGGAGGTGGGAAAGAATTTAGAATACAAATTTAGCATGCCCAATCAAATTGCGGAATAGAGAACTGCCTTGCCAAAGGCCAAATCTTGCCCTCTGATGGAATCGAGGGAATAGTGACGTACAAAAGTATGTACTGAAGCCCAGGTGGCTGCATCACAGATGTGACAAATAGGGACTCCCCTCTGCAGGGCAGTAGACACAGCCACTCCTCTGGTAGAATGGGCCCGCAAGCCAGCCGGAGGGTCCTTACCCGCCAAGCGGTAACACTTGGAGATAGCTAAAATAATCCAACGAGACAAAGCCTGTTTCGTCACAGCTTGTCCCAAACGCTTTCCAGCATAACAAATGAAAAGTTGATCGTCCACTCTGACCCGAGACATGCGCGAAATATAAAAGCTCAACGCTCTCCGAGGATCAAGGCTATGGAGCCTCTCCTCTTCCTTACCAGGATGTAGAGGAGGATAGAACGCCGGAAGAAACACCTTCTGGCTCAAATGAAATTCCGAAACCACCTTCGGAAGAAAAGAAGGACGAACTCTAAGGACAACCCTGTCCTTATGAAACACAGTGAAGGGTGGCTTAACTGAAAGTGCCTGTAACTCACTCACTCTGCGAGCGGAAGTAACCGCAACTAAAAACACAGTTTTCAGAGTCAACAGCCTCAAAGGGCAAGAATGTAAAGGCTCAAACGGAGCACCCATAAGAAACTTAAGAACAAGGTTCAAATCCCAACCTGGCACCAAAAAAGGTGACGGAAGGAACACATTAGTGAGCCCTTTCAAAAACTGCGAAATTAAAGGAATCTTAAAATAGGAACACTCTTCAGACGAGCGCTTAAATATGGACAGCGCCGCCAGGTAACCTTTAATGGTCCCCACTTGCAAGCCCCTGTGGGCCAAAGAAAGCAAAAAAGACAAAACCATGGGAATGTCACATTCAAAAGGATTCACATTCTGAACTCTGCACCAGTCGCAGAACTTTCTCCAACGGCAACGGTACAGAGACTTTGTTGCCGGCCACCTGGCCGAGAGCAACACCTCCATCACGTCTTCATGGAGGTCCCAATCTTATACCTCAACCTTTCAGAAGCCAAGCGTGAAGATTGAGGGATCTGACCTCTGGATGGAGAACCTGACCCCCCCCCTCCCGTGAGAGCAGATCGTCTCGGTAGGGAAGACGACGTGGAGGGCAGATGGACAAGTCTAGAAGGTCCGGGTACCACGTCCTCCGGGCCCACGCCGGAGCAATGAGGATCATCCAGGAACCGAACCTCCATTACCTCCGCAGCACTTGCAGGATGACGAGGACTGGAGGAAACGCGTACAGCAGTTGGAACGACCACTCCACCACAAACGCGTCTCCTAAGGCTCCTTTTGGAGGAAATTCCTGCAAGCAAAACCTTTCGCACTTCCGGTTGACACTGGAGGCGAAGAGATCCACTTGAGGGGTCCCTCAAAGGGCGAAGATCTCCAGGAGAATCAACTGAGCCAGCTCCCACTCGTGAGAGATCGTGCTCTGCCTGCTCAGAGTGTCTGCCGTCTCCGGCCAGATGAACCCCCGACATCGAAACTTCCTGCTGGATGGCCCAGAACTCGAGCTGCATCGCCTCCCTGCACATTGGAAGTGACCCTGCCCCCCCCCCCTTTTTGTTGAGGTAGTGCATGGCCACTGTGTTGTCCGTTAGAATCAGGACACACTTTCCGCGCACAGTCGGCAGAAAAGCCTTCAGGGCTAGCCTGGCGGCCCTCAGCTCCAACAGATTGATATGGAGTCTGGACTCAGACGGAGACCAACGACCGCTGACTGTCAACTCGTTGGCATGAGCTCCCCATCCCGTGAGGGATGCGTCCGTCATGATAGTCACCTCTGGCCAGGGCAGCCAAAATGGGGCCCCCTTCATCAGACTGCCCTTGACGCTCCACCACAGAAGGTCCCGGGCTACCGAGGACGGCACCTGAACAGGGTTCGACAGCCTGCCGGAGGACTGAGACCACTGGAGCTTGAGTGCCCACTGCAAAGATCTCATCCGCAGACGAGCCTCTGGCACCAGAAGAATGCAGGATGCCATGAGGCCGAGCAGTCTCAAGAATTGGGACACTGGGAGATTCTGGGCAAGCTGAAACTTGTGCACCATCTGCTGAATGTGAAGAGCCATCACCTGAGGAGGAAAACACTGCCCCAGGGACGTGTCAAGCACTGCTCCGATGTACTGGAGCCTCTGAGTTGGTGTCAAATGGGACTTCTTGGAGTTGAGGGAGAAGCCCAGCTTGTGGAGGGAGTGGCAGGTGAATGACAGATGATCTAAGACTTGCTCGGGAGAGCGTGTCCTGATCAACCAACCGTCCAGGTAGGGGTAGACGTGAATCCCCCCTTTCCTGAGGTGCGCTGCCACCACTACCATGAGCTTGGTGAAGACCCTCGGGCGGAGGTCAATCCGAATGGCAGGACCCGAAACGGAAAGTGCGAGTCGCCAACCGCAAACCTCAGGTGGTACTTGTGCTTTGGATGGATCGGCACATGAAAATAAGCATCCTTGAGGTCGAGAGACACTAACCAGTCCTGAAGTTGAAGGGCCTGGAGGACTTGAGAGAGTCACCATCTTGAACTTGTCCTTCCTGAGGAGTTTGTTCAAACCGCGCAAGTCCATGATGGGTCTCAATCCTCCGTCTTTCTTCGAAATCAAAAAATAAGGGTAATACCATCCCTTGTTCCTCTCCACTACAGGCACCAGATCTATGGCGCCTTTCTCCAGCAGGGCTTGAATTTCCTGCGCAAGGAGCGGATCCGGACTCTTCAAAGAGGTTCCCTGGTGGATTGTCGTGAGGCCTCTGCCGAAAAGGAAGACAGTAGCCGTGGGCTATGATCTCCAGAACCCACACATCCGAAGTAATGGCTTGCCACTCTACAAGATGCTGCGCCAGCCTTCCCCCAACCGGCATACCATGGGACCTGGCCTCATGACTGAGTGGTAGCGGCTGCGGCGTTGCCTGAGGGCAAAGAGGTAACTGCCCGAGCGGCCTTGGCACCTCGAGTACCTTTGTTTCCACCTCTGGCACTCTTACGATGGCCTCTTTGACTGCTAGCTCCCCTCGCTTTACTGAAGGACGAGTACTATGAAAGGAACCTCCCCTCCATTGCTGTCCCCTAGGACGAAAAGGAGGAGGTTGGCGAACTGCAGCGCCCAACGACTTCGCTGCAGCTTTGGAGGTCTGCAACCTCTCAAGGCTCTCGTCAGCCTTGCTGCCAAAAAGGTGTTCACTGTGAAAAAGGCATGTTGAGGAACCTGGACTGCACATCAGGAGCGAACCCAGACTTCCACAACCACGCAAACCTGCGCATTACAGTGCTCGCCGCCATGGACCTGCTGACACAATCCGCCAAGCCCAAACCCGACTGAACGGCCTCACACATAGCATCCTTGCCATCCTGAACCATAGCAAGGAAACCATCCTGTTCGTCCCCTTTGGGAATATGATCAGCCGATAATGCAACATAGTTCCACAGAGTGTGTGTGAAACGAGACAAGGCACATATGGAGTTGGCCGCCTGAAGCGCCATACCCCTCGAATAAAACACTTTCTTCGCCCAGCCGTTTGTCGTCCCTATCCGGAGGGATGGTATTATACGACGCCTGCTTTGCCGGGGCCGTAGCCGCCTGCACCACCAAACTCTCCGGGGTGGGGTGCCTAGACAAGTAGCAGGGGTCGCTACTGGCTGGACGGTATTTTCGCGACAAAGACTTGCCCACTGCCGGGAGACTCTCCGGAGCAGTCCAAGCCACCGCCACCCTTCTCTGCAGAGCCATATGAATAGGCAAAACCGGGTCAGTGGGTGGACCGAGATCAAGGATGTCCGTGAGATCATCCTGAACAAACTCCCCTGGAGGAGCTGACCAACCCAAGTACTCGGTAACCCGAGACATAAGGCGCCGATATGAAGAATCGGCATGAGTGCCAGGCTCCGGCCGACAAAACTCCACCTCCGGAGAGGTGTCCAGTCCACTGGCATGCAGCGACTGCCTCAGGTCATCAAACTGGCTATGGCCCGAGATAAGGTCATCTGGAACCGGAACCGGAACCAGGCCGCCATCAGCGCTTTCATCACCCTCTGAAATGTACTCCATGTGGGTAGAGGAAGACCTCTGTGGACCAAAGCAGTGCCGGACCTTAGCCATAGCCTTTCTAGGGGCAAACCCCGTGCCACGGGGCCCCTCCGACAACACCGCCTCGAAAGACGTCACGGGCGCCGAACAAGTCGGCGGATACAGAAAAGGCGTCGAGGGCGCCGAACGAGTCGGCATCGACAGAAAAGACGTCGAGCGAATCGGCGTCGACATCAGCAGCAGCGCCGCCAGCATCGGCGGCATCGACAGTCCTCGAAGCCGGAGCTCCGAGCGTGATTCTCGACAACCTAGGCGCCGACTGTGTCGCCAACCCCTCTCGGAGGCGGAGCCTCGAGAGAAATCGTCCACGACCTCGGCGCCACAGGCGTCGACGTCTTCTTTGAAGACTGCACAGGATCACACGGTCTCGAGCGCGTCGAGGACCGGGACCTGGCAAAGGCATGGATAGAACGGCTACCCTTGTCCGAACGGGACCTTTCCCGCAAGCCAATGCCGACCACTCGAGCCCAAAGGCGTACGAGCGGTGTCTCTCGGCCGGTGCCGACCGACCCACTCGGAGGCACAGACAGACCGGTGCCCTGCGATTCAATGAATCGCTAGCATCTGCTTCCCGAAGGAAGCCCATTCCTCCGGTGTCGCTTGCATGGAGGGATAAGCGACCCGCCGACAGGCGACCTATGCCGGCGCTTCCGGGAATGCCTCGAAGAGGCGGAGGAGTGGGGAGACCGACTCCTGGAAGGAGACCCACTGGACTTCCGACGATGACGCAGAGAGTCGCCCCTCGAGTCATCTGTCGAAAGCCCCGCAGACCTCGACTTCCGGGGCTTAGACACCCGGCCTACCGACAGCTTCTTCTTGCGTTCCCGCAAGGCCTTTGCTGTGAGCGACTGGCAGTCGACACAGTCGTCAGTATCGTGGGCCTCTCCGAGGCACCAGAGGCAGGCGTCGTGCGAGTCCGTGACCGACATCTTGGACCCACAGTCCCCGCAGTTCTTGAAGCCCGGACGTGGGGTTGAAGATGATAAAGACATCGCCACAAGCAGGTCTTCACAACAAACCGAACAGGTTCAACAAACCGAGAATAGAAAACAGCAAACTCCAACGAGTCGAGGCGTACCGAGACTCACGAAGCGAACACGTTCGCGGAAAAAACGGAACTGAGGCTATGGGAGTTGTGCGTCCTACTTATCACATCGGGTGACGTCGGCCGTCGGAGGAGGTCCTCTGGGACGGCGCATCGACGCAGACGCCAAAGATTTTCCGAAGCAGCACACCTCCCCTCGAAGGACCCAATCTCCTTGAAAGACTGCAGTTTTAGTCTGCTATCCAGTCCAATGTTCTCCATATTGAGTGAGTAGGTTTATTGACTTTCTGTGACAGGCCTGAGGTGTTGATGATATTGGCTATGTCAGAGGCTTGTTTATCCATGGGATCATTAAAGCCTAAATTGAAATCTCCTAATAGGAGCAGCTGAGAGGTTGGTTTGAGGTTGTTAGTAATTATACTGTGCAGATCCTCCTCAAAGGTATCGAGAGGACCTGGGGGTCTGTATATTAAGTGGATGGTGAGGGATTGTGTGTTATTTATTTGGAATTTAGCAGAGAGGTTTTCATAGGATTGCAAGGTTTGGGAGGGGGCTGTTCTGAGGGTGAGGCTCAATTTTGAGATGATGGCAATTCAGCCGCCTCGGGAACCGTCTTGGTCTTGTCTTGTTATGGTGTAACCTTCTGGGATGGCTAACATTAGTGATGGGCCTGCTACATTATGTAGCCAGGTCTCGGTTACCGCCAGGAAATCCAGATTATTTTCTGTGATTAAGTTGGCTATGTCAAGGGCATGGGCAACAAGGGATCTCACGTTGAGAAGTGCTCCTCTAAGTGGCGATGCCTCCTTAGATGTGATGCCCTGGCTAGGACTGGATAAGTTAATGTCCGTGGACTTGCACTTTTATCTTTTGGTTTGTTTGGCATTTGAGATTTCAATCTGTTTCGACATATGTGGGTAGTTGGTTTTCAGGTTGGTTGGCGGTATGTTTCTTCTCAGTGGTTCGTATAATTTAGTGAGTCTTGCACGAAGTTTGAGATTTCTGTCTGATAGGGTACATGGGAGGGAGGTGATGATTTCAGTCCCAGTGGCAGCAGTGTGTTTGGATTCAAAGGTGGTGGGATTATTGAACACTATGTTATGCGAAGTATGTGAGCTAGGGTCTGACAGAGAATGAAGGCTCAGTGTGGCATTCTTGGCTCATGGTAATAGAGTGTAGGGTGGCAGCCATAGTGCTGTAGTACAATAATATATTCAGCATCTTAAACAATTCAATATATGGGCATGTAGGTGCATGAGATCAAGTCTGCACTAGGAGGGTAAGAATGCCATACAGTAGGTACCTGAGTTTAAGTAAGGTTGATGACAATCACTGTGCCGTATCGACAGGTCGGGGTACAGGCAGACGATGTGCGGTACAGTTAGGTTGCAGCTAAGCCAGTGAGTAATTCTATAAGTGAATGGGGCGTAAGCAGCACGTGTGCCAGGCAGTATTGATGGGTGCGCCTAGCAATTGGAGATGTCGTGGCTAAGTCGGACCAAGAATAGTGGTCATACATTATAATTGAGGCACGGGGGTACATATGTCAAGGTGCAACAATAACTGTACAGTCCAATTTAAGCGTGATGTCTAGGTCAAGAGCTAGGACAGTAGCTAAGCTAAACAGGTACTAACCACAACACTTGCGCTTCATATAAGGTGGTTACACATTGCGATTTATGCACAGGGCTAGGTCAGGGCTAGAGGCAGTGGTACTGTAAATTAGATGGGGCACGAGAGGAGCTTAAGTCAAATGCAACAGTAGTTATATAGTACAATTTGGCATAGGGTTAGGTCAAAAGCTAGTCAAATGCTATATAGTACATATGTGTCTGAGCATCTAAGACAAAGTGTGCAGTGCCTTAGGCGAATAAAATTTATGGAGCTTCTTGGGTGATGTACTCCCGATACAGAGCATAGTATCATAGAATGGAAGTGTCTAAGGTTTATGAAATGCAGGCAGACATGCACATTGTAGCAGTGGTGTACGCATAGACTCGGTGGTTGTATAATTATCCGTGAGATAGAGTAAAAATACATAGGTTGCAGTAATATTGCATGACTAGTGTTCAAGTGCATCAGCTGGCCGGCCGGTAAGGCAGATCGAGGATAGGGAAGCAATTGCAGGCCTAGGACTGTTACGTGTTACCTTAGTTTGTATAGTTCTGGCTGGCGGCTGGATCGTGCGCGGGTGCTGTCAGGGGCGGATGTCCTGGTGACTGGCAGCTGGGAACGTTGGTTTTTAGATTGTGTGCGCAGGACTTGTGCGAATAACGTGGCTTCAGAGGGTTCATAGCTGGGAAGCCATTATTGCCAGCCGCTCCTGCAGTGGGCCAGGAGGGTGCCTGCTCCATAGGGGGGGCACAGCATAGCGCAAACATGCGCAGAACAGGGGCAAAAATATGTCGGAAATGGTTGAAGACAGACCTTCGTACGGCAGTACAGCAGATATTCCAAAACATACTCAGATGACGGAGGGGAGGAGATACAGATAGACAGAATAGATAGAGTGTGCCCACGCAGAACGGGAGAACCAGGAGCCCGTCCTGGAGACGTCCTGGTAGCGATGACACAATATACCCAAAAAGAACAAATATTGAGGAAAGCCAGAACCATAGACCACATTAGAACGGGGAAGAAATCCTCCTCTTTCAAGATTTGGCCCAATCCACACTCAGGAAACGCAGGGAGATGGCACAGATAAGACGCCTCACTGAAAAACAAATACGATACAAATGGACCTTCCCATTTGGACTCCTCTTCACGTGGGAGGGGAAGCAACATCGCATCACCACCTGTGAGGAAGGCACCCGGATAATGAACTGTCAAGAGCAGGAGAAAGAACCAATGGAAACCAGAGAAAATAACCGAGGACGGGTGGCCCCAAGAGGCTGGCAGACAGAAAACAAAAGATCTAGACGCCAAACCATCACCCCGAAGTAAACTAACACCGAATGAGGCATCACATACTGAAGGATATAAAAGGAAGGACCAAAGACCGCGATGTAAACGCTGCAGAGCCAGGGGACTTCTCGGAACCTATGAGGACTCACCAGTGGGGTTTAGAACCCCCCCCACGAAAAAAGAAAAGTTATACCTGAGAGTTTAGAGGGCATGGAGCGAAGGCAACACGCCCAAGCAACCATAGGGCCCATGGCCCTCCTCAGGGAACAAGTTAAAGGGGGGAGGGAGGAAGGGAAGTTGTGGGACAGTTTAAAGGGGGAAAAACCGGCAAATGTGGACATAAAAGCAAACCGACCCGGCAGAGACCGGGGAAATTGAAGGAACGAAACATACAAAAGGAAAAATGGGGCTGAAGATTCTAACATACGTCGTCAGAGGAATGAATTCCCCAGTCAAAAGGAAAAAGATAGAACACTATTTACATAAAGAGAAATTCGATATAATAACGCTTCAAGAGACACATACGGAAGAAGGGAAAAGGACAGACACGCCTAAAAGGATACAACCAGATCTTACAGGCAAATGACCCAGAAAAGAAAAAGGGGGTCATGATCGCATTTGCAAACCATCTCAACGTGAACATTAAAGAAACGCAATCAGATAAACAAGGACGGTACTTATTTGTGAAAATCCAGATCGAAAGCCGCATACGGACGCTCGCAATGATATACGCCCCAAATACATGCCAAGCCAGATTCATCAGGGACACCCTGAACAAACTAGAAAACTTCACAGAAGGGGAAATAATACTAACAGGAGATTTCAATCTGGCATGGAACCCAAACGAAGATCGCTCAAATATCAAACCCTCACAACAGGGGACCCCGACACCATCGCTAAAACGATATATGGAGAAACTAGCCCTGGAAGATGTATGGCAGAGACTCAGAGGCTCCACCCCGGGATTCACATACCAATCACACGTGCGCGGTACAAGCTCCAGAATTGACATCTGGGCCACGCCTGGCCTACTAGGGGAGATCCAGGACATGGAGAAGGGCACAATATCACTATCCGATCACGCGCGCCTGTGGATCACGCTCACCAAACTACGCAAACATTCAGGCCTATGGAGATGGACGCTACCAAAAGAGGTTATACAAGACCCAGTCATGAGGGAAACAATCAGAGAGAAAATAACAGAATATTTTCAACAAAATAACACACCAGAGGTCATGAAAACAACGATATGGGAAGCATTCAAAGCGTTAATGAGTGGACAGATAATCGCATTAAAAGCACAGAAGGATAAGCAATCCCAGAAATGGGAAGACGAGCTAGAAAATACCTAAGAAAAGATGAGATGAAATGCAAAATAACCACTCACTAAAATTAAAGAGAACCTATCGACACGTGCAGAGCCAATTGGAAGCCATTAGAACGAAAACAGCAGAAAACCAACTCCTACATCTAAAACACTAGTATGCAATGAAAGCAAACAAAGCGGACAGACTCCTGGCAAGACAATTAAAGGCAAACAACGAAACCAAACCGTAAAAGCACTAAAAGACAAATATGACTGGATCAAAACACAATTGAAGGACATAAAAGAAATCTTCAGAGATTACTTCCAAAAATTATATACATCGGACAAACCGAAAGAGGAAGAACAGACAACCTACCTGAGAGCTATAACACTCTCAACCATAACACCAGAGGAGAAACAACTATTAGATGAACCAATAGTAACAGAGGAAGTAAGAAGGGTAATCAAGGAACTACCGAAAAACAAAGCCCCGGGACCGGATGGCTACACGGCCGTCTTCTACAAAACGTATGCGAGCTCACTATCTCCAATTCTAACAGATCTCTTTAGCACATTCAAAGATACAGCCAACGTTACAGCCTCCATGAATGAAGCAAAAATATTAGTATTTCACAAGAAAGGAAAAGATCCGGAAAATCCGAGCTCATAGCGCTAATAAACCTAGACGCCAAATTATACACAAAAATTCTGGCCAACAGACTCTCACCACTACTCCCCAAACTGATACACCAGGATCAATCCGGGTTCACCCCAACAGAACTACGCACAACAACATCAGACGCATCGAACACTTAATAGAGAAGGTGGGACTCACCAACATCCCGGTGGCCATCCTGGCGATTGACGCGGAAAAGGCCTTCGACCGAGTGGAATGGACGATGCTGTTCACAGTTCTGGAGTAAATGGGCATGGGCAAGAATTACATAAACATGATACGGGCCAACTACAACTCAGCATCGGCCAGGATAGCGGTGAACGAGATCTCACAGACAAATTCAGTATTTAAAGAGGCACAAAACAGGGATGTCCCTGCTACTATATGCAATCTTTCTGGAACCCCTACTGGCGAAAATCAGAGCAGCACCTGACATCACAGGCATTGATATTGGAGGGATCTCACATAAAACAGCGGCATATGCAGACGACATGATGACCATGGCGGATCCGGTAAAAATACTGCCCCCTCTTATATGAGAAATAGATAAACACGGCACCATATCCGGATTGAAGATCAACAGGCAAAAATCGATGGTGATGGTCCTACCAGGAGACAAACAAGAGATCCACAGGTGAGCGGAAGAACTACAGCTACGTGTAGAGAAGGGGGTAAAATACCTCGCATAACCATGACAAACATGACAAAAGGCCCCCACGCAGAGAACTACCCGAAAATAGATCAAGTAAAAAGAGATCTGGAAAGATGGAACCCACTCAATAACATGGTGGAGCAGAATTACGGTCATCAAAATGACCATTCTACCCAGACTGCTATATTATTTCCAAGCCCTCCCCATACGAATCCCAACATCATTCTTCAAAACAATCACCAAAATTATCACCAAATATATATGGCAAAATAAAAACCCAAGGCTCTCAAACCAGTTACTAACGGCGCAAAAGGCGGCGGGGGGAATGGCACTCCCTCACTTCCGGAAATATGAGGCAGCGTAGCTATGGGTGTTGAAGGAATGGTTCCCGAACACATCAGACAAACTTTGGGAAGCACAGGACAGGGCAGTGGCGAGGACAAATATGTGCCAGCTACTCTGGATAGCCCCTGAAAATAGACACCAAAATGTTCGAATTAGCGAGATCATGAGTGCAACCTTAGAAGTATGGAACAAAGCAACCAAGAATGGACACTGACCATAGACCCGGCCCCATTTATGCCCCTATTCGATAACCCTGATTTCCAACTGGGTACAGAGAAAGGTCTATACCACAAATGGATAGAAGCAAACTGTACTAAAGTGGGAGACATTGAAGATCAATAAATTAGGCCTTACGGAAAAGGACAGATTTAAATACGAACAACTACATCACTGGCTCTCGACCCCAAGAATAATACAGGCGGCAACAAGAACCCTGACGCCTTTCAAGACATATATCATGACGCAAACAGGAGATAAGAAATTCATCTCAACAATGTACAGATTCAGAAACACACAGAAGAAACAAAGTGGCTATATATGAAGAAATGGACACGGGCGATACAGACAAGAGAGATGTGGACGAAAATAATGATACAATGGCACTACACTCCGCAGAGACTTCATCGAATGTTTCGCACAACCCCAAACAAATGCTGGAGAGGATGCGACGAGGTGGGCAATTGAAGACCCATATGGTGGGACTGCCCGGCGATTCAAGACTTCTGGTCGGAGGTAAGATCTCAAATGCAGGAAATGTTTAAGAGAGCCGAAGACTTAGGGGAAGAGATATGAATGTGTGGCATGTGGGACCCCAAAGACAGGACAATGACCAAAACACAAAAGAGAACCTTTATGGGTCTCCTAACAGCAGCATGGTTAGCAATTGCTCATAACTTGAAAGAGACAACACCCCCATCCAACCTAGAATGGCTACAGAGGGTCTGGTCATTTGTAGCGATGGAGAAAATCACATACAATATAAAAGGGGCACACCAAAAATGTACAATGGACTGGGGAATAGTAATAGAATACTTGCAGAGTGACTATATGCTCCAATGGTGTCCTCATAGAATACGAATATTAGATATGTTTAAGGGTTGAGACAAAGACTCTAAGGGTGAAAAAAGGGAGACAAACAACAGATGCCGGTGGGAGGAGGGGAGGGTGAAGGACCACGTTAAAAGTCCCAATGTCAATGTTTATGAAAATGTGAATAAAAACACCTTTTAAAATAAATTCCATATCATATCATGGGCCCTCAGTTTGGCTGAATCTAAGCTTGTGTTAGCACGATTTGGATACATGAACAGAGGCGGTCGCTCCTTTTCAGTGGTAGCAATTTAACTTTGGAACACCCTGCTAATCATCCTTTGTGCCATGGATAACTATCTCCACTTTAGGTGTGCATTCAAAAAAACTCACCTATTCCGACTCTCCCCTTCTTTTGCTGTTCCTGTATATTAGCACCAAGGTGCCTTCGGGTGTTTGTGCGCTCTATAAATTCTCAGAACACAACGGTGTAGAATGAGGAGGCTGACATAGGTGGCATAGTTTGGGCCAAAGAATTTTCTTCATCAAAAGAAAGATGCAAACCTATCTATCCCCAGCTCGAGGGATTTTCTCTACATCATCAAAAGTAAGGAAATGTCAGAATGTCCGAAAGTAGACTCCTTCTGGACGGGTGTGGTTTATCAAATCAGGGGGAGGGGGGGTGGTGGGGGTGAGCCCCCTTCCCCTAACCTTTCTCAGGCTTTTTTGGAAGTTCAATGTAGTTGGGGGAATGCCTCACCTTCCCCCAGGCTTTTGGACTAACCACCTCCTCCTGGTTTCTTCACTAGGCAGCCTTGGTATCCTCTCCTGCTAAGGTCTACCTTTCTCATATATGGGGTTCCAGACCCCTTTGTAGGTGTTACTCATTTCGGGTCCCAGACCCCTTTTACAGTAGCCTCTCATGAGGACTACAGGTCCCCAGGCAGCCCCTGTACCTTTTTTCGGAGGCATCCCAGTCCTTCGCTTCCTTCTCAGGGCTCTGTCTTCGGGAAGCTCTCCTCCGCTTCTTCCCGTGCTTGCCCTGGGCTCTGCCACTATTCCGTGTAGCCTCTCGGCAAATACCTGCCGACATGTGTCGTGCAGTGCTCTTCTGCGCCTTCTATCTTGCTAATTTTCGGAACGCCATTCTTCATTGTAGAAGGTAGGGACTCCGGGACGCTCCCCGGTTTGTCCTGGTCAGCAGCTGCAGGCTCAGCTCTTTGTTGTGCATGAACTCTGCGTGTGGTGCCTCCGAGGAGAGACTGGCAGCTGTTAGGGGAGCATTCCTAAAGTCCTACTGGCAGTAAGACCTTAGTAAGCTATCCCAGTGGTTTGTAGATGCCCCTACCCCCAAATCTTAGTATCAGTCTGTACTAGCTCAGGACCTTGGTAGTGTGACAGAGCACTCAGGCTTATTTTAAGAGGAAGAAGTGAGCTGTAGGTAAGTACAGTGAATCTTAGCTAGACAGGCACAACAAAAAAGCACTTGTAAATATAATAAATATATATCTTTTATATAAATATGTGCACCAGAATCACTTTAAATACTTCAGACGTTTATGGTAGAACACTTAGGAATACTAGATAATACACTTCAAAGGGCACCTTCACTTTTGTGATTGTTTGCGGTTACATGTATAGCAACGTTAGAAAGGGAAAAGACAAGGTTGTTTTATTGGTAATTGCGCACACAGGCGGATTTTAACAGGTCATAGTACACATAGAAAAGCCGCTAAAGGGAGGAAAATAAGTGGTTAGTGCAACATGAGCTTAGTTAAATGTTCTAGAGACAGGTTCTTCCCCTGGCAACTCTATAAAGTCCAAAACTGCAAACCTAGCTAGGGGCAGAATGGAGAGGGCTTGAAGTCTTCACAAACAGCAATAGACACTAGACACTGCGGATTTCTTTCAGTGTCTAAAGTTAGTGAAGCAGCAAGTTAGCAACTACCAAAGGAGACCTAAAAACTGACTCGAGAAGGGGGACACAAGCAGCAGCTTGGGTGAGAGGTAAGAGTGGGTTGCCCTGGACACCTCTACGTGTACTCCCCCACTCTGGATCGACTTCTTGGAATCAGGTAAGGAATACCTTTTCCCTACAGTACCTTTGGTTTGAAGAAAGTATTTGTGTTGGCTTCTCCGCGAAGTGGCAACTATGGACCAGACCTCTGGGCTCCTTGGTCTGGTGACAAAAGGCAGGACAATGGACAGTCTCTCAGTAGCAGTCTTGAGGGAGGACCTGTAGCACGACTTTCAGCAACTTCTTGGTTCGCTCTG
The DNA here is from genome assembly GCF_040938575.1 of Ambystoma mexicanum. Lineage (NCBI taxonomy): Eukaryota > Metazoa > Chordata > Amphibia > Caudata > Ambystomatidae > Ambystoma > Ambystoma mexicanum. The sequence goes on from NC_090921.1 coordinate 165,104,361, forward strand.
CGGGTTTGGCGCCTTTTCAGCAGCACCAACAAAGGACACGGATCGCCCGGTCAATCTTCAATTCCTACAGTCCCACACTCAGGTGAGGGGGGGGGGGGGGAATCTGGGCGTGTTGGATCAGTTCTCTGAAGTGTAGTTAAGATTTCAGCAAAGAATAGACAAATTCGGCCTTTCCACAGCGATGCACTCGAAATGGGCAGCAGGTCTCCTGATATTGGGGTTCCGTGGTTCTGGAAGCTCCTAGGACTTCGGGAGAAGGCTGTTTCAAAGTTAGTCTAGGGACTGGTTCTTCCTAACAGCCAAAGGGAAGGAGTCGTCCTCTCAGGAGCTCATAAGTTACATAGAAAACAGGGTTAGGACAGCAGTGGTCGCTTTACAGTCTTGCAAAGGGTCTGGCGTCTCTGGTCTTCTTCGGTTACTTATGTTTCCTGTGGTCGACATGCTTTACTCTCCAGAAGCCTCACCTTTTATACATTTCCAGCACACAATCCTCTGCAATTTCTCAGCATTTTACAGAAAGGGGCGTGTGGCTGTCCAATCAGGACAGCCACACGCCCAATCAGGACAGCCAGACACCCCTGTGGGAGCTGGACCTATTCAGGCACTCTGGCAGACAAAGGACAGGGGGGTGGAAGACTCCTCCCCCACTTCTGGCCGGCCCAGACACTTTGGAGCCTAGGCAGGGATACTTACTGGTTCCCGCCAAAGGCAAAAACACACACAGACCTCCCCCTCCCAGAACAATAGAAGAGCGTCTTACAAAGAACAACGTAGTAATGTCGAAAAAAGAATGGTGCCCCTATTGTGCACTAGCAAACCTATGGACATAGCCTGGGATATACAAAATACACAATGGTTGATCGAACAAGTCCACTGCCACCAGCCATAACTAGATGATTGTCTATGTGACTAAAAGTCACAGGAGCAGAGAGAAGGGGGATACAAAGTATCCCTTTGGCACCTCACTGAAGGTGGTGTGTGCCAATATCTCAGACTATAGAGTTTTGGGAGAGATACTCTATCCTTAAGAATGATAGTTTCTTGTGGGTATTGAAAAATAATCTTAAAGTAGGACTAGGGTCCCCAACAACACTGCCTAAAAGGAGCTGTGTGCTGCAATAGTAAATTACAGAGGCCTTTTTATGAGCTATGGAGCAGACAGACTCAATAGAACAGTTAGAATACAAAGAATAGAGTTCAAAAAGACAGAGCCCACAAGAAGGAATGAGTGGAAAAAGGCTCCACTCATTCAGGACTTAAAGAAAAAGGTGCAGAAGTCCAACAAAACGTTCTGGGGGTCTCACAAGAAGGGAATGAAGCATATAAATGATAAATGATAAATATCCCCAACAAATGCCTGAAAGGAATGTAAGCAATGATGCAGTAAGGGAAACAAGTTCACAAGAGTAATAGCACAGCTGTTTAAGTCCAATACCAATGTTGAATGGGACCTTTTGTACAAAAGCCACAAAAGGTTCTTCTCAGGAGATGGGACAAATTTAGGAAAGTTCTTGTGGTGGCGCAACATTTTCCAGAAAACGTCAACAATATTACAGGTAAGTAACATACTTTTTCTATCTTTTTAGATTATTTGTTGAATGCATTTTAACGCCGCAATAGTCACCTGCTTGCTGTGAAGCTGAGGTATGTAAGTCCCACATGGACCCTGAATCTGGCACAGACATCGACCTGTTCATAGATGGAATAACTCCTGGCTCCCCACTTCTGAAACAGAAAAATACAGTTCACACATAGGTTTATTCATATAAACCAAACTATTGTTTAGAGTTAACAGATGTATTCACACAAGCTGATTTTACAGATATGATATGATATATATTTTATTTGTATCTCGCCCATACACAAGTGTTTCAGAGCGTGACGATGCAAGGGAGGGAAAACGAGGGAGGACAAAACAACAATCTTACTAGGCCCATTGACATTGAGAACATGCAAGTGAAGGGGAGAGGGAAGCGGGAAGTGCGAGGGCCAGGGGAGGAGTGGAAAGTGCTGAACACATGATGGAACAACAGGGAGTGCGGCCAGCAGGTGGTAAGTGCGAGAATAAGGTGTAGCCAACCAGTGTCTGAAAGTGCTGGAAGGGGACTGTCGTGTAGCAGATACAGAACTAAGTGCAAGGGTTGCCAGGAGGCAGTGCAGGTGGGCGGCTGGGATCTGGGCCTGAAATCAGAGGGTAACCAGGTGCCCGGTGCTAAAGTAGACAGATTAGCAGGGGAGAGGAAGCGTGAAGGCAGAAGCAAAGAGGACGGTCTTGAGGTGCTTACGGAACCAAAGGTGGTTCTCCTCAAGTTTCAGAGAGGCTGTTCCAGAGGGAGGCCCCAGCTGAGGAAAGGGATCTACCCCCAACTTGTTGCTTGGAGAAGCGGCTGACACTGAGAGAATTGGAGATGAAGGAGTGAAGAGCTTGAGTAGGAAGGTATTTACGGAGGGAGATTTGAAGGCATTGTGGCCACAGGCCCAAGAAAGCCTTGTGGACAATGCAAAGGGTCTTGAATTTAATACATGCAGCCTCCCTGGGAGCCAATTAAGAGATTTCAGGGCTGGAGGGATACGAACCCAGGGCTTGAGGCCAATGACAAGTCTTGCAGTAGTCCTGTTTGGGATGAGATGCAGAGGGTGGAGAGTGGTTGCAGGCAGATTTAGAAAGCGGCATTTGCAATAGTCCAGCCTAGAGAGAACCAGTGCTCTGGAGACAGTCAGCTTCTGGGGGAAGGGGAGGAAAGGGAGAATACCTGCGAGGAGGTGCAGTTGGTAGACTTTTTTGAGACGTCATAGATGAAAAGGAAAGCGTGGAATCGAAGAGGACCCCGAAGTTCTTAACCTGGCAAGTGGGAGCAGGGACAGAGCCAAGGGAGGTCAGCCAGAGAGTGATGGGAAGGTAATGTGCAGGTGTGCCGATGAGGAGGATCTCTGTCTTACTGGCATTAAGGCAGAGGTTGCTGGCAGTGCGCCACTCCTGGATTGCAGACGGTCGAAGATGAGAGAGGGAGAAGAGGTGGCAGAGGGGAGCCTGAAAGCAAGTTGGGTGTCATCCGTATAGCACAAAGTTTGAGCAGAGAGCAGCAAAGCAGTGGGCGAGCAGTGCGAGGTATTGGTTGAAAAGCCAGGGAGAGATGTTAGACCCCTGGAGAACACCACAGGCAGAAAGTGAGATCAAGGAAAGGAAGGCCTCAGGTTGGACCTGGGAAAGTCGTTTGGAGATAAAGGAGGTTAGCCAGGACAGGGCCTGATCAGTGAAACCCAAGCTATCACAGAGAAGATTGAGCAGGATGACATGGTTGATCGTGTCAAAGGCAGAAGAAAGAGTAGGATGAGGACAGATGGGATATTAGAATCAAGGTTGGAGAACAGGTCTTCATGGATGTTCAGGAGAGCAGTTTACAAGCTTCTGGCAGCTCTGAAGCCAGACTGAGGGTCATGGAGACAACCAACAGAATTGGTGTGAAGATCAAGCTGGGAGATGGCCAGCTTTTCCAGGAGTTTGCCCAGGAAAGGAGATTGGGCAAGAGGTGTCGGCTGTAGGTTTCTTGAGAAGAGGGTGCAGAAGAGAGTGCTTCAGAGGGGAGGCTGAAGCTCCAGAGGTGAAGGAGTGGTTGCAGAAGTCGGCCAGAGCATGGGCAAGGATGTCAATGTGGTCCTTGATGGTTTTGGACGAACAGGGAAGAACTTGTTTTGACGAGACGTTCATAGATCAGACTTGTCTGGAAATCTCTTTAGGGGAGAACAGAGGAAAAGATGAGAAAGAGGGAGAAAAGGTGGCTGCATCGGGGCCAGAGGTAGCAGAGAGATGGGGGAGGAGAGGACGAGAGGGTGGACAGATTGTCCGGGTTTTTTTTAGATGAAATGAGAGGCGAGGGCCATGCAGAGGGCCTGGGAGACAACAGGAGAGAGAGAGACTGCAACAGGGTTGGCCAGCTCCTTGCAGATTTTAAAGAGTTTGGGAGAGTTATTAGATGGCGCAGAGACGTGGGCTTGGATACAGGCTCTCTTATTTTGATCAAGGAGCAGGTATTGTCTTTGGAGCAGGCGGCAGGGCAGTTTGTCAGAGGACGCACAAGAAGCCTGTCATTTCCCCTCAGCCACCCAACACTTGCGTTTAAGGGTAACTAGTTCAGTGTCATACCAAGAGTTGCACTCGGCTTTGAGCATCAAGCGGATCCTCATGACGGGGGCAAGAATATCAGGATATAAGTCAGCCAGAGGAAGAGGGGGAGAAAAAGTGGTAGCGAAAGCCTCAACTGACACGCTTCATGGACAGATGACGGAGAAGGTAGGTGGACGTGTTGGGGTTGGCTTGGCCTGAGGGGTAGAGAGGGAGAGATGTGTGGAAAGGAGAGAGTGATCACTCCAGGAGAGAGGAGTGGTCAGATGGATAGAGAGGGGGAGGTCTGAAGAGATCAGAAAATCCAGAGTATGCCCTGCAGAGTTAGTCGGGCCAGAGAGGAGAATTGAAAGAGTTGCAGAGGTCGTGAAAGAGTCCAGTGGAGGGATAGGAAGCATCTAGATGGAGGTTGAAGTCTCCAAGGAGGAGGAGTTGAGTGGTCGAGGCCAGGAGGGAGGAGGAGAGGTCCGCCCACTGAGAAAGGAAGGAGGTAATCTGACCAGGTGGCCAATAGATAGTAGCCACGGTAAGAGAGAAAGCCTGCTGACAAGGCCTTTGAAAGAGGAGTAGGCCTGCATAGGAATGACAAAGGCAGGAATCCACTCCGGGAAGATCAAGGCTACACCCCCTCCGGAACGGTTGGATCTGGGGGCAGAGAGGATCTTCTAGCCATCAGGGAGGGGAGTGTCAAAGTTTGTACCAGAGCTGGCCGTGAACCATGTCTCGGTGAGACCGAGGACATCAAGGTCTAGTTCTTTCAGGAGGCAGCAGATGTCAGAGGATTGTTTGACAGCTGAGCTAGAGTTGAGAGTGGCAATATGGAGAAGGTTGCCATCCTTTAAGGACTTCCGGGCAGGGGTACAAATCAGAAGTAAGCCCTGCAGAGCTGTAGAAGGAGCCCAAGGGGGTGCAGAAGAGGAAGGAGAGGGCAAGGTAGTCAAGGAGAAGGCAGAGGGAGGAGGCAAGGAGGCTGAAGAAGGGAGAGACGGGACAGCAGGAGAAGAAAGGAAATTGGTGAGGCATGAAAAGCGTCTATCAAAGAGGAGAAGGTTGGCCTGAGGGCCTTGGACCATGACGGTGCCATTAAAGTAGACATTAATGATTACCTTAGAGGAGTGGAAGGCATCCAGGAGTGCCTCCCACCGGGTGCCACCATTAACGGGTGAGGAAGAGAAGGGAAAGAGCACAGAGACCATATGAGGAGTCCAAAGGTACGAAAGGAAGGAACGAAAAAGACTATGTTGGAGAGGGTTTGTGTGGAGGAAGCGCTGAGTAGGTGTCAGCGATAGGGAGACCAGGGTTAGAGGCCAAGTTATTCTTTTTGAACCTCTTTGTACCAGACTTAGTGAGAAGGGTAGGATAGTCAATGGAGAAACAGTTAGAAAAAATGAGACACACAGAGAGGGCCTTATGTGTCGTGGAGGAGTGAGAAGAAAAGATTAGTGAAAGGGGGGTCGGGGGAGACAGTATGGGGTAGCACAGGGTGGTCACTGGTCGCAGCCAAGGTTAAAAAAAGCAGCAAATGGTACAAACAGCTAACTTCAAAATAGCAGCAAATGGTACTAACAACTAACTTTGAAGTATCAACAGATGCTAATAACAGCCAACTTCAAAATAGCAGCAAATGGTAGTAATAGCGAACCTCGAAATAGCAGCAATAAAAGGAAACTGCGCACGATTCATGTTCATAGTTCTTTCAACTTACTCATGTAGCGTTTAAAAACATCGACTTGGACTAAGGTGCATTTGTAACACAATTTTTTCTGCATACTCTAAGAGGATGGTTAGAGGTCTCAGAAGTGGTAGACACATTAAGTAGAACACTGGTAACACTTTGGCAAATACTTTCAATATGTCTGAACCAGAGGATTTGAGAGTAAATGATGAGGGGAAAGCACCGGTACAGGACACTCCATCAGATGCACGCAAGAAGTGGTTGGTCATAATGGTCCATAATGCTATTACCTCACATGTGTGTTCAGGTTCCTGCGGCCCATGACCTTCAGTGCGAACCCATAACATTTTCATTGCATGAGGTGAATGATGCGATTACATTTCCTGCTGCAAATCTTACTAATCTGACACCCACAAACAGTTCTAGGATATTAAACTCTGCTGAATGTTTTAACACCTCGATTTCAAATATATCTATGCTGGCTCCCACCATAATGGCAGAATTGGGTAAGCGTATTAGACTCTCGCTTGGCCCATCTACACCAGCCGCTCACCTACCTACCAATATGGAGGTAGTGCGTCTGTTCAATAATTGCAAATCAAACTCTTTACGTTTGGAACAGCACCAATCACACAGAAACATGGGCAACAGGCTGTCGCATTTAATGACCGTTAGTTCTCCAACTTTTCTGTCTAAGCAGTCAGTACATGATGCTGCTCTAGGGCCTCCTAACTCCGATGATTATTGTCATGGTACGAATGAAGAGGATGTGAATCACATCAGGTTGGACCCTGGTCGCAGTGCTTCCTCTGCCTGTAGTGAACCTTCTTATGATCTTAATGCAAAGGATAATTATTCTTTTCCAGATTTGATGCAAATTCTAAATTTACTGCACAAAAGCCATGAGACTATGCACTACGAAATTAGAGATATCAAAGTATCCCTTTCTGACATTCTAGCAAAATTAAATAGGTTGGAAGGATTCATCCTTGCTCCAGAATCATTCTGTTTGGTTTTTTTAAACGTTATTTTTGGTATTTTCAACTGGTTGTACAGTAAAAAGGACAAAGGAAAACAAAGGAAACATAGTAATAACAGGTGCCCCACTGTCCGCATCCCCTCCTCCCGCCCCCACGGTGAAAATCTTGACCAGGATTTAGTGGTTATTGGCCGATACTTCCTCTTTCACGGACTGGAATGTGGGCCGGCCTGTCCATGGTGGGTCCCGGGGACGCTTCTCGTGAAGAGTCACTATTTGCGGTGGACATTAAGTAGATGATGTAGGGACCCCAAATGTCAGGGGGGTCGTGCGTGCAAGGGCAATAGTTTGATAAAATTTGATTCTGTGTCCTGACAGTAGGATATGTCTTTTAGCTATTGCTGTATTATCAGCGAGGGTCCCTTTCCCTCATGACACTGCAATCCTTCTACGCGCCAGCAGCAATAGTAGCCCGCTTAGTTGTCTCGTTGGAGGCGGGAGGTGTCTGGCGAGTCCAAGAAGTGTGTTCTTGGGGTTGGGCTCAAGGGGCGTGTTTACGATTGCGACCGTCTTTTCCAGTACCGCCTCACAGAATTGATGTATAGCTGGACATGACCATGCGAGGTGGACGAAGTCTGCTAGTGGGGCGTCACAGCGACTGCATGATGGAGGGGAAGTGGGGTGGTGGGAGTGTAGCCTGGTGGGGGTGTGATATGCCTGATGGACGTATTTAAGGTGTATTTGTTTAGATCGTGTGTTTAGAGAAACGTTCTGGGTTTGTGCTAGAATGTAGTCCCATTCTTCGTCTCGTATTGGCATATGTAGGGATTTCGCCCATCTTGTTTTGGGTGCCTTCGGGAGCGGGGACGTGTCGGTTAACAGAGATTTGTAGATCATCATTACCAGTCTGCCCTCTCCCTGTGACTGAATGACCCCATGTAGCAGTCGCCATGTTGGGGTTGTTGCGGAAACGAGGGCAGTATAGCTTGGAGAGAGCCTAAGACAAAAATAGACAAATGTGTTTAGGGCAGTGGTAGCTCCACAAAGAATCATTGTTTGTTGAAGGACCCTGTAAAGACTGGTGTGAAACCTGTCCTTGTAACTTCAAGTATGACACAAACTTCCATTGTAGGATTAAGCTCTAGGTCGATGCAAACAAGTGGTGACCATGCTTCGCATGACCCAAACAGTAGGTCTTACGAGAATGTGTTGGGCAACACCAATACAATTTGTGATAGATCACATGGAGATTTTCCAATTCATCTTGCGCAAGTAGTTAAAACCCACCACGAAAGAATGATTGAAATCGAAATTTCACATGTAGTTTCTCATGGCGACTCTAGGCGAAGACAGGAGTCTAATCAGAGGAGGGACATGGACATTGTATCCATTTATGATGCACCTAATAGCCCGACCCAACTCATAGACCTAATTGAACAGACTGATAAAGCCTGCTCATTGGAGCTTGAAAATTCAGGATCAATAGCGGACACAGATACTGGTAATGGGTCTCAGCAGTATCTCTCGTAGAGCTAAGCGCCTAGAATTAAGAGCACAGAAAAGAAGGCTTCGTAGGAAAATGAAAAATGAACTAGTAAAAAAAGAAAAAAAATCCAATTTCTAGTAAGAACAATGGCCATAACTCCAATGAAAGAACCCTTTGCAACATCTCCAATGAGGATGTGATTTTAGACCTCAATCAATTAAATGAGGAGAGTAAATTGTATCTACAATTAAAAGAACAGGAACTGCCATCTAAGGCGAAAATGGAATGCTTATACCAAATTGACCAAAATACAAAAAGATGATTAGAAAAAAATTAAGCCAGTGGTAGATAGGGGAGTGGAAGCCCTTACCACTAATGAATTAATTTATCTAATTATGGTGCCCCATCATCTGTTAAATACTGCCAACAGCACCAAACAAACGCACATATCTAGTTTCTTACACATTATACGCAACAAAAAAGGGTGTGGGGGTTGATGCCATAAAATCATCTCACTCTATTAAGACCTTGAATTCAGAATGTGAGAAATATAAGATTCCTCAGCCGGATGAAGTTCTGCACAGTAGACCCGTTAAACCTTTTAAGGATAATGTCAGCAGTATCTCTGATGATTCTAGGACACCTATTGATGACGTCAACAGTAAGCCAAATATTGGCACATCAACTGATCTAAGTCTGACTGAACTGACACCTGATATGACTAACATCAATGGCTGGGAGAGTGATATCAATATCAATGGTAGGTCTAGACTTAACCGCTCATATATGTTCAAAATCTAAACAGATTTCTCATCTTAGAAGTTTAAACTCGGACGACATGAAATGGGCGCCTTCGTCCATAAATAACAATAGAATGATCTGCAAACTGCACTCATCATTATTGAATTGATTTCGGAACAGCGAGCAGACTTAACCCATCTTGTATATAGCGTTTACTTATTTAAATCAAAGGAGTCACTGCATACGTTTATAGAGTCAAAGGATACGCCCACTGACGGCAGCAATGAATTGACGTCCAATTCTGATCTTCCTAAAAACTATCAAATGATGAAAGTATGGCGCAGCTTTCCTTATTTGCTAGTGCTATGAAGGGCCTATCATGGATAGAGCCATATATGAAAAGTGTTCTTACTAGCAGAAACCAGACAATTCAACGTAGCCAGGATATTACTATAAAATCCTGGAATTCCTGTGGGTTTAACAATGCAATCTCTTGGTTTGACTTGGCGTATAGCTCTAAACCATCAATCATTCTACTACAAGAGACAATGAAATAGAAAAACTTCTACTTGAATGGATACACTACCTTTACACAACCAGCATTGGTCACTCAGGCATACCTTCTGGGGGTCTTGCCATTTTAGTTGACAGGATGAAAGTGTGTACAAAGTTGATCTTTTCCTCGGAAGATCTGTTAGTCATAGAGCTAATCATAAATAGTGAAAACAAGATTTCCCTCTTAATAATGTGCATATATTGGAATCCAATCAGCATAACACAAATGATGCTTTTTTCAAATTTGAATACATTATTTGAAGAGGCCTTTCTTTGTAATCAAAACTACAAGGTTATAATTGGTGGTGATTTATACCATTTATGAAAAGTGATTTTAACTCTACATGTATGTATGGGGAAGGTAACCAAATGTGTAAAACAGGGGAGTTTTGAATTGAGCTCAATGACAATAGGGCATTGTTGGGTCAAATTCTTGTCTGAATGGGATATTCAAATGGTCTCTATTAAGAAGAATCAATTGTGCTTCTCAGGCAAAAAGGCTTAAATAGGTCATTTATTGACTATTTTGGATTATAAACTAGCATTATAGGTCTCTGATAATAATGGGTGACCATATGATTATACACCTGGATAAGAGCATTCCTTATAATCAACAGCAAAGTATGCCAACTTTAGCCTCAGTGGAAATGGAACGTCAATCTGTCTCGGTTCGTTGAAATATCAATTTATGTAGGAAGCTGACTTACATGGTTAACCAAGATATTTTGTCTGAAAGGGATGCATATCATGGAATACCTCTGCAACAAATTAACAAATTGAGGAATGGAACAACTCCTAGCAAGCCAATAACTTAAAATAAAGTGCAAAACCATCAAACATTTAACAAAGAAGTGGAAAATCTGAAATTGGAAAAAAATAAAGAACTGAGGAAATTGAAAACTACATCGAGGATGGAAGCCTCATTCTTAAGCTTAAAAAGCAGATTAGTTCGAGATAAAAAAAAACACAAGAAAAAAAACATGATCAAAACAGTTAAATTTAAATTGTACATGGAAGACAATCAGCACATGCTTCGACACTTACGCAAACAAAATATCAAAAATGTTTGGGTTGTTATAAGGACCAATTCTGTAACAGGTCCTAAATTTGAGACACCAATTTTAGCAGAGGTGTGGTAGGATTATATGACATCTAAATATCAAATTCCTCTGGCACACTTATAAGTCTCAGAAAAATATTGGGACTGTGTACCTATGGGACATTGTTCGTGGTCAATGGGGGATGTCCGATGGGCAATCTCCAAACTTAATTATTCAAAAGCTGCGCCCCGATGGAACTCCAGCTTGTGTACTTAAGGACGATCCCAATTTCTGAGCTACTATTCTTAAAGCAAAGTTTGATCATATTTTTAACGCTAAAGGAATCTGACTTCTGGTTAACCTCATCATTATACCCACTTACAAAAAAGGATCCCCTTCTGACTCTTCCAACTTTCGTCCCATTGCACTAATGGATGCGTCTTCAAAGGTGTTTTCTATTCCAATTCAGAATGTACTGGAATCTTTTATAAGAGATCATGCACTTTCTCGCTTCCAAGTGGAATTTGGAAAACACATGGGTACCTCACTTAACCCAACCATTCTTGCGCACATCCTAGAAACATCTAAACGGACAAGATGGCCCGATATACATGGCATCATTAGACATGACCCCTGCCTTTGATAGAGTTATTTGTAACCATTTGTGGAACAAAATGGTAGATCTGCATATTCCGTCTCACATAATTGGTATGATTGTAATGCTCCACTCCAACACTAATTACAAGGTGCACATCAACCAAGAAGGCTTACTTATGAATGCAATCCCCACTCCTATTGGAGTGAAACAAGGATGTAACATGGCATCCATTTTATTCAATCTCCATTTGTGTGACTTGAACGACATGGAAACATGAGAATATCTTTGCAGTCAGGCCCGATAAGCTCCATCTACACTGGATGGCTTTTTCCGATCTGATCCTTTTCGATAGAACCCGGTTTGGCTTACAAAAAAATTGCAAATATCTTCGATATATATGCAAAAATATAACCTGCAGACGAATGCGAGTAAATCCAGCATTATACTCTTTACAAATAGGAAGAAGATTCAACCCTTTAAATGGTCCAAGGAACTCAAATAGAGCGCATTTTAACAACTCGCAACTTAAGTTATAACCTCTGTGACACTTCTTGGTTATCAATGTGGATGGACTTTCTAAACCTAAAGATCAGACCTCTTGTCGCAGATGAGAATATTTTTTTGCAAATATTGCAAGTTTTACCTTAAGCCAATTCTAGAATTTGATACTCTCAAGGTTGAAGCGATTTTAATCTATGGCCTCCATATGTGTCTTTTAGATATTGACAAGCTGCTAGATCAATTACAAGGAAAGATATGGAAGAGAACACTTGGATTGTCGAATGCTAACCCTAAATCTATTTTAAGACACAAATTGGGATTCAATTCTCCATCGTCTAAATACCAATGGAGGCTGTTGACGAACTATATGAAAATGATTACACCTCCTCGTAACTCATTGTATTTAGACCTGTCCCAAATGATAACTACTGCTCAACCTGCAGCAAATGTACACTTTGATCTTAAAATGAAAGCATTCCTGAAAAATATAGAGGGAAACGCACTTTATGTTCAAGCCCGGTTCATATGACTGGGCGTGAATGATTGAGATCATAAAGGATTACAGTTCCTGCCCGATTTATGATAAAAAACAACCGTGTTCACCTTATTTATTATGCTTTCCTTGTGATAAGGCACAATCTCTGTATATGAGATTCAAGCTAAATCAATTTCATACGTACAACTGTATTCAATACTGGTACTCAAAAAATGTCGAGATCTGATGGTATGTGCCGCTTTTGCTCATGTATTAATGAACCTGAAACTCTTAAGCATCTTGTTATTCACTGTGTGCATTGGGAAAAAGCCAGAAGGTTGGCCTTTGGTAAATTTTATAGTGGGGTAACTAGTGATTCAAGGGATCTATTATGATTACGTAGTAAGTGAGGAGAAAACACATTAGTTGTATTACTCGCTTGCTTTTTGCATATAATTGAGGATCATTTGTCTAGTTTAGAAAATATGTAGTGACAGTATTAATGTGAGACACTATATTGATATCAAAGGAATTTAATTTGGTGTTGCATCCATTTTATTGGTTATAGATTTTATGATCTACATTTTATATAAAGCGTGTCCTTTTATTGACAAACTAGAACAATTAATCACAGTCCTATTGTATCTATTCACAAGGCAGACTTTAGTTATATGGAAAGGCATGATAAGGAGCAAGGTATGTTTTATATATATTGCCATTTTGCACATTCTACTGTACAAAGCGAACGTTAGCGCTCATTTCGTTGCTAAGGCATTGAGTTGTGTTGGTTTATGCATTGTAGGCACTTTAGCACATTGCACTTTAGCAATATTTGCACGAGGAAAAAAATTGAAAGATCTAAATTGTAATGAATACATATTCTATGGAACACTAATGAAGATTTGATTTAGGTTTGTGTTTTATATATTGCTATTTTGCACATTCTACTGTACAAAGCTATCATTAGCACTTATTTTGTTGCTAGGGCATTGAGTTGAGTTGGTATTCGCATTATAGGCACTTTAGCAATATTTACATACAGAAAAAAATGGAAATAAATAAATTGTAATGAATAGATGTTCTATGGAACATGTTTAACCCTTTAAGTGCCACCGACGAGCCGGCTTGTCAGTGGAAACCGCTCCAGGTTGCCACCGACGAGCCGGCTCGTCGGTTTTGGCACTCTGCTTGCAGGGATCGAGCAAAACTGTAATCCAACCCCCGGGCTATGTGAGGGGGAGGATGGACTGTAGCACTTGTAGTTAAATTGCCCAAAGAATCTAAGAGGGTTTGTGAAAGAAAAAGGTTTACTTTACTTACCTGTAACTATTGTTCTCCAGCATGGGTCTGGCATTGATTCACATGCTCATGAATAACGAATGCACAGCAGTACAGCCTTACACAACCATGTGAGGTGCCATGGCTCAACAGAAGAAAATTCTTACCTCTGGAACAGACTCAACTCAAGCGAACATGTTGCGTAGCACCATTTGGCCGACTCTGGACTACTCCCTGGAATCTGTTGATACAGTAGAACTTCGTGAAGGTGTGCGTGAAACACTTGTGTATAGGCGCGTTATAAATGTCATATCATGTCCAGCCGTGTCACACCAGCTAGGAACTCTGTCGTCGCAGCCACTGCTCTGGTGGTGGAGTGGGATCTCGGACGGCCAGGTAGCGGTCGTTTTGCCAACCAATGGCAGTGCATGATGCAGCCGGAGAGCTATCTTGAAATGAAAGCCTTGGACAAGGCATTCCCATGGTTCACAGGACCAAAGTTCACAAACAATTGTTAAGTCTTCCGAAAACTCTTTGTGCACGTCACGCAGAACTTCAAGGCACGAGCAACATCCAGTGAGTCCAAGTCAATATCTATCGGCGACAAGTGTTTCAGGAAGAAAACAGGCAACACCAAAGGGTCATTGAGGTGGAATTCTGACGGTACCTTTGGCATGACAGGGTGGTACTCGTACGTGAAAAGTAAAATGTCAGGTACAGTTGGTTGCAGGATAGGGCCTGGATATCACCTATACGTCTAGCAGAGGTGATGGCCACAAGGAAAGCAGTCTTCCGCGAGAGAAACTTGAGTAGGGCCTGAGGCACAGGCTCAAAGGGCCCCCTCCCCCCAAAGAGCCTAGTCAGAACCATGCAAGTTATTTTCCACTGTCCTTGGCTTACTGGATTTCTCCCGAAGCTTAGCCGGGGTGGACTACTTCCTTTTTGAAGAGGAGGTAGACGTTAGGCCGGCTATGGAGACGGAAGGTGATGCTGATCACGTACTATCCAAAATGGGACCTGCAATAGCGGCGAACAAGGTGGAGCCGGACTTGTGGATCTTGGCTTTATATTGGACCCCCATGGATGGGGCGACCTGAAAAGACTTAGAAGACCGGTCCTCGACAAGACATGACCCTGCTCTGAGCACGGGTCAGAGGCCTTGTTCAAGGTAAGCCATGCTGGCAGCCTACTAGGCCCGTCTTTCATCATCTTCTTCTTGGAGAAACCTAGGCATATCTCGTACTCTGTGAAGTAACTGAAGTAACTGGATACCAACGCGCCCCTGCATCAGAAGCAGGATGGAGAGCTCGTCCTTCCAGACCCTAAGGTGAGACGCTACGGGGAAGCACAGAAGGGTTTTGAGGAGGATGAGAGGGGTAAGTGGGAGGCCGATTGCATTACCCCGCAGACAGTTAACCCCCTATTTTCACCTACAGAAGGATACCTCTGCGAGTCAGACAAGCCAGATTTGGGGCCCGGTCCAGTCCGTCTCCCGACCCCTGCGCATCACCTTAGACGAGGTCACAACAGCGCAAACCAGGCCAGCGCCTCCGTGGGAGTCAGGTGAGCGTTACAGAACGCGAAGCCTTCCTACAAATTCCCACCCAGGCGCTATGGAAACTTCTGAGACTGATCAGTTGGCCCAATTACTGGGGGAATTACGGGCCGAAGTACATGCCGCTCGTCAAGAGACTAATGCCCTCAAGAGGGAATTAATAATATCAAAGGAAAGAACTGATGACCTGGCCAGACAGCTTTTGCAAAGTCAAGCTGGACAAACTCCTCTACCCGGTTCCGGAGGGAACCCCGCTCCTGTGGTTCCCAGTAACCCTGTGCATATTAATCTACCTGGAAACATGCCGCTGGCCCCACCCGAACGCTTTGCTGGGGACCCCAAACTATTCGCCGTATTCATGAATCAGTGTCGTTTGCACTTCCTATGCAGGCCTGGGGCCTTCCCTAATGATCAGACCAAAGTAGCCCTTGTATTGTCATATCTCAGCGGCTGCGCTGCCGATTGGTCAGTTCCACTGGTTACTCAGGATGATCCGATTCTCCATGATTTTCAAGGATTTCAAGCAAGCATGGAAAGGTTATTTGCTCGTCACTCTCAGGGGCAGGCTCTGGATGATGAACTTCTATCCCTGCAACAGGGCAATCAGGATCTCCTATCCTACATTGCAACCTTTAATAGACTAATTGTAGAAACTGGGTGGCCAGAGGATAAGAGAATCATGTTATTTTATCGAGGTTTACGTGGAGAACTTAAAGATGTCCTGGCCCAAGTTGTAAATCCGCCCCGAGAATGCACAGAATCTATAGACTTAGTGGTCCAATTGGATCACAGACTCCAGAACAGAAAAGCAGATCGGTCCCGGTTTGAGACCCGGGTGTTGGTCAAGACCCACGCTAACCCCAAGGGAGTTGATGTCTCAGAGCCTATGCAAATTGGTGGGGTTAAAGGACCTTTCACTCAAAAGGAACGTGAAAGGAGGCGGCAATTAAAGTTATGTCTTTATTGTGGGAACTCTGGACACTTTCTACGAGATTGCCCGGCAAAACCGCCCGAAAGGCGGTAGGGGCCGCTGATAAAAACCTTGAAGACTCTGTTTCGGGAAACGACTCAGCCCGACAAGCGTAGGGGTCCGCTTGCCGAGCTTGAAAACTCTCAGACCTCGCATTTCATAGTGCCAATGGTTCTCGTAGATCCAGAACAGCCTAAGCAGTTGCATGCAATAAAGGCATACATCGATAGCGGGGCTATTGGAAATTATGTGGACCGTGAGTTGGTCTCCAGGATTAACCTCCCTCTCCGTCCTAAAACCAGCAAAGACGTCATCACCACAGTAGATGGAAATGAAATTGCCTCTGGACCGGTAACGCATTCCACTACTGAGGTGACTCTTATTGATCCCGACGGCCATCGGGAGGCAGTTGTGTTTGATGTAATCAAGGCCCCACAGTTTCAGGTTATTCTTGGAATTCCTTGGTTAGAGACACATAATCCTCGAATTGATTGGCGAGCTAAGAGAATAACCTTCCCGGATTGTGCACAAACCTGTTATCCAGAAAACCTGAAGATTAATCTAGCATCTGTAACCTCTGCCTCCATGCAATTGCCTCCGGAATACCAAGACTTTCAGGACGTCTTCCAAAAGGAACAGGCCAACACGTTACCTCCTCATCGATCGTACGATTGCCAAATCGATCTGGTGCCCGGTGCACAACCCCCTTGTAGCAGGATTTATGCCCTTACCGAACCTGAGAACCTGCATCTGAGACAATATTTGGATCAATACCTCGCCAATGGTTTTATTCGCCCGTCAAAGTCCCCGGCATCCTCGGCTTTGTTCTTCGTGCCTAAAAAGGAAGGCGACCTCAAAACTTGTATTGATTACCGCGCATTGAATCAGATAACGGTTAAAAACAGTTATCCTCTGCCTCTGATCCCTGAACTCCTTGACCAGGTAAAGGACGCTTGCATAACACCAAGTTAGACCTCCGGGGGGCATGTCATCTGGTGCGAGTAAAAGAAGGCGACGAATGGAAAACGGCCTTCCGTACTAAGTATGGATTATTCGAATACCAGTTAATGCCCTTCGGGTTGTGCAATGCGCCTGCTGCCTTCCAATTCTTCATGAATGATGTCCTTTGGGAACTCATCGATGTTTGTGTTGTCGTCTATATCGATGACATTCTAGTGTACTCTTCTTTGGAATCTGATCACAGAAAACACGTTAGGGTAGTTCTGGAAAAACTGCGCCAAAACAAACTATTTGCTAAACTGGAGAAATGTGTTTTCCATACCACAGAAGTTGAGTTTCTCGGTTTCATCCTGACACCCAAAGGAGTCCGAATGGACTCAAGAAAAGTGGATGCCATCCTCAAATGGCCATCACCTAGCTCTGTAAAAGGGGTTCAAAGCATGCTCGGCTTTGCCAATTTCTATCGCAGGTTTATCCCGGAATTTTCACGCATAGTACAACCCATTACTGCACTCTTGAGGAAAAATAAACGTTTTGAATGGTCTGAAGAAGCCGAGCAGGCCTTCCAGGATTTAAAAGCTAAGTTTACCTCCGCACCTATATTGAAACACCCACGTCCAGATCTCCCGTATGTCGTCGAAACTGACGCATCCAGCCTAGCCATGGGAGCAGTTCTGTCTCAAAGAGATCCCGAAACCAACCAACTGCATCCCGTAGCATTTTGGTCCAGAAAATTCTTGGCACCAGAGATTAATTATGCAATCACTGACAAAGAACTGTTAGCCATAAAGTCCGCTTTTAAAGCCTGGCGGCATTACCTGCTTGGCGCTCGACATACCATCACAGTGATCACTGATCACCGGAATTTACAGTATTTGAAAACCGCCAAGGCTCAGTCATCACGGCAGCTCCGATGGGCTTTGTTTTTCGCTGAATTTGATTTCGTGATTACCTATCGACCTGGCTGCAAGAACGGCAAAGCAGACGCCTTATGCCGAATTGGAATGGGAGAACCTGATACAAACTCAGAACCAGTACCAATAATTCCCGAACAGAGAATTCTAGGCATGACTTCGTTGCAGACGCTTGAAGACATTCAAGTCAGAGTGAAACAACTCCTGGACCCTACAGTCCTACAAGATTTGATACAAAAGGGATCAGACTTTACCATAGATAATGGTTTACCTTATTACCAAGGACGCTTATTCCTGCCACACAAGGATTTACACGAACTAGTTATTTCCGGTTATCATGATACATTAATAGAGGGACACCCTGGTATTGCCAAGACAATGGAAAAGGTGAAACGACAATTCTGGTGGTCCTCTTGGCGAAAAGATGTTAAATCTTTTGTGATGTCCTGTGGTGTTTGCGCCCAAAATAAAGGTCAAAAGAAAAGACCAGCCGGTCTCCTCCAACCTCTAGACGTACCGCCAGCACCCTGGCACACCCTATCAATGGATTTTATTACGGAGCTGCCTCCTTGTTCGGGATACAATACCATTCTGGTAATTGTGGATTTGTTATCCAAAATGGCCCACTTCATTCCTTTGAAAGGTTTACCTTCAGCTTCTGTCCCAGCCAAAGAATTCCTCGAAAATATTGTTCGGCTACATGGATTCCCATCTATAGTAATCTCTGACCGGGGAAGCCAATTCATTTCCCACTTCTGGCGCAAATGTTGTCAAATGGCACAAATCGACGTAAGATTATCGACCAGTCACCACCCTCAGACCGATGGTCAGAATGAGAGGACAAATCAGACCCTTGAGCAGTACTTACGGTGTATGTTACAGCAATCTGAAAGCAACTGGAAAGACATTCTTTGGATAGCCGAATACGCATATAATAATTCGGTACACTCTGGAACTGGCCATAGTCCTTTTTATACCTTGTTTGGACGTCACCCTCGAACCTCAAACCTCGACTCACCTCAGAACCTCGGAGTGCCCGCAGTAGAACATCTGCATTCTACCATTACCCGAGCCTTCAAAGAGGCAACCACGCATTTACAACACGCCAAGAGAAAATACAAGGAGAATGCTGACCTACATCGGAGTGAAGCACCTCCGTATCAGATTGGGGATCAAGTGTGGTTAGCTACCAGACATTTACCGCTCAAAGGGCCCCGAACTTTTAACCCAAAATATCTGGGACCTTATTCTATTACGGCAATAATTAACCCAGTAGCGGTTAAACTTGATTTACCAGCTAATATGCGAATTCACCCTGTTTTTCATGTGTCCCTTCTCAAACCTCCAGAACCTATTCAAATAGATGGGGAACCCAAATTCGAAGTGAGGAACATTTTAGATTCAAAAATGTTTAGGTCAAAGCTTTTCTACCTAATTGATTGGAAGGGGTACGGACCTCAGGAGAGGTCATGGGAACCCAGTGACCATGTGCATGCACCTCGATTAGTCAGGAAATTCCACCGACTCTTCCCAGACAAACCAAAACCCCCAGAGGGAACAACCTTGGGGGGGGGTGGGGGTTTTGGGGGGGGGGAGTGCTGTCACGATGCCCGCTCCTGGGGAGCTGGCTCAGGCCCTGCGTCACCGAAAGCAGACATCAAGTCCCCGGGGAAGGTCCCAGCAACCACTTATAGGGGCCCTTTGGACAGTGACCTGGCGCCTATGGCGCCAGGCTCATAGAAAACGTCAGTCCTGGCGCCATAGGCGCCAGGCACATTATGAAAGTGTTTGGGTGCACTTACCTGATGCAGACCATGCTGCAGAACCCCGGCCTCCTTGAGGCCTGAAAGGAACTACTTTACCTGTGGGACTCATTTAGCACCCGGGCGTGGTCGGGGAAGGATACATACCTGATTGGAGGAAGGACACATTCTAGGAACTTCTTCCAAGGCTATTTAAACCACACCCGATCAGCCACACGTGCTTCGCGTTGTTCTGCATCTAGCAGCTGGACGCTCACCGTGTCTGCTCCTGTATCCTGACTTCTGCCATGCCTGCCAGCATCCTGAATCACCTGCAAAGGAAGGGAACAAGAGAACAGAAGAAGGAAAAGGCCTTACCTGCTAAATCTGCATCCCGGAGACATTTCGCCGACGATCCTGAAAAGGAAGACATTTATTTTTAAAAGCACATCACATTGATCGCTGCAGCCCCTCATTCTACTCATCTTACAGGGCGCTTCCATGTTCTGCAGTGACCATCCGGATTCACAGTCGCGCCCCAGCGCCTAGGGAGAAAAAGACAATAACGAAGGTGAGAGAAAGAAGGGAAAAGGGAAGCTAAATCTTCATGTTAAGACTTAACTGCTGGGTCATTCCCTTTTCGTTTCGGGTCCGTGCCACATCCAGGCATTTTCGGACCCCGGCCCCTAAGGGGAAAAAGACATCAGCGTTAATGAGCGAATGAAAAGACATTGCCAAGACGCTCATTAAAGACTTACCTGATTTCCACAAGGATTTCACCTCTCATCTCGGGTCAGTGCCTGTTCCCCGGCATTCCGTACCCCGGCCCCTATGGGGAAAAAGACACTAGCATTAGAACATTAATGCATGGACACAAGGGGAACCACTTAACAAAAACTTACCTGGAAGCCAAGCAAATTTGGTTCTCACCAATCCGAAAATCCAGTGAAGTAACTGGATACCAACGCGCCCCTGCATCAGCAGCAGGATGGAGAGCTCGTCCTTCCAGAACCCTAAGGTGAGACGCTACGGGGAAGCACAGAAGGGTTTTGAGGAGGGTGAGAGGGGTAAGTGGGAGGCCGATTGCATTACTCTGCAGACAGTTAACCCCCTATTTTCACCTACAGAAGGATACTTCTGCGAGTCAGACAAGCCAGATTTGGGGCCCGGTCCAGTCCGTCTCCCGACCCCTGCGCATCACCTTAGACGAGGTCACAACAGCGCGAACCAGGCCAGCGCCTCCGTGGGAGTCAGGTGAGCGTTACAGGCGGGTGGCAGAGGATATCCCATCAAGAGCCGCGGGAACACTAGAGAAGCAGATTGGCGGCGTCGGAGAAAAGGAACTTCGAGGGAGCGAAAGGGAACTATGTGCAGCATTCTGTCAGAAGAGATGTGGTCCTGCCGAGCTGTGCGGGCCCTGGCGCCGAAGGACAGGAGAACTGTCGCAGGGACCAGAGGAGAGACTGCCCAGAATTGAAGCTGGCCTCTCGCAAGCACATCACAGCTGCCACACGGTCAACCAGTGAGTCAGCCTAGAAGCGTAGGGGGCCCGGGACAAGCATATCAACCAAGTAGAACTGAAAAGAGAAGGTGAACCTGGTACAACTCTCCGACATGGAATGCCATTTGGGGGCCCAGGAAACAGTATTGCCATAAGCAAAGGGAGATTGTGAGAGAAACAAGGAGGCAAGAGTGTTACAATTCTCCTGGCATGAGTTGTCAGTTGGGGGAAACGTGGAACAAGCATTACCAAGAGCCCAGTGATTGAAAGAAAGATTGATAGAGCTTGAAAACCTCATAAATGGGATGTCATTGTTAGGGGAGTTTTCTAAAGTCTACCAAAAGGTGAGACTCTATAAAACTATCCGTTGGCATACAGGCTCCAACTCTTAATATAAGGCTGTATTACCCAAAGGTTTGGTATAATAGCAGAGCAGCCAGGCTCATCTTATGAGGAGGATGTGAGCTGTAGGTAAGTAAAATGAACCCAGTCAATACATTAGCCCAAAGAAACTCTCACACACTTGTAGTTATAATAAAATATACATTTATGTGATGTACACAAGGTAAGTTGACATGCATTACTCACCGTAATAGCATTTCTGATGACTATCTACTTTGATTCACTTGCTGTGTATATAGTCCGACATCCAGTAGTAACCGTAGAGTATTGCATCTCGTCTTTCGAGAATCGAAAGGGGACATCGACGTGGGCATGCCTGTAACACTATCTCCAACGTGACGTGTAGTTATTTATTTTAATTGAACTTTTTTTTTTTTTTTTTTTTACAAACTTTTTGTTTAAACCATCATTTTGTTGATCACAATTTTGCCCAGTTAATACATCACCATCACCAGTCCCCTGATTGGATCGGAGTGTTATGGAGTAGCAAACCCATGCTGCTGCAGTAACTATGTAGTGTACCCAAAATCCCTCACGCGTCGAGGGTCACTCCGATTGTATTTTTTCAGCCATCACATAGCCCAATGACTATCGTGATTGAGTACATTAAAGAGAGAAAGTAGTAAGACGTCTATGTTCCTTCCACCCGATCGGGGAGGAAGGGTGGGCGCATGTGAATCTAAGCAGGTACAAACATCAGAAATGCCATTACGGCGAGTAATGCAGGTCTTCTGATGCTTGTTAATCTGTTTAGAAACACATGCTGTGCATAGACTAGCAAGCAGTACCCAGAGTTGGAGGTGGGTTGTGAGAAGGAACAGTAGTGAAAAGATGTCTTAATACTGCTTGTCCCACCTGAGAATCAGATCTAGAATGAGTGTCTAGGCAAAAGTGTTTTGTAAAGGTGTGTACAGAACTCCAGGTTGCCGCTTTGCAAATGGACTCTAGGGGAACATTTGTAATGAAAGCTATGGAAGCCCCAGTGACTCCAGTAGAATGTGCTCTAGGCTTGAAGGGCAGTTCTCTTAGCAAGAGAGAAACAGAGTGTGATGCAGTTGACAATACACCTTGAGATGACCGATTTAGAGACAGGAACCCCTTGTATACCAGCTGCCATTGAAACAAAAAATTGTTTTTTTTTCTTAGTTGTTTAGTACTTTCCAAGTAAAACATGACTGCCCTGCGCAGATCTAATGTGTGTAGGCTTCTTTCGGCCACGTTAGTGGGGTTCTCGAAGAAAGTAGGCAGTTCTACTGATTGGTTCACATGAAACTTGGAAATAAATGTAGGAGCAAAATCGAGGGTGAGTGCGCAGAACCACCTTATCTCTGAACTGTAACAAAAGTGTCTAGAACTGAAAGGGCCTGTAGTTCACCAACTATCCTTATAGAAGTGATAGCTACTAGGAAGGCTGTCTTATAGGAAAGATCTTTGAGACTTGCCTTATACATAGGCTCAAAAGGAGACCCCATAAGTCTAGTCAATCCCGCATTTAGGTCCCACCCAGGAACCGGGTTAGAAATGGGGGGAATTAATCCTTTTAACCCCTTCCATGAAAGCCTTAATAACTGGTATTTTCCACCACAACACCTGTTGTGACGTAGTGTAGGCTGAGAGCAGCTAAGTGAACCTTCAGGGAATTAAAAAATCGGGCCGGAGTCTAGTAGGTGAGTTAGGTACAATACAATGTAAGTCAGACAGCAGTCAATAGGATTGATGCCCTTGGAATTGCACCACAAAGCGCTACCATTTACTGGAGCAGCAGTATCCGCTGGGTTTTCTCGCCTCCCTAAATATGTTCATGCATCTGAGGGAGTTGTAGGTGCCTGAACTCAGGAGCTAATCCGCCAAGTTCAGGGTTTGTTGGTCTGGGTGACGAGTCTCTGTCATGATCTCTGCTTCCAAAAGATCAGGACTTGCCCGACTCCCTTGGAAGCAGACCCATAACCCCGGTTCCGAGTGCCAGCCAGTCCCAATTGGGACCTTTTGGACCCTGTCCTGGCGCCAGTGGCACCAGGCTCATAAAGATGCCCAGTCCCAGCGCTGGAAGCGCCGGGCTCATAATGCTTGGGTGGACTTACCTGAAGCAGACCATGCTGCTTACTTACCTGCCAGTTGAACCCCTGATCCTCTTCTGTTTGGGACTACTTTTCCTGTTGGGTGGGGCAGGAGCCACTCCCTAGGTTCAGAACACTGGAACTCTTCTGGAAAGCAGGAACTCTTTTCTTACCTAGGCGTGGCTGTGGAAGGAGACACCTAAGCACTACAGGAGGCTATTTAAACCACACCCGATGGATGAATCTTGCTTTGCGTTATTCTGCATTCTCTGCAGCAGAACGCTCATCGTGTCTTCTGCTTCTGATCCTGGACCTAAGGGAACAAAGGCTTACCATCCTGGAATCCAGTCTTCAGCAGCACCTGTAAAGACAAAGAAAGAACAGGTTAGCACTACGGTCTTCAGTGGAAGCGCCTCTCTTACCTGGTCCATCGGCTGTCACCAACGCCTCGCGCTGCATTCCGGCATCTGAAAGACAAAGGCTTACCTACTCTTCGCATGCTCCGGAGGTCTTCGCACTGCATTCCGGCATCTGAAAGACAAAAGCTTACCAGCTCTTCGCACGCTCCGGAGGCCTTCGGCGCTGCATCCCGCATCTGAAAGACAAAAGAAGGTGCGTTTAAAGACATTGGGCAACTTTATTACTCACGTGCCATTACTCCTTCCCACGCCGAATCCAGTGGGTATTCCAGCACCCTTCAGCTTCTCTAAAGCTCCGAACTTGCACCTGCAAGATAAAAGGGACAGTTAGTGCGCATCGTGAAGCAGGCTACAAGCGCTTACTTACGTGCTTCCAGGCGCTTCTATTCCTCACGCGGGTTCGATCCTCAACTCTCATCAGCCCGCCATCCGCCATCGCCGGAACCCTGCAAAACAAGAGATATCATTACAAAATACTTTTAAGACATTTGAAGTGCCCAGAACTTACCGTTCGTGCAGTTAACGACGGACAGCAGTCCTCTGAGGTCAAGAGGCCTGCACCCTTATCCAGTGAAGAAACTGGTTATGGCACCCTGCCCCGAGGCAGAAGGAGAGCTCGGCGTTCACTTACCCAAGACATCTTACTCTTCGAGTCAGACATACAGTGCACAGAGGTCCAGCCCAAAGAGCCAACCGTGTGTTACACATCACCTTTGAAGATACGGCATTCATCCAGTCAAGACCGGCGCCTCTGCGGGAATCAGGTGAGCGTTACAGTCTCCCCCTTGTCCTGAGATAACATGTTCTACGGGCAAGGCAGTTTCTAGGGCCATCTCCATCATATGAGTGAACCAGGGTTGGCGGGGCCACCAATATCATGGTGACTGGTTCCTGGTGCATCTTGTGCACAATCTTCTCGAGTAGGGGAGTCTGGAGCGTGGATGGAGGGGAAGCCTAAACAAATGTCCCTGACCATTTTATCCAGAGACTGTTCCCCTTAGATCGTTTCTGGGGGTACCCGGAGGCGTAATCTTGGCATTGAGCATTCTCCAGAGTTGCAAACAAGTCGATCTCTGGGAAACCCCATTGTGCGAAAACGTTAATGGTGTAGTCACCATTCGTACTCTACGGGCAGTGAGACGTCTCTACTGAGCACGTCCGCTAGAAGATGGAGTTCCCCTGGAACGTGGTGAGACAACAGGAACATCCTGTGTTTGAGAGCCCATTTCCAAATGTTCTGGGACAGCTTGGATAGCCCTGGAGAGTGTGTGCCACCTTGCTTGTTCAAGCAGTAGATGGCTGTGGTGCTGTCTGTGAGAATCAGGACGGTCTTCTCCTGTAACTGTGTCTGAAAGGCTTTCAGTGCTTTGAATATGGCTAACTCCCCACACGCCATGCGCCGTCTGCTGAAGCAGGTCAGCCCCCCACCCCATGAGGGATGAGTCTGTCGTGACAGCGGCTTCTACTGCAGGGGTGGTGAAGGCCTTTCCCTTCAAGAGATTTTCCCTCGACCACCACTGCAGAGAGAGAACAAGGGCTGGCGAGACAACTGTTAGTCAAAGTTTGAATGCAGTACCCTCTGGGAACACTACAAACAACTATGACTATAGGTATAGGCAACCCAACCTTTGGTATAAGCTTGTACTACACAGCTTTGGTAGCGTGTTGAGCAGCCATGTTGATCTCAAAAGGGGAAATGTGAGCTGTAGTGGAGTTACAAAGATTCACAGTTAAAGGTATTCAAATAAACTCTTATACTCAAGGTTTCTGTCATGATGCCCGCTCCCGTGGAGCCGGTTCAAGCCCTGCGTCCCTGAAAGTGGACATCCAGTCCCCAGGGAAGGACCGAGCAACCCCATATAGGGGCCCTTTGGACAGTGTCCTGGCGCTAGGCTCATAAAAGACATCAGTCCTGGCGCCATAGGCGCCAGGTCATTATGGGTGTGCTTGGGTGCACTTACCTGATGCAGACCATGCTGCAGGATCCCAGCCTCCTTGAGGCCTAAAAGGAACTACTTTACCTGTGGGACTAATTTACCATCCGGGCGTGGTCGGGTAAGGATACATACCTGGAACTTCTTCCAAGGCTATTTAAACCCCACCCGAACAGCCACACGTGCTTCGCGTTGTTCTGCATCTAGCAGCTGGACGCTCACCGTGTCTGCTCCTGCATCCTGACTTCTGCCACGCCTGCCAGCATCCTGGATCACCTGCAAAGGAAGAGAAGAAGAGAACAGAAGACGGAAAAGTCCTTACCTGCTAAATCCGCATCCCGGAGACATCTTGCCGACAATCCTGAAAAGGAAGACTTTTATTTAAAAGCTCATCGCGTCGATCGCTGCAGCGCATTCCACTCACCTTTACAGGGCGCCTCCATGTTCAGCAGCGATCATCCGGATTCGCAGTCACGCCCCAGCGCTTTGAGAGAAAAAGACAAGAACAAAAGGTGAGAGAGAGAAGGGAATAAGGAAAGCTAAATCTCCATGTTAAGACTTACCTGTTGATTCATTCCCTCTTCATTTCGGGTCCGCACCGCATCCTGGCATTTCCGGACCCTGGCCCATAAGGGGGAAAAAGAGACATCAGCGTTAATGAGCGAATGAAAAGACATTACCAAAAAAACGCTCATTAAAGACTTACCTGATTTCTACAAGGATTTCACCTCTCATCTCGGGTCGGTGCCTGTTCCCCGGCATTCCGTACCCCGGCCCCTATGGGGAAAAAGACACTAGCATTAGTACATTAATGCATGGACACAAGGGGAACCTCTTATCAAAAAACTTACCTGGAAGCCAAGCAAGTTTGGTTCTCACCAATCCGAAAATCCAGTGAAGTGACTGGATACCAATGTGCCCCTGCATCAGAAGCAGGATGGAGAGCTCGTCCTTCCAGACCCTAAGGTGAGACGCTACGGGGCGAGCCAGACAAGCCAGATTTGGGGGCCCGGTTCAGTCCGTCTTCCGAATCCTGCGCATCACCTTAGAAGAGGTCACAGCAGCGCGAACCAGGCCAGCGCCTCCGTGTGAGTCAGGTGAGAGTTACAGTTTCTTGCATAAACAATTAATACTGTCAGTAAGTTATAAAGCCTTCTTCAGAAGGGAGCAATAGAATAGAAACACAAATATATTTCAATACTGTACACTGAGTTTTTGAATCAGACGAGGCCCTTTTGGGATGGCCCACAGACAAAACCTACACCCACAAGTGACTTCAGTAATGTTAGGAAAGATTTCATAATTGTATGTAATTTTCCCTCCATGTGTACACCCCCAAACATTTTGCTGCTGTTTAGACCCCATTGACGGACTTTGCCAGAGAAGCACAGCCTTCAGCTGCACTCCTCTGGGCTTTCACTCACTTTTTATGAGGAAACTGACATGCCCTTAAGACAGTCAGTACTGGGAGACTTTGTTTCCCTTCCTCCTTTTCCCATTTTGCAACTTTTGTGCAACATGTAACAAGTATTGAAGCAATGTATCTTACCATACAGCACACTTGGGTCTATAGTCATCTTCCAAAGGCCCTAGATACTCAGACCTTTAATGAATTGTGCAGACGTGTCATGGAAAGGACTGGTGGCAGCCATCTTTTTGCATTCTTTTTAACCCTTTCTTGCCATATTAACCGCGTTTGGCACAAATAATGGCCATGCCACAAGGTTCTTTGTCCCGTCCTTTGGCCATCTTGCCCTTTCACCTTCCCCAGGTCAAGTCGACCCGGGTCAGTCCTTATTTGGTCATGCACTTTCCCACGAAACCCATTGTTTTCGCGGGCTTCTGCATGCCTTGTGTGTGCCTCCAGGATGTGGGCTGGAACGTCCGATTCCAATACACATCCTGGATGCCAGAGAGTCTGGAGTGCCCTAAATGACTGGGACCACCGTGGTCCGTGATTGGTCCACGTATAGAGTGTGTGTTTGTGAGCAGATCTCCCAATGTGTCCTCTTTGTTTTGGTGCGAAGGGTACTTTGCATAAGAGGAGGCCAAAAACACCCATACCATATCGATCTCCTGAGTTCTCACTGAACAAAGGATAGGATCCAAGTATCCTACAACTACGAAGCCAAGGAACTGCTGGTGACCCGCTGGAAGGTTTGGCACCCTGGGCCCGCTGTCGTCCCGTGGGACCCCTCTGCATCTGGTCGTCCTAGAAGGTCTGCAAAGATACTTCAACCCATTGGAATAGTGGGACCAACTATTCTCTGCACCTTCACCAAAACCTGCAAGTAAGCTTTCTTTGAAGTGTCCCTGGGCCAACCAGTGGCCTGACCATCTTACGCAGGACCTTTGCACTGACTCCGCCATTGAGGCCCTCGAAACTTGGTCTACTACTAGCTCTGTGTCCCCGGCACTCTCACACCGAATTTCGTACACTTGGCATTTCCAGGTCTGAAGTGAGACGAGTGCGCCAGGACCAGAGTAAACACGGTTACCGTGTTGCCCTGCCGCAGCAACGTTTTTTGCAAGTACGCTGCATTTGTGAACCTCTTGCCCCTGAAGGCTGCTACAGTGAAAGTGGGTCGATTCATCCACCCAGAGCAGAGGAATCACCACTGTCCCATTTGGGACTCATCGCTGTATCTCAGGAACTGAAAGCCGCAGAGACGTCATTTTTGCCGCATTCCAACTTGCAACCCGAGTGGACTGAATGGGCGAAGTTTGGGTCCAAGTGCGCCTGTGACCGGTGAGTACTTTCAACACTAACCGGTGGCCCCTTTTACACACAAGTGGCCCCTGGGCATCCCTCTCCTTTCCAGTGCGAACTAGCGACTCCATCCCACACTCTGGAATTGCCTCTGCCTTCAAGTGTAGGTCCTCCCTGAAAAGTGTGAACTTGTTCTTCATCGCCTCATCCACCTTCCAGAGCTGCTAGAGACCGCTAAAGAGACACTCTTTTGCCCATCGGAACAACCGCGTGCACTTGCATTGCATGTACTATTGAGCACAAGGCTCCTAATTTCGTAGGGCTTGGACTGCCTCTTAGTTAGGTGTGTTGTCGATGTCGAAGTGGCCTAAATACTATCTGCACTGCCTGTTTCCTTCCCATCTAGGTTGTGGACATATTTTGTGCATTTAACCCCTTTAGACCCCAATGGTCTTGTATATACATTGTATTATAGTGTTGTGCTAGTTTACTTCGTGTTACTGTGATTGTTTAGCTATGGTCTATGTTACAAAGGCCTTGTAATAAATGGGTCTATATTTTTGATATAACACCTGTCTGGAGTAATTTGTAAGTGTCCTTGCTTTGTGTGCTCATTGAGGTCCTTCAGTCACCCTCAACCCTCCTGAGACCTAGTCTTGACCGCCTGCCAGCTACCCTGATTGGTCTGGCTTGTCCAGAGGTTAACCTGTTTTAAGAAACTAGGCTGGCCGTCTGAACCTCTGCCCTCCAGGTCAGAGTTCAGAAATCCATCTTAACAAGTAACAAGGGTGCTGGGGACATTCATACCTTACTGTTGGCATTCAGAATACTCTTTAAAAGTTGGTAAAAGGCAAAGGTTATTAGAACAAAAGAGACCACAAATATTCCAAAGCAGTGCAGATACCTTTAGAGTTCACTAGAACAGTCATTCAATTCAATAGGCTAAGCCAAAGTCAATGGGCAAACGTCTTGGATAAAGCCTTTGATGAAAAGTTGAATCAAAAGTTGGGCCACAAACTGATTAGACTTGCGAGTTGTGGAAGTTACAAGCACTTCTACAGCAAGAGGCAAGTTCTCTTAGACTTGTTTTACAGTACCTTGGTAAAGAAGAAAAGGTGCAGCCGATGACTTCTGTTCCTATGCAGCTCTGCAGATTTCACAGTTCCTGGGCCTCAGTCGTGGGGACAAGAGGGAGGACGTCAGGGGAATCCTCCAATGCACTGGCACTGTCAAAACCTCCAACCAGCAAACTTCACTTTCAGTGGCTGTTTCGCGTTGCCGCTCCTTGCGGTACAGCAAATAGCAACAAGCTTGGTTCCTGGCTGTCAAGGTGGACTGTCCTTGCGTCTGTGGTCGTGCACTCTGCTGAGGGGGCTCAGGCCTAGTCAGTCGGATCTTCCAAAATCTTTAGGCCAACCTAGAAGTAACACACAATCTGGTGTCCGACTATTCGGTTTCCGGCAGCAACTCTGAGGAAATTCAACCAGCTCTGAGATGGGTGTCCAGGTGGCTTACTTTGGAGTTGATTGCTCCCACCAACTCAAAAGGGTGAAGTCGTCCTTGCAGGGGCTTCTCTGTCAATGCGAACTGTGCAAGTAGTCACTGCCGCAGGGCTTCACCGGGAAAACCAACGGTCCAGGAGTTGCAGCAGAGGTCCTCCTTCAAGCTCTTCTTCAGTTCCTTCGTCCTGTGGTCGACTCTGCCTTCCAAGCTAAAGGACTTGCCTTTCATTCAGTTTTCTCCCATTTATTGCAGCCTAGCTGTCACTCACCCAGCAGGGTTGCTGTCCTTGCCGGACAGTCAGCCAGCCAATCACCACAGAGTGCATTTGGGTCCCCTAGGAGACTAAGCTTAGGGAGTTTTGGGCACCTCCCTCACTTCCTGCCTAGCCCAGATACCCTGGAGCCAGAGGTGGGTTTCACTCCTGAAGCCCACCAAAGGCGAAATGAACAAAGAGACCAAAATTGGTTAGGCGCGCAGAGAAAATCTCTAGGAGGACCTTTTCATAAAGACATGGCGAAAAACAAAGACCAGGGACCATTTTGTCAAAGATGGCTCAGCGCCATTTTGAAAAAGATTGCTCCTGCGGTTACCGTAGCTGCAAAGAGCCGCGGTAAATGCAAACTCTGGTAGTTCGGAACAAAACCACTGCCACCAGCGATTCTGTGAGGAAAGTAGCATGAAATATGTTACATGAGCATTTAGACACATGGGATACTAAGTAACCCCTCCAGCACTCTATTGTAAGATAGGGTGTGCTGGGTATAGCAAGTACAATGCGAAGTAAAGTCAATTTCACTTTACTGCTCTGGGAAACAGTAGTTTATCCCAGAGAAGGTATTTAAACCTTGGGAAATCTATAAAACTTCTCTGTACGACTACACTGAAGGTACTGTGTGACAATTGCAAAAGATGATGCCTCTGGAGTTAGTCAGACTCCATAATCAAAAGAAACAAACACAGAAAACAAATAGAATTAAAAGTACAATGTCCCAAAGTTCAGCAAAAGAGCTGGGCGACTCTAAGGTAGAAGCACATTTTTGAGAATTCTCCCCAACAACCACCAAATCTTGCCATTGTTCGCTGGCCTGACACCACTGGCTGTTGAGCCACTCTTGCATAGGACGCATGTGCAGACGCGCGTTAAGAACTAAGTAAATGCAGGACTCCATCATTCCTAAGAGTCGCATGGCTTTGCGTACCGTCACCTCTGGACCAACTACATATTGAGGGATCTGAAACAGCATGTTTTGAACCTTCTCAGAGGGAAAGACAAGGCTATCTTCTGTTCGAATTAGAGCCCCATGGAATTGTTTGACTTGACTGGAGTCTAGGCTGGATTTCTTCTCGTTGATGGAGAATACCAGGCTGAATAAGAGGTTAATCATCTTTTGAGTGTTCACCAGGCATGTTCCATAGGAATCCCCTGTTATGAGCCAGTCTTTGAGGTAAGTGTAAACCGAAACAGATACTCAGCGCAGGATCCGCTGCTGCCACTGCCAGTACCTTCGTAAACACTTGGTGCCGAGGCAATGCCGAAGGGGAGCTTTGAACTGTTAGTGCTTGTCCTCTATCATGAACCTTAGGTATTTTCTGTGTGCCGGCAACACTGAAATATCAAAGTATGCATCTTTCATATCCAGTGTTGCCATGAAATCCCCCTGTTTCAGCAGAGGGATTATCTCCTGCAACGTGACCATACAAAACCTTTGAGGTTTGACAAATTTGTTCGCTGGGCACAAGTCTAGCACAGGGCGCATTGTGAGAACCTTTTTGGGTACAAGTAAGTACAATGAATAAATACCCTTGTTTACCTGTAGAAGAGGGACGACTTCTATGGTGCCCTTTTTCTGCAGGATCTCGACCTCTTGCAGCAGAATGCGTAAGTGTGCCCGAGTCAGGCGTCATGATTTTGGCTGTCTGAATTCTATGCACTACCCGTTGGCGACGGTCTTGAGCACCCACTGGTCCGTTATCCCTTTGCATGCATGAAAGAATGATGTTAAACGTCCCCACCGGAGAGGCATGGGAGGGGACCCGGATCAGAGGATCATTTGTGACCTGAGGCCGGGGAGCCTCTGGGGATGGAATTCCGGCCTCTATCCTTTCCACAGCGTTGTCCTCTAGGTGGATAAATGGTGGTGGTGTTAGATCCTTGCCCTGAAGACCAGTTTCCTGAACCATACTGCTTTTGATGGGAACAAGATTGCCCACTAAAGGAACAAGTTGGCCCCTCTCTGTTGTGAAGGTCTTTGGGTAATCTGGTTTAAGGTCCTGAGAGTCTCATGTTCCTTCTAAGCTGTCTCAAGTGCTTCATCCATGGCCTTGCCGAACAAGTTGGTCTCCTGAACCGGTTTGTTTATTAAGGCTGCTTGGGTTTCAGACTTAAAACCAAGAGTTCCTCAACCAGGAGTGCCGTTTTAGTAGTGTACCCTGGGCCAAGGTCCTTCCCACTGTTTCAGAAGCGTCCAAAGTGTTCTTAAGAATGCTGTGTTTGACTTGCTTGCCTTCCGATACTATCACGTGCAGTTTAGCCCGCATTGGTTCGGGGACCTCTTAAGGCCCACTTGCAGCAGGTTCCTCTGTACATCTGAGTAGCTAGCCAACAGAGTGGTGGTGTTGGCTATTCGGGTGGAGAATGCAGCAGCAGTCGTCACCCTTTTTCCCAGTGAATACAAATTTGTGCCTTCTTTATCAGAGATGGACACCTGCCCTCTTTCTCGTAGTCTTACCTGCCAGGGAATGTGGAGTGGCATGCCTTTAATGTAAAGGGGGTCAGTAGGAGAAGGGCGAAACTGCTTCTCTACCCTGAGATTAACCACCCTGGTCTGGGTTGGTGTTACCAATGAAGGCACCAGTAGTCTCTTGATAAGAGTTCAGTAAAGGAATGGCCCGACTGGCAGGAGGCTTTTCCTTCAGTATTCCGCTACAAAATCCGAATCCTGCACAGCCTTCTGTGTGGCGATTTGAAAATGTTCAGCCGCCTTCTATAAAATGGCGCTAAATGCCATCTGATCATCCACATTTGAGCTCTGACGGACTGAAGTGGTAGGAGGGGAATCCATACACAAAGCGCCAAGGTCCGGGGTAGGAGTAGGGAACGCCCAAGGTTGATTATCAACCAGATGGCTGTCTTCCCAATTATCCATGGGATCAGCAGGATCATCGGTAGAGTACCCCAAGGGATCATCATCCTGTATGTAGGTATTGCTAGGCACCTCATCATCATTAAGGTGATAGACATTCTCTTCGTGAGGATCCTCAAAGGTCCTCTGAAACTTAGCTATAGGCGTATAAGGAAGCTCGTCACGAGGCCTCTTGGGAGCAAACCTCTGAGAATTCAACAAACCTCCACTTCATGCACCCCTCAAACTACTCCCTGGTCCATGATGATGATCCAGGAGTCGTCCAGGGGAGAGGAGAGGGATCTTCTTGGCGATTTTCCTCTCCAGAACTTCGAGATTTTCCTTCTAAAGTCTTGGATAAAGACAAAGGGCTCTCAGAGTATTCTTTTTCAAGGCTACGGGCGTTGTGACGTGTCTCTAGACAGATCTTCAGGCCGTTCTTACTGTTTCGACGTCTGTTTCGACTTTTACTTTTGTTTAACCGCTGAAGCGATTCTCGCAAAACTATCGCTGATGCTCGGGGTTACAGGGCGGTGCGACGGTTGAGCCGGTGGCTGCGCGGTGGATTTTGGCGCCACTGGGGCCTTAAGCAGTGTCAGTTTTCTTCTGAAGCGGCACGACAGCCGCGTGTGATTTGGTGCTAGTGCCCCTACTTTTGTACTGCCCGGACGCATGCCGCTGTCTCTGTTGTGGGGAGGGGCTGCCGATCATAGAGATCAGCTGGCACCGTCGAAATATCAGACGTGCCTGTTAGCGCTTCGATTGGATAGCCGAAGCAGAAACGTGGGTTCTGTGCTTATTGTGGGAATCGGGATGTAAAGTCCCCATAGCAGGACTCAAGACGTGCCTATCGGGGCCGGGGACGGACGCTGCGGATCGAGAAATCTCTGCGGTAAGGTCAATGGCTTCCGAAGTGGAGCATTGGTCATCAATAATCCCTTCGTCACACTCGAAGGCTGTGGGGGAACTACTTTCGGCCTGCGACATACCGTAAGCCGCCCACCGCTTCAAATGGCGCTCCTTAATAGTCTTAGGCCGTAGGAGTTCACAGGACACTTCGTTGAGGTCGAGGGGAAGACAATTATTGCACCAATGGTGCTCGTCTCTCCACGGATATTTTGCCTTACAGGAAGGACAACATTTAAATGAAGTCCTGTCCATAGCGCAGGGTTGAGATGGCAACGACAAACCCAAGAGAACAAATAGAGGGGGAAAAGGAAAGGCATTTTTGAAAAGAATATGACCACCCCAACCCCACTCTCCCTACTGTACAGGCCGGCCAGAAGACCCGTCCACGTAGTCGGCAGCGCCAACCGGATCAACAGCCGTTAAAATTCCATCATCAGCGGTCTTTGGCGGTGGCACAGGAATCAGCCATCAAAGGGAGTGACAATCAGAATAAACGTCTGAAGGTCGAGAAATATAACAATAACGCAATGTTTAATCAAGAGCTCCGCATTAGGGCGACCAGCTAGCTGGGCGGAAAAAAACAATCCAAGGGACCTCCACGCGTGAGGGATTTTGGGTACACAACACATCACGTTAGGGATAGTGTTACAGTAA
Source organism: Ambystoma mexicanum (assembly GCF_040938575.1). Classification (NCBI taxonomy): domain Eukaryota; kingdom Metazoa; phylum Chordata; class Amphibia; order Caudata; family Ambystomatidae; genus Ambystoma; species Ambystoma mexicanum. The sequence continues at coordinate 165,139,164 of NC_090921.1, forward strand.
TGCCCATGTCGACGTCCCCTTTCGATTCTCCAAAGACAAGCTGCAATACTCTGCGGTTACCACTGGATGTCGGACTATATGCACAGCATGTGATTCTAAGCAGATTAAACAAGCATCAGAAAAGTAAATACTATTTAGATTAACCAACTGCTAGGGAGAATTCTAATTTCTGTGCTAATTCCCTTCAAACTTAGAGACCCCCCCAGTTCTTTAACCCTGGAGTGAATGAGACACTTTTCACTTCACTGTGTTTGGAGTCTGACAATCTCCATAGGCATCTACTTTTGCACCTTCAGGGCAGTGTCACATAGAAATCCTTTTAGATTTCTCACAAGGTTAAACTACCTTCTCTTGTGTGAACTGCCGTTCCCAAGAGTAGTAAAGCGTAATTGACTTTACTTACCTTTTCTCTTTGTAGGACCAGCACACACCATCTTATGTGGAGTGTTGGGGAGTTACCCAGTAGCCCATTATCCTACTCTCTCATGTAACAGTTTTAAGTTACCCTCACTACTTTAAATGATTGGTGGCAGTGGATTAATTTTTCCTAGCATTCTGCTTTTCTACCGCAGGCTGAATCCTCAGCTGCAGTACAGCACCCATGGTGACCATTGAGTCAAAATGGCATGTCTTCTATTTTCGCCATTTTCTATTTGTGAAGTCTTTCTTGGATTTTACTCTGTGCGTTGAGACAGGTTTGAGCCCTTTGTTTTGCCTTTGGCAGGCTTCAGCCCTGAAGCCCCACCCCTGGCTCCAGTGTGTCTGGAAGGACAGGATGTGAGGGAGGGTCCCGAAACTCCCCTGCCCTTTGTCTCTAGGAATGCCTAAATGCAACCAGTCCTGATTGACTGCCTGTCCCCCCCAAACCAGTTTTGCACCCTTACAAACAACTCCAACATGAATTTTCCTTCAGAGCTTTTTTACCTAAAACATTTCATTGAAAGTATGTTTCAATGTTAAAACCATCAAGGAAAGTTTTTGGGTGAAAAATGAAATGTTTTATGTACAAAAGCTCAAGGAAAATTAATTTGGTGAAAAGACTGTATACCTTGGGTAGTCGGACCAACAAACCCCGAGAAACTCCACTGGACCATCACCCCGACTTGCTGTGCCTCTCCGTTGCTTCAGAAGCCCAATGCCAGGCGCTGAGTATCCATAGTCGAGTGAAACGTCTGAAGCGGTAACAAATCCAGCTAGAAGCTCCAGGAGTCCAAGGACCCTCCAGAAACAGGTCAACCAGCTCTTGAGTCCCCTCACCAGAGTGCAGGACCCAAGGAGTGAAGGAAGCCCAACCGGTATCTGAGATCCGCAACAGTGCTATTTGCTAAGCACTGAAACCGCGAAGTGCTGCTGAATCGAAAAGAGCCTGTAGCTGCCGACGTACTCCCAAGTACCGCTGCAGGAGCCCTCCAGACATCCTCCCTCTTGTCCCCACGACTGAGGCACAGGAAAAGTCTCTGCACCGCTGTAGCAAGACAGAATCTAGTTGGACCAGTCTTTTTCAAACCAGAGGTACTGTTTAGGCTCTGGGTACTTAATCATTGCCTTTTAGCTGTGCTTTTCAAAGTTGGGAATTGCAGTGGCTTACCTTCTGAGAGTTGATTCCAACTCTCTTTCCAAAGGCTTAACAGCTTGTGATCCTACAAGTGATTTATTTCTACAAACTCTCTAACTTTGTGCAAGACCGACTCAAGTAGAGCCTCAGATCCATAGACTGTGTTCCAATTGACTTTGTCTGTCCTGGCTTTCTGAAGACTCTTCTAATCCATTGACTTTGATACTGTTTGTCCCTCATAGGTGGTAGCTTGTATATACTGTTACTGCTGGGAAACGCTTATCTAGATTCCCTTGGAAGATTTCATTGTCTTCACATATCCTGAGAAACTAACCTAAACTTTCCTTTCTGCAACCCCAGAATCTGCAAAGTATAACTAGTATATAGATGCAATTGCTGTCCTTGTGTATCCAAAGATTATCCACTAACTTTTTCTGATCCTAAAAAGTAATCAGAAAGTATAGTTACATGAACTGCCTTTTTAAAGAAGGCGTATTTAAAAATGTATGTTAAACAACTATTTATAACAGAAACCTTGCGTATAAGTATTATTTGGCTAATTTTATTTACACATTTCATTTGTACAGCTCTACAGTTCACATTTACCCCTCTTGGCTGCTCAGTCACACTACCAACTTGTGTAGTACAGACCTATAACAAAAGGTGGGTTACCCAATACCAAGCAGACCAGTGTTGTATAGTCTCACACATTGTGACTGCTTCAATGCTTACCTAACACCAACAAATAGAAAGCATAAGAAGAACAAGTTACTTATGTTACCTGGTAACATTCTTTCAATGGGATGTTCCTCCGACGTATTCCACATCTTTGACAGTAATTACCAAAGCTGTGCTGCTTCGGAAACCTTTTTCAGCGTAGGCGCCCTGTGTCGATGACATCAATACGCTGTCCCTCGAGGGTCTCCGTCGATGGTCGATGTCACCGGATGTTATATCTAGGACGCACGAAACCCGTAGCCTCATTTGTAGCGTTTTCCCCAGAACGTGTAGCACCAAACTCCTGCCAGTATAACTGCAGAAAGCCTTGCGTAAAACGTAAGCTGCAACTGCATAAGAAATTCTGTAGCGGGGCAGGTAGGGAGGGTACGATGTGGAATACGTCAGAGGAACATCCCAACAACGTTACCAGGTTGTTCTTCGAAGGGATTGTGCCCTCTGACGTATTCCACATCTTTGACAGTCTCCCAAAGCAGTACCAACGTATGGAGGTGGGAACAGAATTTACAAATGCATCAATTTAGAATGCCCAATCAAATTGCAGAATAGAGGACTGCCTTACCAAAGGCCAAATCCTGCCCATGGATAGAGTCCAAGGAATAATGTTTCACAAAAGTATGGACAGAGGCCCATATGGCTGCTTCGCAAATATTGAGAACTGGAACACCACTCTGTAGTGCACTAGAGGCAGCCATACCCCTAGTAGAATGAGCCCGTAAGCCTACTGGAGGGTAATTTCGCGCCAAGCATTAACACTCAGAGATCGTCAAAATGATCCATCTAGATGATGATAATAATTTGGCATTTATATAGTGCTACGAACCCTCAGGTATCCGAGCGCTGCTTATTATTACCCACGGTGTGTGGTGCTCATTTATCGACCTCGGAAGGAAAGGCAGAGATTGGCCCTGCCGGGATTCGAACCTGCGTTAGCAAGCCCTGCACAAAGCGAGCGCTCTACTCGCTGTGCCACTTGACTGGCTGATAAGGTAAGGTAGATAAGGAGATAGAAACTCAAAGCTCTCCTACGGTCCAACCTATGGAGCCTCTCCTCTTCCTTACCAGGATGCGGAGCAGGATAGAATGCCGGAAGAATTTCCTTCTGGCTCTGATGGAATTCCAACACAACCTTCGGACGAAAGGAAGGCCGCACCCTAAGGACAACCCTGTCCTTATGGAACACAGTGAAGGGTGGTTTGGCGGAAAGTGCCTGCAACTCACTCTCTGCATGCGGAAGTAACCGCAACTAAAAATACAGTTTTAAAGGACAAAATACGCAACGGACAAGAATGTAAGGGCTCAAACGGAGCTCCCATTGGGAACTTTAAAACCAGATTCAAATCCCATCCCTGCACCTGGAAAGGCGAGGGTAGAAACACATTAGTTAGCCCTTTTAGAAACTTAGATATCAAAGGGATTTTAAAATAAGAACATTCCTCAGACGAGCGCTTAAATATGGACAGCGCCGCCAGGTAACCCTTAATGGTACCCACTTGCAGGCCCTTGTGGGCTAAAGAAAGCAAAAAAGACAAAACCAAAGGAATGGAACATTGGAAAGGATCCTCATTCTGTACTCTACATCAGTCGCAGAACTTTCTCCAACGGTAACAGTACAGAGTTTTCATTGCTGGCCTCATGGCCGAAAGCAACACGTCCATCACGTCTTCGGGGAGGTCCCAATCCTTATACATCAACCTTTCAGATACCAAGCGTAAAGGCTGAGGGACTTGACCTCTGGATGGAGAACCCGACCCCCCTCCCAGGAGAGCAGATCGTCTCGGTAGGGAAGACGGCGTGGAGGGCAGATGGACATGCCGAGAGGATCCGGGTACCACGCTCTCCTGGCCCATGCCAGAGCAATGAGGATCATCCGGGAACCGAACCTCCGCAACACCTGCGGAATGACGGGGACTGGAGGAAATGCATACAGCAGTGGGAAGGACCACTCCACTACGAACGCGTCCCCTAAGGCTCCCCTTGGAGGAAATTCCTGCGAGCAGAATCTTTCGCACTTCCGGTTGACACTGGTGGCGAAGAGTTCCACTTGCGGGGTTCCCCAAAAAGGCGAAGATCTCCAACAGAACTTCCTGAGCCAGCTCCCACTTGTGAGGGACTGCGCTCTGCCTGCTCAGAGCGTCCGGTGCCGCTTTTTCGTCTCCGGCCAGATGAACTGCCGAGATGACATGCATTACTTGCCGTAATAGCATTTCTGATGATTGTATCTGCTTAGATTCACATGCTGTGCATATGGTCCGACATCCAGTGGTAACCGCAGAGTATTGCATCTTGTCTTTCGGGACCGAAAGGGGACGTCGGCATAGGCGTGTCTAACACTATCCCCATTGTGACGTGTGTAGTACCCAAAATCCCTCACACGCCGAGGTCCCTCCGATTGTATTTTTGCCATGAGGGAGCCCAAGGCTATTGTGAGTGAGTACGTAAAGAGAGAAAGTAGTAAGACATCTATGTTCCTTCCACCCCGAGCGGGGAGGTAGAGAGGGCGCATGTGAATCTAAGCAGATACAATAATCAGAAATGCTATTACGGCGAGTAATGCATGTCTTCTGATGCTTGTTAATCTGCTTAGAATCACATGCTGTCCATAGACTAGCAAGCAGTACCCGGAGTTGGAGGTGGGTTGTGAGAAGGAACAGTAGAGAAAAGATGTCTTAGTAATGCATTTGCAATGAATGCTATGGATGCCCCAGTGCCTCGAGTAGAGTGCGCTCTAGGCTTGAAGGGCAGATCTCTCTTAGCAAGAGTGTAACAGTGTGATGCATTTGACAATCCACCTTGAGATCGCTGATTTAGAGACAGGGTCCAATTCTCTACCAGCAGCCACTGAAACAAAGAATTGTTTAGTCTTCTTTAGTGGTTTAGTTCTTTCCAGGTAAAACATGACTGCCCTGCGCACGTCTAGTGTCTGAAGGCTTCTTTCGGCCAGGTTAGTAGGGTTCTGGAAGAAAGTGGGTAGTTCGATTGACTGGTCATATGGAACTTAGAGATGAATTTAGGCGCAAACCTGGGGTGTGTAAGCAGGACTACCTTATCTTTGTGGACTGTGACAAAGGGGTCTAAAACAGAAAGAGCCTGTATTTTGCTAACCCTTCTGATAGAAGTGATAGCCACTAAGGCTGTCTCATAAATCAGGTCTTTCAGACTTGCTTTATGCAAAGGCTCAAAGGGAGCTCCCATGAGCCTGGTTGAAACCACATTCAGATCCCATCCAGGGGCTGGGTGAGAGATGGGAGGATAAATCCTCTTAACCCCTTCCATAAAGGCATTAATCACCGCTATTTTCCATCACAATGCCTTTTGTTGTGATGTGGTGTAGGCTGACAGAGCAGCCAGATGAACCTTTAGGGAATTGAAGACTAACCCAGAGTCCAACAAGTGGGTTAGATACAACACAATGTGTGAGGATTAGCAATCGATGAGATTGACACCCTTGGAATTGCACCAGATGACAAAACGTTTCGATTTGCTGGCATATCAATAACGTGTATTAGGTTTCCTCGCTTCCCTGATTATGTCCATGCACCTTTGAGGGAGTTGCAGGTGTCTACACTCTATGATCTCAGGAGTCAGGCCGCTAAATTCAGAGTCTGTGGGCATGGGTGTAGGGAGACAACATGTTGTATGGGCAGGGCAGCTTGACTGCTGGGGAGAGGTACATTTCCATCAGGTGAGCGAACTAGGGTTGGTGGGGCCACATGGGGGCCCCCAGTATCATGGTAACTGGTTCCTGGTGCACTATCTTTTTGAGACGGGGGGGTTGGGGGTTTGCAGGGGGGGTGGGGGGGGTCAGCGGTGACAAATTTCCCCGACCAAGTTATCCAGAGACTGTTCCTTTTGGATCGGTTCTGGGGGTACCTGGAGGCCTAATCTTGTCATTTGGCATTCTCCTGAGTAATGAACAGGTCGATCTCTGGGAAACCCCATTCTGCGAAGACGTTGGACACAATGTCTTCATGCAGTCGCCATTCGTATTCTTCTGGCAGAGGAAAATCTCTGCTGAGTACGTCTGCCAGAAGATTGAGTTCCCCTCGAACATGTTGGGACAACAAAAATATCTTGTGTTTGAGAGCCCATATCCAAATGTTTTGGGACAGCTTGGATAGCCCTGGAGAGTGAGTTCCCCCCTGTTTGTTCAGGTAATACATTGCTGTAGTGCTGTCGGTTAGGATCAGCACTGTCTTCCCTTGCAGCTGCATCTGAAAGGCTTTCAATGCTTTGAACACTGCTAATAGCTCCAGTGAGTTTATATGATTGGACGCTACTTGAGGGGATCACACTCCGTGTGCTGTCTGCTGAAGCAGGTGAGCCCCCCCCACCCCGTGAGAGATGCGTCTATCGTGGGAGTGGCTTCCACTGCAGGGGTGGTGAAGGTCTTCCCCTTCAAGAGTTTTTCTCTTGACCACCACTGCAGAGAGAACGAGGGCTGGCAAGACAACTACCAGATCTTCCCATTGTCCGCTGGCCTAACACCACTGGCTGTTGAGCCACTCTTGCATGGGACGCATGCGCAGCCGCGCATGGGGAGCCAAGTAAATGCATGACGCCATCATTCCTAGCAAGCGCATTGCTTTGAGCACCATCACCTTCTGACTGGCTACATATTGAGGATCTGTGAAAGCATGTTCTGAAGCCTCTCGCTGAAGGGGAAGACGAGACCGTCTTCCGTCCGAATTAGCGCTCCCAGAAATTGTTTTACTTGGCTGGATTTCTTTTTGTTGATTGAAAAACCCAGGCTGAAGAGGAGATCTACTGTTTTTTGGGTGTTCGAAAAACAAGCGTCGAACGGGTCCCCCGTAATGAGCCAGTCGTCAAGGTAAGGGTAAACTGGGACTGATAGTCTGCGCAGGTGTGCTGCTACCACTGCCAGGACTTTGGTAAACACCCTTGGCGCCGAGACAATGCCGAAGGGGAGTACCTTGAATGGGTAGTGTTTGTCCTGGATCATGAACCTTAGGTATTTTCTGTGCGGTGGCAACATTGAAATATGAAGTATGCATCTTCCATGTCCAATGTTGGCATGAAGTTCCCCTGTTTCAGCAAAGGGATCACCTTCTGCAGTGTTACCATGTGAAACTTCTGGGGTTTTATAAACTTGTTCGCTGGGCGCAGATCTAGAAAAGGACGTATGGTGAGATCCTTTTTTGGTACAAGGAAGTACACTGAATAAATACCCTTGTTTACCTGAAGAATAGAGATGACTTCTATGGCGTCCTTTCCCAGCAGTGCTTCCACCTCTTGGATCAGGATCTCCAGATGGTCCGGTGAAAGGCGCCGTGAGCGTGGCGGTCTGAACTATGGAGGTCGGGCGAATTCCACGCAATAACCGTGGGCGACCGTCTTTATAACCCAATGGTTGGAAGTTATCCCCTCCCATGTCTTGTTCTTCACCACATTCTGGTTAACCAGTCTTCCCTCCGAAACAATTACGAGAAGCTTTGTCCTGGCGGATTCACGAACCTCCTGGAGGCCTTCCTGCAGCAAGTTCCATTGGGCATCAGCGTAGCTTGCTAATAGCGTAGTATTATTAGCAACCCGAATGGTGTATGCAGCTGATTATGTGACACGTTTGCCCAGGGCATACAACCTTTAGACTCCTTGTCCGGTGGTGATTCTCCCGTGGCAAGGGCTACCCCTGGCTTCTTTCGAGTGGTAGTCACTACCAGTGAGTCTGGGACGGCATGCCCTTTGATATACAGAGGGTCAAATGGAGAAGGTCGAAATCATTTTTCAAATCTCGGGTTCACTGCCCGTGTCTGAGCAGGTGAGACCAATGAGGGAGCTACTCGTCTCTTAAAAGAGTTAAGGAGGGGGATGAATTGACTCGCCGGAGGTTTCTCCTTAATGATATCCTCCACGAAATCCTGCTCAGGTACCGCCTCTTGAGTGGCAATTTTGAAGTATTCAGCTGCTTTCTTCAACATGGAGTTGAAAGCCATCTGGTCATCCACAGGGGAGGCCTGGTGAGCTGGGGTGGACGGAGGAGAGTCTAGGCACAAAATATCAGAGTCCTGATCTTGCTGTGTCCAAGGGTCTTGACCTTCCTGCTGGGTTTCCTCCCTCTCCGTCGTATCCTGCTGATCTTCCTCATAGTTTGAGAAAAGAAGCTGCTTCTTAATTATAGATGTCTCTATATGTGTCCATATGGACCACATCTTGTTGGAAAACCTGAGACTGAACTTCTTGAATTTGGAGTTTAGGGTCTACCCGAGCCCTTTTTGGGAGAGGATGATCAGAAGAACTGATAATCTGCTCCAGCCGATCCATACAACCCTCACATTTTTCTGTAGTCCATTTAGAGGACCCAAACGGGCCTACGCGAAGAGAAACTACGTTCTCCGCACTGTGGCGTCGAGAGGAACCTCTCAGGGTGTCGAAGAGGGGCTCTTGACTATCTAAGTTAAGTATCATCAGAATCGGGAACCAAATCCACCGAAATCTTTTCTGCAGCCTGGCCCATAACCTTAGGTGGAACCGAAGGCAGGCCCACCGCTGCTATGATTCTTCCGATGCTACTCTGGATAGTCGCAGAATCGCCGTGAGACAACAACCCTGATGATTTGTCGGCAGTAGAGATACTGCCCGTGGCACTAGAAGGCCTAGCGGTCGGTTTTCCGGGTAGAGGCCTAGTCGTAGTTTTTGGGCCTACTGAGGCCTTGGAAATCGCCGAAGTGTCAGGCTCCCGAGCTTCGACGCGTGTAGGTTTTGGAGTAGCACCCTAGGTCTGTTTCAACTGCCCAGTCACAATGCGTTGCTGCGGATGCGGGGAAGGCTTTCGATCTGAGCGATCCGAGGGAACCGGCGAAGTTTTCGGCAGCCCCGTTGGCGCTTTGGCCTTTTTCGACAAAGACGTCGAAATTGGCATAGGGGTTGTGTGCTTAGTGCGATGCGCTTGTACGCCCCTGTCGCCGGGTGTAGTCCCTGTAGCAAGACCAGAGTCGAGCCTGGAAGGGTCGGGGACGGGCGTGGCAGACCTAGAAGTGTCCGCCTCAAGGTCTATAACATCTGCATTGGACGTTTGGTCATCCGAAGTACCCCCGTCACTTTCAGCCGGCGTGGCGGTGGGGGGCTCCACGCGTGACATACCGTACTTTAAGACTTAAGGGTCTTGGGCCGAAGGAGTTTGCACGCCGCACACCGCTTCTCGTCGTGCTCTAGGGGGAGACAGGCGTTACACGTCCTGTGTTCGTCCTTCCAAGGATATCTGACCCTACACTTAGGGCAGAATCTAAAAGGAGTCCTTTCCATAGCAAAAGGGAAGGATGAACAGACCGACAGGAAAAAGAGGGGAAAGGAGGAAAGACATACTAAACAATATGGCCACCACGACCCCACTCTCCCTAATGTATAGGTCGGCCAGAGGGCCCGACCATGTGGAAAATCCGGCCGCCGGATCTTTGGTGCCGAAATCCACAGCCGTAGACTATTCCCCCGTAGTCTTCGTCAAAGATGTTCTTATTGGGTGAAGTGACTTAACGGGGAATAAACCGACAATTCCGTAAAGATAAACAATGTCTCTAGTAAGAGCTCCGCTATAGGGCGACCAGTATCTGGGTGGAAAGAAAAAATCTGAGGGACCTCGGCCCGTGAGGGATTTTGGGTACTACACACGTCACGATAGGGATAGTGTTACAGACACGCCTATGCCAACGTCCTCTTTCGGTCCCTGAAAGACAAGATGCAATACTCTGCGGTTACCACTGGATGTTGGACCATATGCACAGCATGTGATTCTAAGCAGATTAACAAGCATCAGAACTAAATTTCCTGCTGAATGGCCCAGAACCGGAGCTGCATCACCTCCCTGCACAACGGGAGTAACCCTGCCTCTCCCCACCCCTCCTTTTTTTGAGGTAGTGCATGGCCACTATATTGTCAGTCATATTCAGGACATTCTTCCGCCACACAGACGCCAGAAAAGCCTTCAGGGCTAGCCTGACAGCCCGCAGCTCTAACAGATTGATGTGGAGTCTGGACTCTGACAGAGACCAACGTCCGCTGGCCGTCAACTCGTTGGCATGAGCTCCCCAACCCATGAGGGATGCGTCCGTCACGATCGTTATCTCCGGCCACGGTTGCCATAATGGAGCACCCTTCATTAGATTGCCTTCGACTGCCCACCACAGAAGATCATATGCGACCGAGGGCGGAATCTGAACGGGATCCGACATCCTGCGGAGAACTGCGACCACTGCATCTTGAGAGCCCACTGCAGAGATCTCATCCGCAGCCTGGCCTCCAGCACCAGGAAAATACAGGATGCCATGAGGCCGAGCAATCTCAAGAACTCGAACGCCGGGAGACTCTAGGCACGTTGAAATTGGTCCACCATCTGCAGAATGTGATGAGCCCTCACCTGTGGAGTAGAACACAACCCCAGGGATGTGTCGAGCAATGCTCTGATGTACTGGAGCCGCTGGGTAGGTGTCAAATAGGACTTCTTTAAATTTAGGGGAAGCCCAGCTTGTGAAGGGAGTGGCAGGTGACAGACAGATGATCCAGGGCTTGCTCTGGAGAACGCGCCCTGATCAACCAATCGTCTAGGTAAGGGTACACGTGAATCCCCCCTTTCCTGAGATACGCTGCCACCACCACCATCAACTTGGATAAGATCCTCGGGCGGAGGTGAATCCGAACGGCAGGACCCGAAACTGAAAATGTGAGTCGCCAACCGCGAACCTCAGGTACTTCCTGTGCTTGGGATGAATCGGCACATGAAAGTAAGCTTCCTTGAGGTCTAGACACACCAACCAATCTTGTAGTTGAAGGGTCTGGAGGACTTGAGAAAGAGTTACCATCTTGAACTTGTCCTTCCCGAGGATCTTGTTCAGTCCACGCAAGTCCATGATGGGTCTCAATTCCCAGTCTTTCCTCAGGATCAAAAAACAAGGGGAATACTATTCCTTGTTCTTCTCCGCTACAGCCACCAGTTCTATGGCGTCTTTCTCCAGCAGAGAGCTTCCCCGGTGGATTGTTGTGAGGCCTCTGCCGAAAGGGGAGACAGTAGCCGTGGGTTATGATCTCCAGAACCCATACATCGGAAGTAATGGCACGCCATTCTCCAAGATGCTGCGCCAGTCTGCCCCCATGACTGAGCGGACGCGTGAGAGCGGCTTTGGCACCTTGAGTACCTTGATTTCCACCTCTGGTACTCCTACGGGGGCCCTTTGCCAAAAAGATGGACACCATCAAAGGGCATGTTGAGAAACCGGGATTGCACATCCGGAACAAACCCCGCTTCCGCAACTACGCAAACCTGCGTATGACAGAGCTTGCGGCCAAGGATCGGCTGACACAGTCTGCCATGTCCAGACCCGACTGAATGGATTCACACATGGCATCCTTGCCGTCTTGCAGGAGGGCTAGAAAACCATCCCGTTCCTCCTCTTTGGGAATATGCTCAGCCGCCAACGATACACAATTCCACAGAGTGTGAGTGAATCTTGCCAGGGCACAAATGGAGTTGGCTGCCTTTTAAGCCATACCCCCAGAAAATACCTTCTTCGCCCAAACCATCAAAGCGCTTGTCGTTCCTATCCGGAAAGATAGTAGGGTACGCAGCCTGCTTTGCTGGGGCCATAGCCGCTTGCACCACCAAACTCTCCGGAGTAGGGTGCATTGACAAGTAGCAGGGGTCACCACTGGCTGGGCGGTATTTTTTCGGAAGAGACTTATTCACTGCCGGGAGACTCTCGGAGCAGTACAAGTCGCTGCCACCCATCTTTGCAGCGCCATATGAAATGGCAACACTGGGTCAGTGGGTGGACCTTGATCCAGGATGTCGGTCACATCATCCTGAAGAAAATCAGCAGATGGAGCAGACCACCCCAAATACTCAGTCTCCCTCGATATGCGGCGCCTATAAGAGGAGTCAGCATGTGTACCAGGCTCAGGCATGCCAAACTCAACCTCCGGAGAGGTACTCAAGACCACTGGCGTCATGTAAAGATTGACGAAGGTCTTTCAGTTGGCTATGACCAGACAACAGGTCATCAGGAACCTCAAGAGACACAACCCCCTCCTCATCAGACCCTTCCTCCACCTCCGAAATATACTCCAAGAGTTGGAATGAATCCACCCTGGGAGGAGGAACAGAGCAGGGCTCAAAAACAGGCCTCACAGACTTGCTGAGAGGCTTTCTCTGAGCTTTTACAGCCCTCCAGGGCACCACCAGGAAAATCTCCACAAAAGGTGTCGAGGGCACCAACGACTTCGGCATTGACGTCGACCGAGTTGCCGACGACTTCGACAGCGGTTTCGAGGCTGGAGCCCCGAGCGCGTCCTTCGACGGCCGTGGCGCCGATGACTTCTTCAAAGTCAGAGCCTTGAAAGAGTTCCTCGACGGACATGGCGCCGACGGCATTGATGCCTTCTTAGCAGGCCTCACAGTCTCAGACTGTCTCGATGGCGTCGAGGACCAGGACCTGGACCTAGCACGGCAATGGAGATCACCCTTGTCCGATCGGGACCTCGACAGCTCCGGATGATTGCGGCGACTGCCCGAGCTTGAAGGCATGCGAGTGGTGGCTCTAGCTCGTTACTTACCGGCTTCTCTCGAAGGCGCGGACGGAACGATGCCTTGCGGTTCGAAAATCACAATCTGCTGGCGGAATGCATCCCATTCGGCCGGCGATGAGTGTTTAGTGGGACAAGATACCCGCCGTCTGGCGGAGTCCTCTGACGAGGACGGGAAAGGCGACCGGTGACGGCGCTTCCGTGAATGCCTCCAAGAGGCAGAGGAATGGCAGGACCCACTCCGAGACTGAGACCCCCCCCCCCTGGACTTACGGCGACGCTGAGTCGCCCCTTGAATCGTCGGTCAAAAGACCAGTAGATTTTGGCTTACGGGTTTTAGAAACCCTACCTACCGACAACTTCTTCCGCTCCCGCAAGGCCTTCGAAGCCAGGGACTGACAGTCATCGCAATCATCGGTGGCGTGGCTTTCACCAAGGCACCAGAGGCAAACGTCGTGCGGGTCCGGAATTGGACATTTTGGAACCGAAGTCCTAAAACTTTGTGAAGTCCAACTTCAAGGTAGAAGAAGACAAAGACATCATGTTAATCAAGTTAGAAGAACTGAGGCACGCTGAGATTCTGAAGCGAACACGTTGGCGGAAAAAACAGAACTGAGGCTACGGGCATCGTGCGTCCTAGATATAACATCCGGTGATGTCGACCACTGACGGAGGCCCACGAGGGACAGCGTATCGACGCAAGACGCCTGTGCCGAAAAAGTTTTCCGAAGCAGCACTGCTGTGGTAATTACTGTCAAAGACGTGGAATACGTCAGAGGACACAATCCCTTCTAAACACTTTTTCAGGTGACTGCATCAATAGTAATGGCTTGCAACCACAATGAACACAGTTGAATGATCGTTCCATTAACTTGTAAAAAGTCACTCAAACAATGTTCTGTTGTAAGGGAAATAAAGAGTTATTCAGCACTAGCAAAACCAATATACTACTTAGTAATACTTTTCAATGATTCTAGTACTCTAGCAGTCAATTCCCTAACTCAGTTAAGAGTTCTCCAAAGTCAGTTGAGGATGGATGCAAAAGTCATGTAACAAACAGCAGAAGAAAAAGTTACTTATCCCTGTTAAAGTTCTTTCGACTGGATGTTCCTCCTACGTATTCCTCATCTTTGATATTCGATATCCAGCTTCAGCAGCTTCGCAAAAGAAATTTCGGCACAGGGTGCTGTGCGTAGACTATGTCCCTCGAAGGGCTCGGTCTTGAGGATGATGTCATCGAAGGTAGATATAGCATGCGCAGCGCCTGTGGGGTTCAGTTCTGTTTTTTCTTACAGTAGAAACACCTGCATAACCACAGGAATGACCGTACTCAGCCTTGGAGGAACAAAAGCTGTAATAGCATGGGAAATTCTGTGGGGTAGGTTGAGAGGGCGATGAAGAATATGAGGGAGAACATCCAGTTTAAAGAAAGTTACCAGGGGTAAGTAACTTGTTCTTCTAATGGATTGTGCACTCCCACGAATTCCTTTTCTTTGTAAGTCTCCCAAAGCAGTGTTAAGATTTGGTGGTGGGAGGACGAATTTCAGTTTCCTATAGGCTTTCAGGAACCGAATGCAGGATTGCTTTTCCAAAGCTCCCATACTGACCTGAGGGAAGACTCTAGGTGGTAATAGTTTGTGAACGTGTGAATAGTAGACCACGTTGCTGCATCACAAATACTTTTTATCGGTACACCACTTTGCAGGGTGTAGAGGTAGCCATGCCCCTGTTGGAATGGGCTCTTAACCATAAAGGAGGATCCTTATCTGCCAGTCTAACACTTTGAAATAGCCAAAATGAGCCACCTGGCTAAGGTCTGTTTTGTAACAGCCTGACCCAGTTTGTGGGCTGTATATCCAATGCAAGTCTGATCATCAATACCAAGTTTTGACAGCCTAGATATATAAAAGCTCTGCGAGGGTCCAACCTGTGTAACCTTTCCTCCTACTTACCAGGATGAGGTGGGGGACTGAAAGAGGGTTAAACAATGTTATGTCCTATGTGAACGTTAGAAATGAACTTTACTTTGCATTTCTACCGCACTCCAGGTAACCGAGGGCTCAAGTGTGCAAACATAAAACAGGACAAAATGAACCCACATACAAAGTTAGGCAGAAGAGTTTAAACTAATGGTCAACCTGAGAATTCAGAATTCAGCAAACTAGCAGAACAGAAAAGTTCTCAATTTCTTTTTAAACAAGTCTTGGGACTCAATGTCCCTGAGAGACGGTGGAAGGGGGGGTTCCAGGCTGCTCCCTTGAGAGCTTTATTTGTTTTGCAGCGTGCTGTTTTTGGAAGGTTGGTGTTGTTGGACCTTAAGGATCTTGAGCTCTGCTTTTTCACTATCGCCTCTGATAAATGGACTGGAATATGAGCCGCGACACATTTGTGTGTGATGAGTAGCATCCTAAAATGCACCCTGGTTTTGACAGGTAGCCAGTGCAGGCTCTGTCTGCCTCTGACACATGGTCCTTTCATCTCAGACCCTTCACCAGCCTGACTCTGCCATTCTGAATGACCTGGAGGCGATTGATGTCTACTTGTGTGATGCCAGTAGGAAGACTACAAATATAATCAATTTTTGAGCCAATGATGGATCTGGCGATGGTTTCTGTGCTTTTTTCTGATAGAATGTAGGTGTCTAAACAACTTTATATAATAAGAAAATGTAGAGACTATGTTGCTCACCTGAGCTTTCATATTCAAGATTTTCATCCAGAATGCTGCCTAGAGTTTTTACTTTTCTCTTAACTTCGATCCTGCAGTTGTCAATATTGAAAGAATTAAACATCAGGCCCAATTTGCCAAGCCTAGTGGCCGTTCCCCACAATCATAAGCTCTGTTTTCTCACTATTCAAGGCCAAGCCATTCAATACCATCCAGGTATTGATAGTAAGATAAGCGTTATTGATGATGTTCTCATCGATACTGTGTGAGCCTGATATGGGGATGACATTGTCATCTGCATAATTGGCAAATAAAATTTAGTTTTTTAGGCTTTTCTCCATCAGGGCTGTCTGAATATTGGTGCACCATTCCTCATTTTTTAGTAATGGGTTTGTATGTGGTCCTTTTGGATTTTAAATATCTCCTTACTGTCCGAGGTTGCATTTATGAATCTGTCGTCAAACGATTCCTCCTTAGCTTCAAAAAGTCGTAGCAGCTTTTTTTTATAGGTGTCCAGACTAATCAAGCCCCGATTTTTTCTCCAAGCATAAAAGTATTTCATTTTTTGGCTTTGAGCTCCATAACATTTGCGTTGAACCAGGTGTTGCCTCTAGGTCTCTCCTGGCAACGCCTTTCCTTCAATGGAGCCAAGTCTTCTGTGACATCCCAAAAAGATTCAACGAGGGTATTGGTAATGTCATGTAGTGTTTCTGTGTTAAGGATGTCTGATGTGAAGGTCACGGCCCATGGTTTTAGATTCTCTAATATTAGTTTTCTGTGATTTCTAACTAGCCTTGAGACCTTACTGTCAACGGATTTCTTTATAAAGCAGTCAGTGCGGGTATGAAAGTAAATGCCAGAGTGGTCCGGCCAGGGACAAGGAAGGATTTCAATGTCAGATACATTCCGGTTATGCGAGGCTACCCAGTCTAAAGTGTCCCCTTTGGGAGTTCTCACAAATTGTAGAGATCCTAGGGAATCAAGTGAATTCTCTAGAGTCCCTGCTGTGTTGTCCGAATCACTACCTAGCCATAAGTAGAAGTTAAAATCACCCACTAATATAATTTTAGTATTAGATTTGAGTATGGATAGGAGAACACTACTCGGAGCGGGTGCTCTATATAGCAATAAAAGATTTAAGGTTGATTCTGACCTGATGCCCATTTGAACTATAATTCATTCTGTGCCTGGAATGTTTTCTCCTTTTTAGTTCCCACATTTTGATGTCAGACTTAAAAATTAAAGCTACACCCCCCCTCTACCCTCTTGTCTATACTTCTGCAAGATGCTGTACTCATCTGGTAAAGCCAGGGCTAGCGATGGACCGGCAGCCACGTGGCTCCAGTAAGAGTGCATATATCTATGTTGCCCTCTTGAATATGCGTGTTAACCCCAGGCTTGCGCTTAATAAGTGACCAGGTGTTCAGCAGCATAACTTTCAGTGTGTAGGTAGGGAGGGCAGGCGGGTACTTGGACCTTCAGTGTTTTTTCTGCTGTAAGCTTGTTTGAACACCAGCTTTGGTGTTCAGTTTGTTCCAACATTGCATTTATGCATAGTTGTACATTGTATTACTGTGTGGTTACCCCACTTCATGGGGGCCAACAGTTTGCCCAGTATGATAGTTACCTCCCATCTCCTCCTCCCCTTGGCCTGGATAGCAACCTCATAGGGGGAGGGAGAGGGCGGAGGCCGGTGTTGGGCCATCAGGGTATCAATATTGCTGGCATTGCATGACGTGCTTATGAAATCCTGTGTTGGTGAGAATTTTCAGAAATATGTCAATTCCTCTCTACCTTAGAGACCACTAGCACTTTTGCTGGACTCTAGGATTTTTTAATTTTTAACCTGGAGAGTGAGAGACCTTTTTTCCCACTCTCTTGTGCATTTTACTGTGATTTAAACGGTTTCTTTTGGTTATGGAGTCTGACAAACTCCAAAGGCGGCATATTTTTACATTGCGACACATAGCACCTTCAGTGCAGTGAGACAATGAAGTCTTTCAGATTTCCCAAAGGTTTAAATACCTTCTCTTGGATAAACTACTGTTTCCAAGAGCAGTAAAGTGAAATTGACTTTACTTAAATGTGTAACTTTCTAGACACAGCACACACTATCTTACAATAGGGTGCTGGAGGGGTTACTTAGTATCCCCTTGGTCTAGCTTCTCATGTAACATTTTTATGTTACACGTTCTACAATTAATAGCTGGTGGCAGTGTTTTTTTTTCGCCATTTCTTGTTGGAAAGGCCCTTCTTGAGATTTACTCTGCGCACCAAACCAGAGTTGGTCCCTTTGTTCGTTTTGTCTTCGGCGGGATTCATGAGAGAAGCCCGCCTCTGGCTCCAGTATGTCTGGGAGGGTCAGGACGTGAGGGAGGTGACCGAAACTCCCTGTGCTTAATCCCACTGCTTACAGGAATACACCCAAAGGTGATCGGCCGGCTGGCTGTCCAGAAAGGACAGCCACCCTGCTGTGTGATTGACAGCTACGCTGGAATGAATGGGAGAAACCTGCATAGAAGGCAAGGCTTTTTGGCATTGAAGGCGGAGTCGACCGCTTGACGAAGGAATCCGAAGAAGAACTTGGAAGAGAAGCCAGCTGCAACTCCTGGACCGTTGGTTTGCCCGGTGAAGCACTGCTGCTGTGCTGAAGCTCCGAATTCGCCTTGACTAGAGAAGCCCTGCAAGGACGACTTCTCAACTTGAGTTGGTGGGACCAATCAACTATAAAGTGAACTCGTTTGGACATCCTCTCGAAGCTGGCTGTACTTTCACTGCTGCTGCTGGAACCGAAGTGCTAGGGAGAGGAACACCAGATTTTGTGCGTTGCTTTTAAGTCGGACCCGAGCGCCAGAAAGATCCTCCGGTCTTCACTGAAGCAGGACTGACCAAGCCTGAGCCCCCTCAACAGAGTGTTGGACCCCAGAAGCAAGGAAAGTTATAAGTGGTATCCGAGAACTGCAGTGTTGCTATTTGCGGTCAGACGCAAGGAGCGGAAACGCTGAAGTGTCACTGAAATGAAGTTTGCCCTTTGCTGTCGCCGACCGTCCCTTTGTGTTGCAGGAGTCCCCAGAAGTCCTCCCTATTGCCCCCATGACTGAAGCATAGAAACAAAAGGATCTGCAGAGCCACACAGGAACAGAAGCCAGCTGGAACCATTTCTTCTAAATAAAAGGTACTTTACAATCTAAGAACTTAACTCGTGTCTTGTATCCTTACTTGTTCTCAGTTAAGACCTGTCTTGATTGCTCCTGTAGAGTTGCTTGCATCTTCTACACCTCACAAGCCTCCCAGCTTGTGGCCCTACTTTGATTCTACTTGGTCTACAAATACTTCTAAAACATTGTGCAAGACATTTACTTACCTGCAGGAAGTGCTTCAGCTCACCTAGACTTTTGCCCAATTGACTTTGGCTAGCCTGGCTCCCTAAATGACTCCTCTCCTCCAATTGTGTGTTTTTGCCTTCTTTCCAGGAAAGGGTTAACTTACTTTTCACTAGGGGTTCAAAAGTACTTACCTGCTTCAGAATATTTGCATGAGCACTTGTTTTATTCTGAAACCTCTTTACTTTAACATACATCTCAGTATTAATCCAAATGTACCAGTGATATATTAATCTTCACAGTGTCCTAGTTATTTAAGTCACACAAGGGTGTAGGAAGTGTGTGTGCCATCCCAAATGGGTACTTATTTTGGAGTGTATTTGTGTGTTACTATTACATTGCCCCTTCTGAAGAAGGCTTACTCAAACGGACTTAAATAATTGTTTAATCAAGGAACCTTGAGTGTACGTTTATTTGGATACTTGTCACTGTGAATCTCAGTGCAACTCCTCTACTGCTCACATTGACCCCTCTTGAGATGGCCTGGCTGCTCAGCAACACTACCAACTTGTGTAGTACAGACTTCTACCAAAATTGGGTTCCTATTGCAAGGATGTAATGGTTGTTGTAGTGCACCCAAAGGGTACTGCACCAAATCTTGCCTAACATCCTGCACCATTTTTGAGTTTGTTAAGTGGTAAACATTACATGTGAGAAAAGAAAAACTGGTGGCATATAGTTTTGCTCTGGCAGCATTAATAGTGTGGAGGACCTCCAAAATGCCCATTAGTTTAGAAATATCTTTATACCAGTAAAATTACACATATGGGAAGGCCTACCTCCTTCCTTTACAAACCGGCGCCGATGCGCCCAACGTGTGGTTATAAACGTGTAAGAACTACAACCAGCTTGAGTCTTGTGTTTTTATGCTCGGATTAGCGCTTAAACTTCTGAGCCAGTCAGACTGCTGTTTCAACACAAACAGTTCTTGTCTGGTCTTATAGTAAGGCAGCAAACTTTGCAACAATTTAAAAGAGTACATCACCATTTTTAAAAGTCAATCACAATTTTTAAAAGGCTTCATAACACGGATTTAAGAAGAGGTTAAATTAAATATGGCACACAGTTCAGTGCAATAAGAATAAAAATTGTCTAAAATCTGGCGGTCTAATGTTTTAAAGTCTATCTTGGGTAAGAATGAAGGATTAACCCTCAGAACAACCCTATCCTTATGGAAGATAGTAAAGGGTGGCTTAGAAGATGAAAGCGCCTGCAACTCACTCACTCTACGGCCTGAAGTTAGGTCTACCAAGAGATTGGTTTTAAAAGTTAACAACCATAAACAACATGAGTGTAAAGGTTCAAAGGGTGCACACGACATTTTAATATCAAAGTCCTCTTTAGAAATTGTGTCACCAGTGGAATTCTGAAATATGAACATTCCTCCGACGTGCCCTTAAATATGGACTGTGCCGCCAAATAGCCTTTAATAGTACCAATATGGAGCCGGAAAAATTGGCTACAGATAGTAGAAAGGGTAAAACAGCCCGCCTTTTACACAGAAAAGGATCTACATTCTTGTCCTTGCACCAGTTACAGAATTTGTTCCAAAGGCAACAGCACAAAGACTTGTTGCTGGCCTTCTGGGCGAAAGCAAAACCTCGTCATCTGGGAGGTTCCAATCCTTGTATCTCAGCCTGTAAGAAAACACGCGTGAAGGCAGAGTGTCTTAACCTCTGGATGGAGAACCAACCCTCCTCTCGCGAGAGAAGGTCCTCTGTGGACGACGCATTGGAGGGCAGATGGACCTCCAGAAGGTCCGGGTACGACGTCCTCCTGGCCCAATCCGGGGCAATTAGAATCATGAGTTTCCCGAACTTTCTCAACCTCCTGATCAAGCGAGGATTGACTAGGACTCTAGGAAATGCATACAGGAGTGGAAACTCCAAGTACACTACGAACAAGTCTTCTAGAGCAGATCTTGGGGAAGATTGCCTGGAGCAGTACAGTTCGCACTTCCGGTTGACACTGGTCGCAAACAGATCCACTTGAGGGGTTACCCAAAGGGCAAAGATCTCTAAGGTCTTCCTGAGCTAGATCCCACTTGTGGGAGAGCGTGCCCTGCTTGCTCAGAGCGTCCGCATTCTCCTCTCTGGCTAGGTGAACTGCTGATAATGAGATACCTCCTTGAATTGCCCAGTACTAGAGCTGGATTGCCTCTGTGCACAGTGGTAGTGACCCTACATCACCTCTCTTGTTGAGGTAGTATATGGCCACTGTATTGTCCATCATTATCAGGACCTTCTTTCCCTGCACAGAGGGAAAAAAGGCCTTCATCGCTAGTTTGATTGCCCTCAGTTCCAAAAGATTGATATGTAGTTTGGACTCAGATGGAGACTAATGACCGCCGATTGTCAGATTGTTGGTGTGGGCTGCCCACCCCGCAATGAGGCTTCCGTCACTACTGTTATCTCCGGCCATGGTTGCCAAAAAGGTTCTCCCTTCAGAATGTTGTCCTTGCAGGCTCAACAGAATATCTTGTGTGACCCTGCTTGGAACGTGAAGTAGGTCCGACATCTTTCCTGTGAACTGGGACCACTGAGTTCTAGAGCCCATTGAAGGAATCTCATTCTCAGGCGGGGGGGGCTCTGGCACCTGTCAAATGCGGGATGCATTAGGCTGGGCAACCTCAAAAGAATTGAAGGCCAGGAGACGCTGGGCACTCTGAAACTTGGTGTCCATCTGTAGGATGTCTCGAGCCCTCAACTTGGGTGACTAGCTCTTTCCCAAGGATGTATTGAGTAAAACTCTGATGAACTGGAGCTTTTGAGAAGGTGTTATATGGGACTTCTTGTAATTGAGGGAGAAGCCCAGTCTGTGAAGAGAGTGGCAGGTGATGTTGAGATGATCCAGGACTTGTTCGGGAGACCGTCCCCTGATAAACCAATCGTCTGGGAAAGGGTTAGACGTAAATCCCCCCCCCCCTCCTTAAGCTCGCTGCCACCACCGCCATCAGTTGGTGAAAACCCTTGAGGCGGAGGTTAGCCCGAATGGCAGAACTCGAAATTGATAACCTCAGGTATTTTCTGTGCTTTAGATGGATTGGCACATGAAAATAAGCACCCATAAGCATCCAGTCCTGGTGTTGGATGCCAAAAGGATCTGAGAAAGTGACCATCTTGAACTTGTCCTTCCTGAGGAACTTGTTCAAGTATTTCAATTCCAAGATGGGTCTCAGTCCTCCATCCTTCTTGGGTATTAAAAAATAATAGGACTACCATCCCTTGTTCCTCTCTGCTACATGCAGTGGCTCTATAGCGCCTTTATCTAGCAGGGTTAAAATGTCCTGCACAAGGAGCAATCTAGAATCCTCAAAGAGGCTCCCCGGTGGATTGCTCCGAGATCTCTGTATGAAAGTAAGGCAGTACCCATGGGCTATGGTTTCCAATGCCCAAGCATCCGAAGTAAAGACTCGCCATTTTTCTAGATGCTGAGACAGTCTGCCCCCACCACTGGTGAATTCTGACTCAAGACCTCCGAGGTTTTGAGGCGGCTGATGCAGTGGCAGATAAATATGTACACATTTCGATACACCAAAACATACACTAGGGGCATAGGGTTGTACCCCCACTCATGGGTGCCATAAGGGTATCCCATGGGTCTGTACACCAAACCAAAAACAGGAAGAGCTGGACTACCAGGAGTCCCACATGAACTCCAGGGCAGAAAACAATACAGAACACAAATGAAAAAGGACTACAAGACAAGGACAGGGAGGCCCGTCCCCCAAATGCATTTCCAGCATCACAATAGCTTCATCAGGAACTGTAAAAAAATAAGAGCTTTCCACAAAATTGGAATTTCAGTCTAGCCGGGATTATTATGGCATATTGAATGTTGCGCAAACAGATTAACACAGATGAACTGACGTCGTTCATTCTGTATGGATACAGAGAAGTCTGGAAACAGTCTGATTACCTGGGAGGCCAGGCGTAGTTCCTTTTTTTCTCTTGCAAGACAGAGTAGATGATCCCTGTCCCGATAGCTGAGAAATAAGTTATTCACCATAGTTACAGTCCCTTTTCCTCCATACTACACGGGTGTCCCTTCCAAGGGACGGGAGACAGAACCCCTTTCACCAGAAAAAAACACCTTCCCCTTTAAATTTAGGGGGGAGCGGACCTGCGAGCATGCGCTGCCCTGACTCCACCCTCTGGCGCCACACCTCAGTCCCTATTGACGTGTCGACAATAGATTTAACATTACCTAATGACACCAGTATTATTAGGGGGGAGGATGGTGGGACATATGGCGGAACT
This sequence comes from Ambystoma mexicanum, assembly GCF_040938575.1. NCBI lineage: Eukaryota > Metazoa > Chordata > Amphibia > Caudata > Ambystomatidae > Ambystoma > Ambystoma mexicanum. The sequence continues at coordinate 165,162,296 of NC_090921.1, forward strand.
GGGACTACAGACTACTTGGTCACTACAGAGTAAATTATAATTACTCATAGGTCCCGTCCCATTTCCTCCATACTGCGTGGGGGATTACAACCGAATGTAGCCCCAGGGTGGAGAGGAGAGCCTCCTTAAGAAAATAGGTTCCTAAGAACCACCTGTCCGAAAGCCGCATCCAAACAGTAATGCTTGCAGAAAGCCGAGGGAGTGGCCCAAGTGGCCGCCCGGTTTCTAACTTGCCAAAGGACATGGCGCTGGAATGCGACTGCCGTTGCCTTGGCCCTGACCGTGTGGGTGTGCATGTTCGCCAGAAGCAGCTTGTGCTGGCCCTCCTATGCTTCTTTGATGGCCGAGACCATCCAGCGGGATATAGAGGCCTTGGAGGCCTGATAGCCTGGTCTTGCACATCAGAAAGTGACAAACAGGGCGTCTGATTTGCAGAAGCCCTTGGGCCTGCCAAGGTAGAATTTCAGGGCATGCCCGACATCCAGGCAGTGCAGAACTCTGTGCCTTTAGGATCGGCAAAAAACATAGGAAGGACTATTTCCTCGCTCGAATGGAAAGCAGACTGCATCTTAGGCAGACATGCTGGGTGTGTCTGCAGGACTACTTTATCCTTGTGAAAGGTAGTATATGGTTCTGAGGCGACCACCGCCTGGTTTTCGCTGACTCTGCAAGCCGAGGTGAGGCCGACTAGTAAGGCCGTCTCAATGGTGAACAGCCTGATGTCCGCTGACACCATTGGCTCAAACAGTTTGTGCGTTATGGCGACCAAGACTATATTTAGGTCCCACATGGGGTGTGGCCTCTTGATGGGCGGGTAGAGCCTTGCGAGCCCAGTCAAATGTTTGACAATCGGATTGGAGGAGGAGAAGACCCCCCCTCCCCCGAATTACTGTAAGCCCTGATGAGCGAGGAGTCTGTGATGATGGTGACCTGCGGTGTGGGAGGCCGGTAGGGCTTGCCCGTCCGTAGGTTGCAGTGCCTGGACCACCATGTGAGGTCCGGGAGGAGAGAAGGAGGAACATTGATCATCTCGGATTGTGAGCCCCACTCCCGGTTCCATGAGACCGCAAAGTGCAGCTGAATCCTCCTCATTCTCGGTCTCGTGTGTGTGGGACGGCTAACAGGACCGCCGCCAAGAGACCCAGGAGATGCTGGTACCACCAGGCCGAGGTCACTTCTCTGCTGAGGAAGTGAGTTGTGGCCCTCCTGGTGGCCGCGATCTTGTCCTCTGATGGAAACACATTCTCTGAGCACGTGTCCCAGATGAGGCCCAAGAAAATCAGTCTGCGTGGGCTGCAGCTGCGACTTCTTGAAATTGAGCGAAAAGCCCAGATCGTGCAGTGTGTTCATAAGGACATGGGAAGAGTGGTGAACCGCTTGCGGAGATGTAGCCCTGACGAGCCAGTCATCAAGGTATGGGTAGATGTGGAGGCCCTGCGCTCTGAGGAGGGCAGCCACTGTATTCATGAGCCTGGTAAAGACCCTCGGGCAGAGTTGAGGCCAAAAGGAAGTACCTTGTGTATTGGAAATGGTAGCCCATGATCCTGAACTGTAGGAAAGAACAATGGGGCTTCCAAATCGGGACGTGTAGGTAAGCGTCCTTCAGATCCAGGGAGCACATCCAGTCTCCCCTGCACAATGTCTCCGCGATAAAAGCTGGCATAACCATCTTGAATTTTTGTAAGGTTAAGGAGAGGTTGTAAAGGTCCAGTACAACTCTCAGGCCCGCCTGTTTCTTTTTCTGAATGGTGAAAATACTGGCGTAAAAGCCCAAACCTCGGAGGTTCAGACTTCCTCCACGGCCTGGCTCTCTACGAGCGAGCGGATCTCTGCCAGAAGAGTTGCTGTCCCAAACTGAGGGAGGAGAGGGGAGGAGGGAGGAGAGGCGGCGAGCGATCGGCTGCCTGGACCTACGTTCCTGGAAGCTGTGGAACCCTCCATACGTACGCCCTTTGTCAGAGCGCTGCAGTGACTGGGTGTACGATTTAGGCGTGGCCTTTGTCAAGATGGATAAAGACTTGACCGTTTGTCAGCTGTTTCTTTTTGTCCAGCTCCTCGTCCGTTGTGGCGTGGAAGAGGTCATCCACTATGAACAGAAGATCTAAGATGCGTTCCTGGATGTCCTTGTTGAATTTTGTTGCACCGAACAAGGCTATCCTTCTCATGTCTGTGGAGATACAAATGTCACGGTCAAGGTGTCAATATGGGCCACAGTGGAGGAGGTCCTGCGCCACCAGCTTAGCCTCAGCCAGTCCCGCCTTGAAACGTGATTGGCTCTGCATAGGGCGTTCTGAGAGTAAGTGCGCAATTTCCCCCCATAACTTCTGGTTGCCAGCAGCCAGCATGGTATCGACGTTGACCTGACTAAGATGCAAAGGCACGTGGGAATACAGCTTTTTCCTGTAAGCCTCCAAGATCATCTCCTTGCCTAGAAGTGTCGCAGAGGAGGAAGCGGGGGACGTCTGAGGCTTGGAGTATAGTGTTGCTGCAGCAATCACATAGGAGTGTGGCTGAGGATGGGCCGATAGCAAGAGTGTATCCCCCCTCCATCTGCCTGCACTTGGCGTCCAGACGTCGAATGACCGGCTAGACAGAGTGGGGCTTGAGCCAACCCTTTTTGGCCAGGGAGAGACTACATCGGTCTGCAGTAGAATTCCCGTTTTGAGAGAGGAGCGCCGCGTGGTTACTTCAGCAATTACCTCCTCTGCCGGTTGCTCGACCTCGGGTTGAGGCAGGCCCAGGTACTCCATCAGCCCAGCCAGACATTTGTGGAAGGCTGACGAGGGTGTTTCAGGGTCGTCGTCCTCATCTGTGTCATGAGGGTCAGGAGGGTCCTGCGTCGGTGGGGGAGTAGCGGGAGCCGGCAGCTGGGGTACTGGGACTGGAGCCGGAGGATGTGGAGGAGGCTGGTACGGAACCGCCTGAGGAATCGGCTGGGGGGGCCGGAGGCAGAAGCTGTGCCAGGGGCGCCGGCAGGGGAGCCTGAGGTGCTGGAAGCATTGGAGGGAGAACGGCCCTGATGGCATCCCTGAGGATAAACCCGACCAGAGCGGACTTCATGAGCCTGAGGAACCTCTCAAAGAACCTGTCTTAACAGGCCAGAGGAGGGGTAGGGGATATAGACGGGGTAGCGGGAGGCTGCTGGAACCACTGCATACCCTGCCCATATGTACGCAGCGTGAACCTGCCCGGTGCAAATCAAGGATAGGCTGTAGGCCACGTACCTGGTTGAGGCCGGTCCCACCTTGACACTCGTTCCTCACCAAACTCCTGGAATGGCATCGGACGGGTGCTGATGTCTGCCATTTTGTTGAGCTGCCTGCCACGTGCCTGCGTCCTGTTGCTGGGCTCGCTGGGGCCAGCCTCCTCCAAAACTCTTGCATGTGGATCGCGAGGCCTACCCTGCTCCTCGGGCCTAGACCCTGTAGGTGTGACGCCCGGGGGCTGGAAGAGCTGCATTTAGGGGACACCCACGGACGTATTGCCGGTACAAGGGCGTGGCCCCTCGGACATAATGCCGGTACAAGGGCGGAGCCCCTCGGGTGGAGACCCAGTAAAAGAAACTTCCGGTCCCTCAACACTCAACAGTTGGATCCGAGGATCCTTCGGCCTGCAGCTTTAGCAGACCGAGAGGACCCTCCCGCGCAGGCAAGTCCTTGGGAAGGAATCTCCCTTGCGGGTGTGATGGAAAATAGAAGCCCTACCTTGGCCCTGGATTTTTTTTTCAACTAGTCCTTGAGGTACTCTGGAGGCGACTTTGAAGAGCTCCCTCCATCTGACTAGTCTTTTCATCAGAGACCTCGATGACAGGGCGTTGCACGCTGTACAAGCATGCCAACCGTGGTCTGGGCCAAAGCAATGTTGGCAGAGGGCGTGGAGGTCTGAGGTTGGGAAGAGCCCGCGCAGGATGGACACCTACTAAACCCTGTGGAAGTCGACATGCGCGGGGGAGGAGCGTGACGCCTGAGGACCAAGTACCTGTATGATAAAAGACAAAAAAGACAGAAGTATCTGCGCATGGATTTACATGGCCGAAACCAAACCCAGGAGCGCTGGTGAATTCGGTCTGTTCCAGTCAACGCAGAAAAGGGGACTGAGGTGTGGCGCCAGAGGGCACAGTCAGGGCAGCGCATGCTCCCAGGGTTGCTGCCCTGCACACCTCTAAATTTAAAGGGGAAGAAGGTTTTTTTCTGGTGAAAAAGGTTCTGTCTCCCATCCCTTGGAAGGTATGCCCGTGCAGTATGGAGGAAACGGGACGGACATAAGAGTATCTTAGCTATGAAAGGTTGTGGGAAGTTGTCAGTCTTTGGCCACGAGACCAGGCTTGATATGCCCGTTCTGCCGCAAAGAAAGGGGACAGGGCTGGTGATCCCAAGAGGTCCCCAAGTAGGTTCTCAACTGCCTGCTCCATACCCCCTGTCAGGGCATCTTCCGGCACCCCTACTATCCTGATGTTATTCCTCCTAGTTCGGGACTCTAAATCATCAAATTTGGACTTAACCTTTTTCATGTCTTTCACCAGGGATGACACTGTATTTTGGCAGCCCTGCACTGTGTCCTTGTCCTCTGTCGCCCCAATTCTTGTCTCAGCTTCCGTTATGCAGCCGGATTCCCTTTCCAGCTGCGTCCTTATGGAAGCTACATTCGCTGTGAGGTCATCCAGTTTCTCATGTACTGCAGCAAAACCCTTTGGCCTCCATTATGTGTGTCAGATCTGGAGGCCAATTCAATGGTGGTTGCACTTGCGCCTCCCAAGAGGTTGTTGCAGGCCAAGAGGTACCCTTAGTGTTAGCCATTGTGTATTTATCCATGGCGCCTGTTTTTTTGCCTCTGCATGCCCCTCTAGTCATTGTGTTGTGAGCAAGGATGCCGTTATCTAAACCACTATCCAAGCCCTCCGGTAGTCACTGTCACGGCACACACTCCACATACAGCTACAGTCTCCTTTAGCGCTGCGCCGTTCCGGCGGCTCCGCAGCAAGTACTGTCCTCTACGGTAGCATTAACTGTTATGGTGGCTTATATACAGATGGCTCCGCAGCTCAAGGATGGCACAAACCTCGCCCCCCAATGAGGGATAAACAGTGATGCTACAGCAGCTCGATCAGGTGAAGGCCGCAACTCACTGCCACATATTGCATTCATGATCGATATAGTGAGATACGAAGTTCTAGGGATCTTTATCACATGTCAGTAGGATGTAATCGTCAGCAGCAGGTATGGTTAGCCTTTTCAGTAGTGGTCCTCTCTGGCTCACGATGGTCGAGTTCGTTAGATAGGGAGGTGGGTGCGGTGCTTGATGGGTATGTAACCGTGCTGGCGCTTCAGAGTACTAGTTATTGGTCCCCCACAACATAACAGGAATACCTGCGCCTGACAGTTCCAACACCCATAGGTCTGTACAATGACCCCAGGTGTGCCTACCCCCCCCCAGCCTCCGGCTCTTCAATAATATCCCTCACTTGTGGGGCCCCAGTTGTCACACCGGCACTATCTGAAGGATCACTGGTGGTCAGAGACCTCACCGCCAGGCGCTGAACACAAGTGACCCCACAGATTGCACCCTGGCATGTATAGGTGGCAGAGCGCAATCACCACTCTATATCCCAATCTCACGTCTAGTCTAAGAGGGCGCCAGTCCGCCACGTGTGTCCAGTAGAGCATGCACCAGGCAGCATGCAGCGCTTAATCAGAGCTGCGCTCTAGGAGATTAGGGGGAGAAGCCACACCAGTCCAGCAGGATCACTGCCTGCGGTCGAGCAAAGTCAGCAAAACCCGGAACAGCAGAGGGGCTGCCTCTGTCCCTCCAACAGGACACCAGCGCCACCCACCAAGTTAATGGACACTTAGCAAGCGCCCCCAGAGACAGCAGAGGCCCCCCCCAGCAAAAAGCAATCTGAGGCCCCCTAGGGATCTCGAGCCAGGTGAAGTTGTTGGGTGCTTTCGGGCAACCAACCTTTCCACCCGTGTCTCAAGGAGCTCCAACGCCACCTCTATTGTCGACCCTCAGGCTCCTCCAACACGAGACACTCCAGAAGCTCGCAGCTCCAAACAGACAGGCACCCTTAGACTAAGTCCTTCACATGCTCCAGCAAAGACAGGGCGTCCATGTCCCCACCAATTGCTGCACGGCCTCCGACAATGCAGACGCACGGGCGAGGACTTGCACGGTACTTGGAAATCTGTGGTGCCCAGCGTGACCGGAGGCCCCCAGCACAACGCGGGCCTCCTCAGGGGTTCAGCAGTGCTCTACAGCAACATGGCACTGCCACAACACATCCCTCTTCACACACCGCACAATTGGGCTCAAAGGCCTGGTTTTTGGCTGGGATTGCAGGCAGCAGCAGTTGCCAACTTCTGACAACCAAATCTACCCTTATTTCAGCAGTTTGTGGATGAAAAGTAGGTATATTATGTGATAATGATGCAGATAACGGCGGAGCAATGGCAGTTCAAGCCATCATCCGTTAGCTGCGCAATAGCGCCTCCCCCCCCCACAGCTCTCTTTTTCAAAAGGTAGCAACCTCCATGTCCTCGGGCATCTGGATCCCAATATCATGCAGAAAAATTATCGCATTCCTTTGCAATCCTGCAATCCTGTTAAGAATTCATTTATATTTCTAGCAATAATGATCATTAAGCTATCATTCCGTTCTGACACTTATTCTTATAAACAATTCGCAGCACCGTATTTTCCATAGTGTGTTAAGGGAAATCAAGCCAAGCCCACATCTTATGGCTTCAATAGGGACTGTGTCTGCAATCTTAAGAACCAGGCGCCATATTTTGCCTTCTACAAACAAGGACAGATATTTAATCTCTAATGCCTCTAGGGCGTAAAGGATCCCTGGCACTATGTTGCTTTATAGAGTTGTATAAACTCCTCCAGAGCCTGCCATTTTCAATGTTTTTCTTTGTTTACCAAACTTGCCCTGGCGCAGATGGGCACATTGGTGTGCCAATCTGCCCACAGGGTGCACAAACCTTACTGCCCCACCCACTGATGGGCCTGTCCCACATTTTCTGGTGGCCCTCTCCCCCCCTCCCCAAATGGAGGGGGAGGGGTGTACCTCACACAGCCCTTTGTAGGAGGCGCCCAGGGAGGCCTGCATGAGGTGCCCCCCCCCCACCCTTTTGGTGTGAGGGGGGAGAGGGCCACCACAAAATGTCAGACAGGCCCTCCAATGGGTGGGGCAGTAGGTTTAGGGCACCCTGGGGGCAGAATGGCACAGTACTGTGCCCATCTGCGCCAAGGGGAGTTGGGTAAACAAAGGAAAATAGTGAAAATGGTAGACAGCATTTTAGGGGGGGGCTGTGGGGCACCCTAAACCGCCGTGGAATTGCCTAATGGGAAAGGGAGGTGGTGGTCCCCCCCACCCACAATGGAGAGGGGGCCATGTAATGCAGCCCTCCCTGGGGGCAGATATCTGCTCCTAGGAAGGGACACCTGACCCCAGGGAGGAGCGTATGACAACCCCTCCCCTCATCTGCCCCCAGGGAGGGCCACATGAGATGCCCCGACCCCTCCATTTGGGGGGGGTGGAGGTGCACCCCCTTCACATTACAAACTTCCCCAGCAGTTTAGTGTGTCCCTCAGCCCCCCCGCCCCTAAAGTGTAGCCTGCCATTTTCAATTTTTTTCTTTGTTTACCAAACTTGCCTTGCCGCAAAACCGTACTACTCCATCAATTGGGGGGGCCTGTCCGACATTTTGGGACAGGCCTCTCCCCCTACCCCAAATGGAGTGTGGGGGGCATCTCCTACAGCCCTCCCTGGGGGCATATCTCTGCCCCTAGGAAGGGGAAACTGTTTACAGTGGGGGCTTGGGTGGAGAGGTTCAGTAGACCACCAGAGATGGCTTGCAAGGGCGGGCATGACCGGAAAGTAAGAGTGTAGATTTGTTTTTGCTGGGGTGACTGTAGGTAACAAATGTTTTTTGTTTCGTTTACAGCTTTTTCTATGCAAGCAGCTGCAACGTTATGAGAGTACTGTTTTTTATTATTCTATGGCTAGGCTCCACTGTCAGTAGGGTGGGTGAGACTGGGGCTGGATTGTTGGTGGTGTGGGTGGGAATGGGCTGTCTGGGCAGATATTTTGGTGGGCTGGGACACAATTGTCAGGGGCAGGCCACAAATTGTCCCCCCCCCCATGCCAGCAGAACATTGGTGTTTCCCTGGGAGCGGATGTCTCCCATGTGGGTTGTCCGTCTGCAAGCCAAAGCTGCACCTCTGGCTGTGCTACGTAACAAAGCATGTCACCTCTGGGAAGGAATGGGGATCCTGCTGAGGCTACCTGGAGCTGCCGCTGTGCTTAGGGGACACTACACCCAAATGGTGCATGGATGTCCAAGGACATCACCTCCAACCGTCCTGGAGTTGTGGCTGGGCTGCATTACAGCTTTTCTTTTCGGGGAGCTATTGGCACACTGCCGGGACTCCCTGGTGGGGAGAAGCTGTAATGCAGGCCAGCCAGAGCTCCAGCAAAGTCGGCGGTAATGTCCATGGCCGTGGGCACCCTTCTCCCATGAGGGTCTTTGGTGGGGCTTGTGAATACATTCTGGGGAGATTTGCGCAATCAGACATTTTTGGATTCCCACGGGTGTCTTTTTCAGAAATGCATGGGGTTCCCCGTTTTCCTTGGTGGCTTCGACACCCTAGGCCCATATCTGTATGGTGTGTGCTTCAGAAAAATTCTTGAAATTCCGCTGTCCGAAAAGACTTGGGGTTTGCTGTGTTTTAGGCTTTCACCTTTGCGCCCAGGTAGGTGCACCCACACATGTGTGGTACCGTTTTCATCGGGACACCTGTGGGGACACGGGAAGGTAGGCCACGTGGTGTTGGCAGCATGTTTCGGTGTGGCCAGAGCAAAATGTCTGAGAATTGTGTTTATTTCCAGCCAATTTCAGAGACATTTCCCTCTGTCCACTCACCTTTAACAAGTTGCCAACAACAGATGTCATACCTTCCCGCATTCCCACAGGTGTCCTGACGAAAACGGTAACTCACATGTGTTGGTGCACCTACCTGGGCACAAAAGGAAAAAGGCTAACCCACTGGTAACCCCAAGCCTTTCGGCACAGCAAATTTTGTTCATGTGGGCAACCTACAGTTTTGGGCCTGGGGTGTCGAAGCCACAAGGAATACAGGGAACCCCATGCATTTCCGACTAGAGGACACCCGTGGGAATCCACAGAGGTCTGCCTTGCGCAAATCGCACCAGAATGTATTACCCAGAATCCCCGGCAAAGTCCAAACTTTGTTGAAAATCACAATTTTCAGACATTTCACTCTGGCCACCCACCAAAACACGCCACCAAAGCCACATGTCCTACCTTCCTGTGTTCCCACAGGTGTCCTGATGAAAAAGGCACCCTACATGTGTGGGTGCACCTACCTGGACGCAAAAGGAAAGGCTAAACCACTTGTAAAAGGGTTTGGGGAGACAACCTACAGATTGGGGCCTAGGGTGTCCAAGCCACCAAGGAAAACTAGGAACCCCATTCATTTCTTGAGCAAATTGCCCCAGTTTTTATTCCCCCCCCACCCCTGACAAATTTTGATATTTGGTAGGAGAAAACACAATTTTCACTTTGTCGAGGGTTCTGGGTAATACATTCTTGGCCGATTTGCGCAAGTCTGACCTCTGCAGATTCCCACAGGTGTCCTCTTTTCGGAAATGTATGAGATTCCCTGTTTTCCTTGGTGGCTTGGACACCCTAGGCCCAGATCTGTATGGTGTGCGCTTGAACAGAATTCCACAACTTCTGCTGTCAGAAAAGACTTGGGGGGTGGGGTGCGCGGGGGGGGGGTCTTGGGGGGAGTTAGACGCGTCTTCGGCTTTCCCCTTTGCGCCCGGGTAGCTGCACCCACACATGTGAGGTACCGTTTTCGTCGGGACACCTGTGGGAACCTGGGAAGGTATGACATTTGTTGTGTTTGCGTGGTTTTCATAACGTTTCAACTCATTTGCTGGTGCCCTTTGTCACACAACCCTTTAATTTCCCATATGTGCCCTACATTTAGTCACTGCTTAAGCACCATACACTTTTGTAACCTGCTCAAGTCACCAACCCTTGAAAAGGTCTGCCTGTGCTCTTTCAAAGAATGTATGCTTGGCCGTCCTCACGCACATTGCTTTTCCTGATTTACACATGCCAAGTACATCTGTTGAGGCCGTAAGCATAAAACTCCTGTGTACCATGGCTCCGTTTTTGGCTTGTGGTATTGCTCGTTTTGTGAAACACTACGAGAAATGTGTTATTTTCTAACTGCAAGAGTAGCGGGAATGTAGCAGAGCATTGTTCTTCTCAAAATTCATAAAAGCCATTGCCCTATCAGGCCAACCATGTCCATCACGTACCTTTTTTTCTGTAATTTTCCTGCTTTTTCCCCAAACTATGGAATTGTCCCCTACCTAGTTGTTGCCTGACCTGCTCAAATCAACCCTTCCTAAACTTGGAATTGCGTCTACTTTTCAGAAATGTATGCCTTTCTGTCCTCCAATTCGGCTTTCCTACCCTTTTCTTCCATTCCGTCCACGCATGTCCAATTGGCAAAAATGGCCAAAATCGCCTACCTCTCACAAAACGGTTGATAACCACATCAAAATAATAATGTTTCGTTTCCACTCTACCTGTTCCTGAAAGCCAGGAAATTGGGGAATTCAGCACAGCAAACCATTTGTTCCCATCTCTTACAAGGCAAAATACACAGGCTTCTTGTACATCATTTTATTGGCATTTTTTGAAAAAACCCAAAATGTTCCCCCTTTTTGGTTATTTTCTCTCAGCCCCTACAGCAACCTAGGATTCCTGGGTGGCTTTACAACCGCCTACATGTGGGAAATAAAGGGCCAAATTTGGGCGAGAAATCTCATGTAACAAAAAAGTTGCAAGGCATTGAAGGGCGACATCCCAAAATCAACAAAAAGGCCTTGGCACTGGGGGAGAAAACCCATGGCAGTTCTAGGGTTATGGGAACATTCATAAAACATGAGACAGGTGTGTTCATGATTTGGATACCTAGATAAGTGTATGTATTCACCACTTCAATCACCTCCTCATTTAGTTTCCATGTATATCTGTTTTTTTCCCCCCCAGTTCAACCGGGACCGCATGATCATTGTTCTTTTTTATCATTAATATGCCATTTATTTAGCTTGGAAACCCTTTCAGGGCATTCAGCATAAGCTGTAGCCATGCTGGTGTTTTGTCCATAATGACCATGTCCTTCGCATGACAGCCAGCTAACTTTATAGCTACCAATTTTAGGAGGGTAGCCACGTACGGTACCTAGGTTGTCCTTCATATCTGCAACATACATATTGTACAGTACCGGCCTTGTTACACAGCCCTTTTTCAACCCCTTATATTTGTACATAACGGGGACGTAATAATGGCTCCTTTATCCAGCAAATTGTTACTGTTGTGTCTGTATAAATCTCTATCAAGAAGTGTAACACCCTTGGACACAATCCCCATTTAAGCAGCTTACTCCATAATATTCCTATATACGCAATCAAAAGCTCCTGAATAGTCAATGAAACACATGCACAGATTTTTTTGTATCCGATAGGATATGATCAGGAGAGTGAAATTATCTAGAGCCCTGAGACCTTGTCTGAAGCCAGTTTGAGGGGCTATTAAGTTTCTCTGTAATACTCCATTGGCTGAGTATTTAAAAGGGGAGTATAGATCCAACATTGCCAACAGCCGGTAATGACCCGGTTTAGACCCCTCTTCCTTCTTAAATATCAGGACTTAAACAGCTTTCTTCCAGCTGTTTGGTCTCTCCCCGCTATGCCAGATATTAGAGTACATTACCCATAAAAAAGATACTAATTTCATTGGATTCCGTTTTATGACCGCATTGTCTAGGCCATCAGGGCCTGGTGCTCTAGATGTATTAATATTGCCAATGATCTTAATATTATCTTCCTCAGTCACTAAATGAAAAATCCATACTGTTATGCTTCCAGTCTCCTAATTTATGTCTTGTCTAATATTCCGCATAGTAAAGGTGATTCGCGTAGGTTTCCCATTCACATGCTGGTATCGTATTAATATCTGTTTCCTCATTTTCCATCAGCTACTGTCTGTAAAGGTACCAGAACTTCTTAGGTTTCCCATCAACCTTAGAAACCCCCTGCTCTTTTGCTGGACTTTAGGACTTTTTAATTTTAACCCTGGAGTCAGTGGGCCTTTTTCTCACTCGTGTATTGATCTGATTTCGATTTCGTATTTCCTTTGTTTTTGGAGTCTGAAACTCTACAGGCATCTACCTTTTGTATGGTGACACACAGCACCCTCAGTGCAGTGTCAGAGAAATCCTTTAGATTTCTCATAATGTTTAAATACCTTTTCTTGTGAGAACTACTGTTCACAAAAATAGTAAAGAGAAATTCACTTTACTTACCTTTTCTCTTTGTAGGTCCAGCACACCCCATCGAATGTGGAGTGCTGGGGAGTTACTTAGCATCTCCTTTTCCTACTAACCCCTTACCCGCACTACTCTAAATGGCTGGTGACAGTGGTTTAATTCTCCTACCATTTGCTTTCCTACCACAGGCTGAATCCTCAGCTGTAGTATAGCAGGCATGGGTGATCATTGTGTCAAAACGGCCCGTCTTCTTTTCTCGCCATTTTCTGTTTGTGAGGTCTTTCTTGGGTTTTACTCTGTGCGCCAAACACGTTTGACCTCTTTGTTAATTTTGCCTTTGGAGGGCTTGAGTACTGAAACCCGCCTCTGGCTCCAGTGTGCATGGAAGGCCAGGAAGTGAGGGAGGTGCCTGAAACTTCTCTGTTCTTTGTCCACATGGAAACCTGAATACACCCAGTCCCGATTGGCTGTCCTTGCAGGTGCGAGGGACAGCTAGGTTGTGCATGAATGGGATAAACCTGCTTAAAAGGCGAGGGTTTTGGGACTGAAGACTGAGATGACCTCTGGGAAGGACATCCTGATGAATAAACCTTGAAGAAAGCTTGCTGCATCCTTCTGGACCGTTGAACTGCCTGGTGAAGCCCTGCTGCTGTGCTGAATTTTCTAATCAACAAGAGAAGCTCCGGAAGGGACAACTTCTTCCTTTTGGTTAGTGGGACCAACTAACCCCGAGACAAACTTTGCTCGAAGACCTTGCCCAACTGGCTGTACTTCTTTGCTGCTGCAGGAAAAGAGTGCCATGGGTCGAGAAATCTGTAGCCTAGTGCAACCTCTATATGCCGGCCAAAAACTCCAGGAGTCTCCCCAGGACCCTCCAGAAGCAGAATTACCAGAGCTCGAGCACCTCACCAGAGTGCAGGACTCAAGGAGTGAAGGAAGCCCAACTGGTGTCCAAGATTCGTGGTGGTGCTATTTACTGAGCGCTGAAATCGCAAAGTGCCACTGATCCGAAATCGCAAAGTGCCACTGATCCGAAAAGAGCCCATAACTACCGCCGCCAATCAAATTGCTGCCACAGGAGTTCCCAGACGTCCTCTTGTCCACACGAGTGTTAGGGAGAATTCTCTTATAAGGCTAATTTCCCAAACCTAGCGAGTCACCCAGCAGCTTTGCTGGATTTTTGGGGTTTGTTTTTTTCTCCTGCTAAGAGTGAGACTCTTTTACTCCCACTCTTAGGCATGATTTGAGGTATGTCTTTGACCTGTTATGTGCTTATGGGGTTTCTTTTTACTCCATAGGGTATCGTCTGTTTTTCTGTATGTGTGGTACACAGCACCCTCAGTGCAGTACCACAGGGGTGTCACAGTGACCCCCCAAACAGACTCCATACCCTCGGACTGACTACTGTCTCCCAGGGCATGTAAAGTCACCATTGGCTTTACTAGTCCAAAAATTGTGAAGAGAACCAGTACAAACCATCATATTGTGGAAGTACTGGTAAGGGGTAATTTTGCCCCTGGGTCCGTTTTCAAGGGGGCACTGTCCAGTCCCCCCTTGTCGAATTTCTGCCTGGTAGCAGTGGTTACCACGCGAAATATTCCACTGGAATATTCTCCATGGGATTTTCCCATTGATTTTAAATGCACCAATTTTTGGTGCAATGTTAAAGATACAGCCGGTTTATTCATTTCATATTAAATCACCGGTTGGGTCTTTTTGCCAGAACTCGATTCTAAAATGGCATTTTTGTCCGTCTCTAACTCTGACCAAGGTCGAGCCCTTTGTTCCACTATTTTGGCGGGCTTCTCCACAGAAGCCCTCCAAATGGTGCCACTCTGTCTGGGTTAAAAAAGGAAGGGTGGAGGGGGGAATTGGCACCCTGGACTGCGTTGCTTTAGCAACACAAGTCGCACTCCTCTCTGATTGGCCCAGTGGTGAGCCGCCCTGCTCAACACTTAGCATGTGTGATTGACAGCTAGGCTGATGAATGGGGGTTTTTCTGCATAAAAGCATGGCCTTTGGGACTGGAACTTCAGAAGTTGCCACAGGACCCAAGAATCCGAAGAGGGAAGAAGCTGAGCCATCTGCAACGACAACACCACCGGTGAAGCCCTGCTGCAACTACCTCACCACTTTCCCGACGACAAGAGAAGATCTTCTGCTGGACGAGTCTTCTTCCCCTGAGCTGGTGGGATCAACCAGTTCGCCCTTTTCACCTTCCAAAGACGTCTCTTAGTCGAATCGCCCGTGCCAAGCACCCCGGCGGCCGGATAGCCAAGCTCACCACTTTTCACCGAGAATAAAAGGACTGCACCTTTTAATCGGGAACTCCGCGGCTGGTTTCATCCCTGCGAGTGCAACGACTCCACGGTCCCTCCTCGACGAGATCTTCTCTTCCCCTGGTCGGAACTATGAACTTCAACCACTGCCAGGAACAACTGCCCCCGCTGGAGCTTCCTTTCGCTTTAAGCTACTGTGTCCTGCATGGCCTCCCTTTCTACAGATTACTAAAGGTGACCCTTAAATCCTTGGCTTCTAAACTGGGTTGGTTCCAGGTCTTCTAACTATATCTTTTGAATCACCCCAACCTCTTTTGAACACTCTGCAAAGACTTTCAGTGCACTTTAAACCGTGTGATCCTGGGCACATTTCGCTTTGCTCCATTTAAAGTGGGCCTGGCCTATGAACTTTGGCTCTACAGTATAACCTGCCTTTCGCCCCTTGCTCTGAACTCTAAAAAGTGTTGGGAACTGTTTTATTCTCCTGCTCTGCCTTTTTTTCTCTCCCTTTAACTACATTATCAGAGTGCCATCTTGGTTAAGCGCTCACATCTGTTCTAACAAATAGTAGTGTTTTAATTCTGACTTGTCTAATAACTATTAAGGGAGGTGGGTATACTTTACCTGACTGTTTTAATTTGCTTTTGAGAGTGCTAGTATATGCCATAAAGTGTTTTAAATAAATAATTATATACTTTTTATACAAAGCTCTGGTCAGTGTTTGTTTGCTCTACTGTGTTTTGGCCCTATTGTGTATACTCTACATACTGCCCTACTCTTCTTGAGAGAAGTCTGACTGCTCAGCCACAGCTACCAGGTCAATCTGGGTGGTGCAGACTGCTACCAATTGGGTTTACTGCTTACTCCTGTAGTCTTAATCTTTTTGCAGTGTTCCCCAAGGGAACTGCAAAGGATTCTGCCTAGCAACGACTGAGGCCCAGGAACACAGGATCTGCATCGCTGCAACCAGACAGAAGCCAACTGGACCCTCTCCTCCTAACCAAAGGTACTGTTCTGACTTGGGGTACTTACCTCAGTGTCTGTAGCTTTCTCTCATCAGTTGAGACTTGCAGTAGCTGCTTTTCTAGAGTTGATCTCAGCTCTAACTTTCACAAGTGTAACAGCGTGTGACCCTACAGTGATTTTTCATTCAACAAACTAACTTTGTGCAAGACCTTTACTATCTAAGAAGTGCCTCAGCTCCATAGACTTTGCTCCAATTGACTTTGGCTGTCCTGGCTCCCTGCAGATTCTTCTATTCCATTTGACCGATTCTTACTGTCCCTCATAAGTGATGCATTGGTTTTAAACTAATATTGGTGGGAAAGGTTTTTATCTAGACTTCATTGGAAGATTGTTAGGCAGAAACCTGTGCAGTTCCCTTGGGGAACACTGCAAAAGATTTAAGACTACAGGTATAGCAGTAAACCCACTTGGTAGCAGTCTGCACCACCCAGATTTACCTGGTAGCTGTGGCTGAGCAGTCAGACTTCCCTCAAGAAGAGTTAGGCAGTATGCAAAGTATACACAATATGTACCCGGACACAATAGCACAAGCAAACACTGACCAGAGCTTGGTTTCAAAAGTATATAGTTATTTATTTATTAAACACACATAAGTTGAAATCACTCTAGCAAAATATAGTAAAAACACTTCAAACACAGTTAGGATGAAAGCAGTTTCAACCCTTACTCCTATCTAGACAACTCTAAGTTAATACCACATAATTAAAACAGAGGTGAGCGCTTAACGTTAGATGACACTCTAGTAGGTTAGGGAAAGGGGTAAAGAGAAACAGAAATGGGTTAAACACACCACTCTAAGATCCAGAACACTTGCAATAGGCTCAAAGAAGCACAAAGTCACAGGTGAGCAAAAGTCACTAGGCAGGGCCCACTCTTAGAGTAGCCGGAGCAAAAATGTGCCCAAGATCACACTGTTATTAGGGATTCAAAGTCTTGCACAGAGTTAGAAAGAGTTTAGGGTGGCTTAGAAAGTTTAGCCAAGGTGCTCCAGGCACTCCCAGGTTCGAAAGCCGGGGGCTAAATCTACCCCGTACAGTCGGTAGCAAGGGAAGCCAGGCGGAACACGGTACCTTAAGCGGAAAGGATCCTCCAGCGGTGGCAGTTGTTCCAGGCAGTGGCAGCAGGGCTCGACGTCGGTCAGGGGAGAAGAAGTTCTCGCTGAAGAGCAGAAGAGGGTCGTTGCACTGCCCGGGAAGAAACCAGCCGCGGAGTCCTCCGGTTAAAGGGTTGTACCGACTTTCGTGGTTGGGGTAAAAGTGGTGGGGTTCCGGTTGCCGGGGTGCTTGGCACTGGCAAGGCGGCCACGAGATACCTCGAGAAGCGAAAAGAAGGCGAAAACTGGTTGTCCCCACCAGTCAAGGGAAGGAGCCACTCCGCTAAGAGTTCTCCTCGGTCGTCGGGAAAAGTGGTGAGACGGTTCAGCAGGGCTCCACCGGGTGGTGTCGTCGAAGCAGGTCGGCTCAGCTCTTCCCTCGTCGGATTCTTGGTCCTGTGGCGACTTCTGAAGTTCCAGTCCCCAAAGCCCTGCTTTTATGCAGCAAACCCCCATTCACCCAGCCTAGCTGTCACTCAAACATGCTAAGTGGTGAGCCGGCCGGCTCACCACTTGGGCCAATCAGGACGGAGTGCGACTTGAGTTACCAAGGTAACTCAGTCCAGGGTGCCTAAATCCCCCTCCACCCCTCCTAAGTACCCCAGACAGAGTGGCACCACTTTGGAGGGCTTCTGTGGAGAAGCCCGCCAAAAGTGGAACAAAGGGCTCCACTTTGGGTCAGAGTTACAGAGGCGAACACCAACGCCATTTTAGAATCAAGTTTTGGCAAAAAGTCCCAACCGGAGTTATAAAAATAAATATATAAAACCGGCGGTATGTTTAAGGCTACCGTAAATAAATAATTAAATGTGTTAGCCTAAAACAATGGGAAATCCCATAGGAAAATATTCGCGGTTGAATATAAAACGTAGTTTCCACTGCCACCAGCCAAAACTCGATCAGGGGGGACGGAGACGTGCCCCCTCGACTAACAGACCCTGGGGCAATCGAATTGCCCCAGCCAGTACGTCCACAATATGATGGTTTGTACTGGTTCTGTTCAGGATTCAAGACTAGCAAAGTCTTTGGTGACTTTACATGCCCTGGGAGACAGTAGTCAGTCCCAGGGTATGGAGTCTATGTTGGGGAGTCCCTAGGACACCCCTGGGTCACGGCACAGAGGGTGCTGTGTAACCCACATCACAAAAATACATGAGGCCCTATGGAGTAAAAGACCCCATAGCCCATTCAACACAAGGTTTAACCAAGAACACACACTTCAACATGTCCAAGAGTGAGGGTAAAAGAGTCTCACTCTTGGCAGGAGAAAAAAAGAAACCCCAGAAATCCAGCAAAGCTGCTGGGGGACTCACTAGGTAGGGAAATTCAGCCTAAACAGAGAATTCTCCCTAACAAAGATTTAAAGCGCTCACATGCTTTGAGAACCTGTTTAACCCTTAACCATTCCTTTCTACAAACCTCAGAATTCACTAAGTGTACAAGTGATGTATAAATGCCATTGCTATCCTAGTTAATGAAGTGGGTGTAGGAAGTGTGTATGAAGCATCTCTAAAGACTAACTACTTGCTTTGTGCTGATTCTGACAAAGATTTTTAAAGTGTATTGGATTGCTACATATATTGTCCCTTTTAAAGGAGGCTTATTTAAAACTGACTTTTAAATTATTAATTTTAACTAGAAACCTTGAGATTAAGTGATACTTGTATTGGTGGATTTAACTGCTACAGCTCTACAGCTTACATTTACGCCTCCTGGATAAGTCTGACTGCTCAGTCACACTACCAACTTGTGTAGTACAGACCTATACAAATAGGTGGGTTACCGAATACCAAAAGGACAAGGGTTGTGCAGTCTCCCCAGGGTTACTACATCAATTCTTGCCTAAAAATGCACACCAAAAAAACTCATACATATAATTTATATAAAATGACACTCACACACCTCTTTGAATACTTTAGAGAATACACTTCAAAAGGGCACTGTCACTTGTGTGTTTGTTCGTGTTACATTTGTATCAACGCCAAATAGGGAATTTTATAAATTACTCACCGTAGTGATTAACGTACTCTTAGTCCATAGTCCCCTTTCCTCCATACTGCATGGGCGTCCCTCGCGAGGGAGGGGAGACGGACCTTTTTCACCAGAAAAATCTTCCCCTCTAAATTTAGAGGCGTGCAGAGGTGCATCTCTGGGAGCATGCGCTGCCCTGACTCCGCCCTCCGGCGACACACCTCAGTCCCCAAAGACGCGCCGACAATAGATTTACCATTGCCTATTGACACCAGATTATTACGGGAGGAGGATGGAGGAAAGGGGACTATGGACTAAGAGTACGTTAGTCACTACGGTTACTCTACTACTACTACTACAATTACTCTTACGTCCCGTTCCCTTTCCTCCATACTGCATGGGCGATTACAACTGAATGTAGCCCCAGGGTGGAGAGGAGACACTCCTTAAGCAAACAGGTTCCAGAGAACCACCTGTCTGAAGTCCGCATCTGACCTGGAGCCGGCATCCAAACAGAAGCCGATGGAGTGGCCCATTTGGCCGCCCTGCTTATGACCTGCCAGGGGACATGGTGCTAAAAAGCGAAGGCTGTTGCCTTGGCCCTGATCGCGAGGGTATGCATGTTTGCCAGAAGGGGCCTATGCTGGCCCTCGTACGCTTCCTTGATGGCAGAGACCATCCAGCGGGAAATGGAGGTTCTTGAGGCCGGATATCCTGGCACCTCCAAAAGTGATGAATAGGGCATCTGACTTGCTGAAGCCCTTGGTCCTGTCCAGGTAGAATTCCAGGGCACGCCTGACATCTAGGCAGTGCAGAACTCCGAGGTTCGTCCTTCGGGTCAGCAAAGAATGTGGGAAGGACGATCTCCTCGTTTAGGTGGAAGGCTGATGGCACTTTAGGTAGAAATGCCAGATGGGTGAGCAGGACCACCTTATCCTTGTGAAAGGCAGTGTACGGTTCTGAGGCGACTAAGGCCTGGATCTCGCTGACCCGGCACGCCGAAGTAAGGTCGACTAGTGGGGCCGTCTTGATGGTGACCAGCCTGATGTCCGCAGACGCCATAGGTTCAAACGGCTACTGCTCGAGGGCGGCAGTTGTCCACCTGTACGCCAGAGTTGGCTAGGTGCACCGAGAAAAACAATATGTTGTACAGTGATCAGGCCAGCGGGTCGATATCCATGGAGTGGGCCCAGTGGCAGAAACTGGTCCATTTACTTTTATACTGTGCTCTGGTAGCCTTGCTCCTAGCACCCTGTAGGATTTCCAGATTGGCCTTGGATAGGATGAGGTGGCTGAGCATCACCTGCTCAGGAACCACGCTGTGAGGGCCAGCTTCCGAGGGGCAGGGTGGATGACCCCCGCCCCCCTGCTTTGTCAGAAGATGTGCTTGGCCTGTCGGGAGGTGGATTGGAGGGACCTCAGAGGCTGAGCAGCTCCGAGAACCATGGCCTGGCTGGCCACCACAGAGCTATCAGAATGGGGGCACTTCTTGTGCCTGGTGGCAAAGAGATTCACTGGGGGAGACCCCATCTGTGGAAGATCTCCTGTACAAGAATGTCGTTCAGCTGCCACTCGTAGTTGTCCGCTCCCAACCTGCTGAGCCTGTCCGCTTCCAGGTTGAATTCCCCGGGAGGTGGACTGTCGTGAGGAAAATCTCGATCCCCAAGGCCCATTCCCACATGCTGATCGCCAGTCTGCACAGGGAAGGGGACCTGGGCCTCCCCCTTCTTTGTTGATGTAGTACTTATTGCTTCGAGTTGTCTGTCTGTATGAGGACAACCTTTCCCTTGAGATGTGGGAGGAAGGCCCTAAGTGCTAAACAGATGGCGTTCAGTTCCAGCCAATTGATGTGGTATTCTTGTTCTTGACGGGTTCACGTGCCGTGGACCGAGAGATCCTCCAGGGTGTCTACCCAGCCTTCGAGGGAGGAGTCTGTGGTAATCGTCACCAGTGGGACAGGGGGCCTGAAGGGCTTGCCCAGCCACAGGTTGCAGTCCCTGGACCACAATGTGAGGCCCCAGTGGAGAGAGATGGAGATTTTGATAATTTCGGCCTGCAAGCCCCTCTCCTGGTTCCACGACGCTGCAAAGTGGAGCTGAATTATCCTCATCATGAGTCTTGTGTGGGGGACGGCCAACAGTACCGCTGCAAAAAGATCCAGAAGATGCTGGTACCACCAAGCCGAAGTAGCGCTTCAGCTGAGAAAGTGGGACGTGGCTCTCCCGATGGCCGAGATCTTGTCCTCCAAGGGGGAAGACCCTCTCGGAGCAAGTGTCCCAGATGAGGCTCAGGAAAGTCAAAGACTGCGTGGGTTGCAGCTGTGACTTCTTGAGATTGAGTGAAAAGCCCAGGTTGTGTAGCGTGTTCATCAGTGCATGGTTGGCGTGGTGAACTGCTTCTTGAGATGTAGCCCTGATGAGCCAGTCTAGGTAGGGGTATAGTTGGAGGCCCTGAGCCTGGAGGAGGGCTGCCACAGCATTCATGAGTCTGGTAAAGATCCTAGGGGCCGAGTTGAGGCCAAAAGGTAGGACCTTGTACTGAAAATGGCAACCCCTGATCCTGAACCAGAGGAAAGAACGATGGGGTTGCCAGACTGGGATGTGCAGATAAGCGTACTTCAGATCCACGGAGCAGATCCAGTCTCCCCTGCACAATGTCTCTGCAATAAGGGCTGGCATAACCATCTCGAATCTCTGACGAGGTAAGGAGAGGTTGAGGGGGTTAAGGTTCAATACAACTCTCAGGTAGGCGTGGTTCTTCTGAATGGCGAAGATCCTGGAGTAAAAGCCCGAGCCTAGCTGGGGGCTGGGACTTCCTCCACGGCCTGGCTCAGGACGAGCAACTGAATCTCTGCCAAAAGAGTTGCTGTCCCAACTTGAGGGAGAGGAGGAGAGGCAGGAATAGGTAGACGGTACCCCAAGGAGACTACCGACAGGATCCAAGGGTCCGTTAACTTCTGTCGCCAAAAGTGTGCGTGAAGAGCAAGCCTGCCCCTCACTGGAGACAGGTCGACCCAGAGGGGTGTGTCAGGACTTCTTACCCTCTGAGGCAGAGGAGGGGGACTGGAAAAAGCCCTTAATGGAAAAAGCCCTTGCCCCCACCCCTTTTTGATGCCTGTGCCGACTTTGGGTCGGCGAGCGTTCCGGCTGCCTAGACCTCCGTTCCTGAAAGCTGTGGAAGCCTCCAGATGAGCGACCATTATCCAAGCGTTGCTGAGACTGGGAGTACGCTTTGGGCGTGGTCTTTGTTAGTATGGCTAAAGACTTCAACGTCTGAGAGCTGTTCTTCTTTTGTCCAGCTTTGTGTCCGTGCTGGAGTGAAAGAGGTCACTTCCCTCGAAGGGCAGATCTAGATTATGTTCCTGGACATCAGGGTTGGACTTGGTTGCCCTGAGCCAGGCCATCCTTCTCATGTCTGAGGCAATACAGATGGCACGTCCAGAGGTATCAATATGTGCCAGGGTGGACTCCATGATATCCTGAGCCACGAGCTTGGCTTCGGCTAGCACCACCTTAAAACGTGCTTGGCTTTGGGCGTGGAGTTCCGGGAGTAAGTCAGCAATTTCCCGCCATAATCTCTGGTTGGCGGCTGTCAACATGGCGTCTGTGTTGGCCTGTCGTAGATGCAAGGAAGCATTGGAATACAGCTTCTTACCGTACGCCTCCAAGGTTTTCACCTCCTTGCCTAACAGCGCCGTAGAGGACGACGGCGGCTTGGAGTACAGTGATGCCGCAGTGATCACTGAGGAGTGTGGCTGAGGGTGGGAGGAGAGCAAGAGTATCCCCCTCCATCTGCCTGTACTTGGCGTCCAGGCGGCGGTTGACCGGCTGGACAGAGTGGGGTTTGATTCAACCCTTCTTGGCGAGGGAGACCACGTCGGTCTGCAGTGGAATTCCCGTTCTGGCGGAAAGGGCGCCTCGTGAGGACTTCAGCAAGGACTTACTCTACCGGCTGTTCTACCTGGGGCTGGGATAGGCCTAGGTATTCCGCCAGGCCTGAGAGATGTTCGTGGAAGGCCCTGGCTGATGGTGTGTCAGGATCGTCCTCTTCATCAGTATCCGGAGGGGCTGATGGATCCTGAGGAGGAGTATCCGGAGGCTGGGGCACTGGGACCACGGCTGGAGGCTGAGTAAGAGGAGGTGGCTGGTATGGAACCGCCTGCAGAGTAGGCTGAGGAGCTGGAGGAGCCTGTGGTGCCGCTAGCATAGCAGGAAATACTTCCCTGACTGCGTCCTTGATGAAAGCCCCCATCTGTGGAGACTTCCTGAGGCCGAGGAACCTCACGAAGATACAGTTCTCACTGGCCGAAGAGGAGGGGGGCACGGATGGGGTAGCTAGAGGCAGATGGGGCCGCTGCCGACCCTGTACATACGGCCACAAGGGAAGTCCTACAGAGGCGTCAAACAGGTGTCGCATTCTGCCACGTCTGCCATTTTGTTGAGCTGCCTACGACGTGGCTGCGACGTGTTGCTCGGCTCACTGGGGCCGGCCTCTGCCAAGTCTCTTGTGTGAGGCGCGCGATTTGCCCCCCTCTTCGGGCCCGGTAGGCATAGAAACCTTGACCCATGGGTCGTTAGAGCTGCGTTTAGGCACTCCCTCAAACGTACAGCCGGTAACAGGGCGTAGCCCCTCGGCCATGATGCCGGTACAAGGGTGGAGCCCCACGGGTGCAAGCACGTAACACAGCCTAGCAGCCCCTCAACACTGGCACCGGGAGGATCTGAGGACCCCTCAGCCCGGAGGCTAATAGCTTGACAGCCTTGGTGAGTGTGTTGGTATAAGGACCTCATAGGCCCCTCCCGCACAGGAGAGTCTCTGGGAAGGAGTCTCCCTTGCGGGGTGCGGATGAAAATATAGGCCCCACCTCAGACCTGGCTCGATGCTTCACAAAGTTCTTGAGATCCTCAGTAGGAAGCTGCTGAAAGAGCTCCCTCCACCTGGCAAGTCTGTTCTTCAGCACTTTCGAGGACAGCGAGCCCACGCCGAACAGGTTTGCAAACCATGGTCTGGGCCAAGGCAACTTAGGCAGAGGGCGTGGGTGTCTGAAGTCGGGAAGAGCCCATTGCAGGAAGGGCACCTGCTGAACCCTGTCAAATTCGACATGCGCTGTGGAGGAGCTGTGCCGTCTGAGTACCTATGATAAAAGACAAAAGAAGATATAGAGGAAGAATCTGTGCGTGGAATTACATGGCTGAAACCAAACCCAGGAGCACTGGTGAATTCGACCCGTTCCCGTCAATGGAGAAAAGGGGACCGAGGTGTAGTGCTGGAGGGCGGAGTCAGGGAAGCGCATGCTCCCAGGCTGCACCTCTGCACACCTCTAAATTTAGAGGGGCAGAAGATTTTTCTGGTGAAAAAGTGAGGGACGTCCATGCAGCATGGAGGAAACGGGACGGCACGTAAGAGTACGACGATTCCCTCCTGGCAGGCAGGGAAACTCTTGTCTTGGGGACTGTACCCTACTAAACTTCGTCCTTCACTAGGGATGCCACCGCGCCTTTAATGGATGGCTTCGCTATGTGAATCGGGGCCGGCACGACCTTGGTCGAGCTAGGGGCCTTCACCTTGGGGAGGCGGGGGGGGGGGGGGGACCAGTGTCCCGCTCCCCCTTGGTCTTGTCCGACTGTCCAATCGGGGCTTCTCCAGAAGCTTACCCGGGTTGTCAGACTTCTTCCTCTTCGCTGAACCGGAGCATTGGCTCGCAGTCGAAGGTGCCAGGGACGCTGTGCCCGCCCGTCGCAACAGTGCTCCCTGTGCCCCCGGAATCACAGTGCTTGGCCTTCTGTTGGGCACCCGTTGCCGGGGCAACGTCAAATGTCTGAGAAGCCCACTCAGACTTCTTGAGGCTGGGGGAGGCATGCTGTGCCGATCCTTCATGGTGTGGGGGTCCTTCTCCTGGCAAAATGCACAGTCATCCTCCACATGCGATTGGTCGGAATGCAGGTAGTAGAGGCACACGGAATGCCTATCGTCCAAGTAGATGTTCCGCAGGCACATCGTGGACAAATCCTGAACAGAGCTGTCGAGTCTTCCTTCTCCTCTGCCATGTCCACGCGGGGTAGGCCTTGAAGATTCTGGAATCCTCCAAGAAGAAACTTAATGAAAAAAATCGCCCTTGAGGGGCGCTGAAGAATCTGGAAATGGGTCCCCGTTAATCGGAAGATGGATCGATGGAGCTCGAGGCTCGACTGTCTGGAAAAATTTAGTAGAACTATTAGAAAAACCACAGTAAAAGTTCGAGAGCAATAGCACGAGGACTCCCAACACTTGAACATGCGGAAACAATCTGAAGATGGCTGCCAGAGGAGGGGCTTAGGTAGAGGGCAGTCATTGGCTGGGGGCAGTAGGACCCAGAGACCAGTGATTGGTTGTTAGGAGAAAGACAGTTCAGAAATGAAACTGATTTTTTCTTTACCAACGATTCCCAGCCTGACGACGGGGAATATTCATGAGCATGTGAATCCATGCCAGACCCCATGCTGGAGAAGATGTTCATATCAATGAAAAATCTTCCTCACCTGGGTCAACCCCAGAACCTTTTGCTTTGACTAGGTAACTTTTACTGTCACTTTTATGGGTTACTTTTTTTTTTTTTAATGTCTCTCCACAGTGCATATTAGATGTTATAGTTTCCTACAACTATTTGGATTAGACTGGGTTGCCCCTATGGGCTTCCCTGTTAATTTCTCTTTGATGTACTTCGGTGAACTACAGTTCCCAAGTAGTAAAGATGGATTTTAAGTCCCCTTTACATTTTATATAGTGAGCTAGCACACCCCACCTTATGTGGAGTGCTGGGGGTGGGGGATACAATGCATCTCCCTTTCTTACTTACCTGGTAACATTTTGTTTACAATTGCAAGTTTTCTGGAATGGCTGGTGGCAGTGTAACTACTTTATTTTGTAGTCTTCATTACTCGCAGGCTGGTAATTCAGCCTTGGTAATGCACAGAAGGGGCACAATTTTGCTAAAATGGTGGACTCCCTTTTCGCCATTTATTGTGTGCCTGCTGTTTCGAAGGTCTTCCCCTGCCATTCTCGTCGGGAATGACCTCAGTGGCTGTTATGTCTTCGGCTGAATTCTGTGGATTCCCCATACCAGGCTCCAGAGTGTCTTGAAAGGCAGGAAGCGAGGGAGAAATCCAAAACTCTGCAGCCCTTTGTCTTCAGCCTTGCCTGAAAGGGAACATCTCCCAGTGGGGGGCTGTCTGCCCTCATTGGACAGACAGACTGCCACTTGCAGTAAAATGCGGGGAGAGAATGCAGAGGTTGTGCTGTAGTTCCTAATAAAGAACACAAATCTGCTGACAAGTCGACCACTGGAACAAAATCCGAAGATGAAGAAAACACGAGTGAGATGATTTCCAGCAGCGTGAGGGGTGCTGTACAACAGGAGCCTGCTGTCAGCCTTCCTTTCAAGCGACCTGTGCACTCTGAAAACAAAGACCCCAACCTAGAGCCTGGTGACCTGGCGGGGGAGCAATAAACCAATACCCTGGGACCTCGAGCCATTGTGCAGTGCACAGTCTTCCGAATTGAGCGTAAACTTTTGTTGCATTCTGCTGGAAATCCAGGATCACAATTTGAGTCCTAAAAGTCCTCTCAGAGTGCTGGACCTTGCAAACGACGAGAATCCAACAACTGAAATGCAGTCATCTTCTGACTCCTGAAAAGGGAGCGAAAACCCCAGGGCCGCATCAAGCCGTGAAGAAATTCTTGCCTGATGCCTTCTCGTTTGATCCTGGTTTCAAAATCTCTTCCAGAGTCCGGTCTTCCGTCTTCATGAACCGGGTTTTTGGCTGCAGATCCTGAAGTCTTCCTGATGCAACTCTTCTTCTGTGGTGAGTTACTGTGTTGGCTGGGGTATTTACTTACATGAAGCCTGTATGATTTCTTTAAAGTTTTTGGGGTGTGTCTTGTGATTGGGAGCCCTCTCGTCCAGTTCACCATAGCCCACTGCTGGAATCCTCTTAGAGTTTCTTCTTTGAAGTCCCTTGACCCCAACTAACTTTAAAGTGAATTACCTGTTTGAAGAGTCTTCCAGAGGAACTCTGACTTGCCTGCAACAGAAGCCAATCTCACCCTGCCTACAGCTGGCTCCTAGACCAATAGGGACACTCTTTTCCTCAGGAATGAGCTCATGTAATAGACTAGGGGAGGACTGCATAAGTAAATGATTCTGTCTTGACAAGAATAACAAGTGTTTGCAAGTACTTACTTGTGAAAGAGTTGGTTGGTAACCGAGTGTGGACACATTACCTTGAATGTGTGTTCTGCCATTATGAAAGGTATATGTAAGGTTGTTTTACTCACCTGTGAATTGGTTGTGCCTCTTTCCCAAAAGTAATGCTGTTGGCTTCACTATTTCTTTCGGATAATAGGTGTACAAGTTCCCAACTGGGTCTTGCCTACTCTAACCTGCTGTATAGCCTGTTTAGAATAGGTCTGCCTTAGGTTTTACCTACCTAGATTAACATTGAGTCATTCGTAAAATGTAACATTGGGGAGTATTGATAGCCTAGGAGCGAAGATTGATGCTCTAACCTGTAAGGTGGATGTATCGGCGATTCAAATTGAGAAACTGTGCGGTCGGATGGCAGAGGCGGAGCAGAGGATTGGGGACGGGGAAGATGAGATCTCCGCTCTCCAGAGAGAGGTGTCCTCTTTGCAACAGGCTGTTAAGAAAATAATGGCGAAGAATGATGACTTGGAAGGGAGATCGCGGAGGAACAATATAAGGATTACCGGGGTGGCTGAGTCCACTCGTATTGATAACATGGAACTCTTTGTTGAACAGCTTCTGAAGGAGGTTTTGGATAATCCGCCGGTTTCGAATAGGTTTATGGTTCAGAGAGCCCACCGTTCATTGTCGGCCAGGCCGCCCCCGGGAGCCCCGGAAAGGGCCATTATAGCCCAAATTTTCAACTACAGGGACCAGGATACCCGGTTGCACGTAGCCAGGGAAAAGAAGATCTTGCAATGGGGCTCATCAACAATACGCTTATAGCCAGCAGGTGCAGGATCAGAGGAAAACGTTTCTAAGCGTTAAGGCCATGCTGCGGAAGAAGGGGGTCCGCTATGCTATGATGTATCCCGCTAAACTTAGGGTGGTGCACGATGGTAAGGTGTCCTTTTTCACTACCCCTGAATCTGCCGAGAGGTTTGCCTTGAGCATTCCGGACACTGTGCCTCCTGCTCTGATGTCTCCGTGATTGGGAGCGGTTTGGCGTGCTTATGGGACTGCCTAAGGATGCATGATGGTTCCTGTGGGATAGCTATGTAAATATCTCATTGAGTTGTGACTGTACCAACTGAACTTGTTTTCTGGTGGGTGTTCGAACTGTGACGTGTAACCATGGTATTGAGCCTCCAAGCTTTATGAGCCGCAGATGCTGCCAGCTTCCCCCCGAGCCCAGCGGCCACTTAGCTTGGACTTGCATTGTTTATGGGGTTTAGGGTGGTGGGTGGGGTGAGGGGGCCAGTAGGTTGGGGTTTCTGGCGTGGGTGGAGGGAGGGAGGGGTGTGGGTTTGGTCTGTTATTTTGTTGGTATTGTGTGGGTGTTTGGGGGGAGGGGGTTTCCCAGGTTATTGAATGCACAGATGGAGAATTCAGCAGGTTTATATTTGGTGGTATTATCTGTCGAGTAATTGACTCTGACCTGACTACACAACTGTTGGGGTTCTCTCTTTTGGTTTAGGTGTGGTCGCCCGACATTCATACACAAGGACTGGGAGGGGTGGGCTCTCTGGTTGGTGTTGGTGGCGCTCTGGATGCGTCTGGACAGACTGAGTGTTCCTGTGGCTATGCCCTGGATGATATTTTGGCGACTGGGGCTCCTTCAACATATGCCCATGGGTGGTTGACATGAGTTCTCCCTCGGGGCAGGGTTCCCCTGACCCATTGGACATAGTTCTGCTCACATGGAATATTCGGGGCCTCACAAATGCGAAAAAGGTGCGCCTCATATCTAATTTTGCCAGGAATCATCAGGCAAACGTGTTATGTTTGCAAGAGACTCACCTGGGAAGGGGTTGCAAGGTCCCTGCCCTTTCTGGCTGGGGAATTCATAGGTATGGCTCTTCTTACTCTTCACATTCCCGGGGAATTGCGACCTACATCCATCGCCCTTTAGGATTTAAACTTTACAAGCAAGTGGCAGGCGAGGAGGGGTGATTTTTGTTGGTGGCTGGGGAGATCCATCCTATTTTATTCATCAACATTTATGGCCCTAATTATGACTCTCCCGACTTCTTCCAAAAATGCTCGCAGCATCTACGACTATTCCCGGGATATGAAATAGTGTGGGCGGGGGACTTTAATGTGGCCCTTTCTTCCACGTGGGACAGGTCGGCTTCGACTCATCGGTCGATTCCACACGCGGTGCAAAAATGGAAATCCATTGTAGGTGATTACCCCCTATTCGATGCTTGGCGACGGTGCGATCCTGATGGTCGGGAGTTCACGTTGCACTCTAGTGCAACACGGGAGTTCGTCCAGGATCGATTATGTATTTCTGTCCCTTGGCTTGGCCGGGCGGATATTCTCCCGCGTACCCTTTCTGACCATTCCCCAGTGCTGGTAAAATTTAAGGGACCACCTTCTCAACCTAGGCAGCTTCGCTGGAGGTTTCGCGCCCGAGCGTTGGAGGACTTGGTGTTCCGGGAAGGGCTCCGCCAGGCCATCACTGAGTTCTTTCAGTTTAACGCCAAGTCAGTTCCCAGTCCGGGGGTGGTTTGGGAAACTTTTAAGGTGTTTATACGAGGCTGGTGCATGTCGCAGGAGGGGGGGGGGTGTTGAAAGGTATTCATGGGGCGATAGTGCGTAAGGAGAGGCGATAGTGCGTAAGGAGAGGGAAATCAGAGACCTGGAACTCCTTAAGGGGAGCGCTGATTCACCAGACCTGCAAAATACTATTGCAGCAAGGAGGCGAGAGGCTCAGGCCCTGATGAACGACAAGGAGAGATTCTTGGGCGAACCTGTGGCCGCATCAAGATATGGGGAGGGGGATCGCCCGAGCAGGACCCTAGCCTGGGCTGTCAGACAGGAGAATCATTTGGAGCCTATTCTCGAGGTGGAATCCCAGGGTGGCCTGCTTGTCGGTTTAGGTCGATTTGACCGAAAACAAATGGTCGAAACGACCAAATGTTCAAAAAATGCTACCACCAAAGGATCGAACACCAAAAGTTCGATCCTTTGGTGGTAGCATTGGAAAAAAAACAGGGGCTGCGGGGGTGTCCCCGCATTGCCCCGCTCACTATACGTTATGGTATAGTGAGCGGGGGCTGTGGGGGACACCCCTGCAGCCGTCTGTGGTAAAAAAAAAGAAAAGGACCCTGCAGCGCTGGTTCCCTTTCATAGAAGTGTAAGGGAACTGGCGCTGCGGGAACCCAGCGTGAAGACAAGGTAAGTGGGGTTTGTTTAGGTTGGTGGTGTGCTGAGGGTGTGGGTGGGGGGTTGTTATGGGTGTGTGTTTTGTGTGTGTTTGTGTGTGTGTGTATGTATGTATGTGTTGTGTATGTATGTGTTGTGTATGTATGTGTTGTGTGTGTATGTGTTGTGTGTGTGTGTGTATGTGTGGAATGTGTGTGTGGAATGTGTATGTGGAATGTGTGTGTGGAATGTGTGTGTGAATGTGTGTGTGAATGTGTGTGTGAATGTGTGTGTGAATGTGTGTGTGAATGTGTGTGTGAATGTGTGTGTGAATGTGTGTGTGAATGTGTGTTTTTTCAAATTATCGGGCCCGAAATGACCGAAAACAAAGTGTTCGAACTTTTGGTCATTCAAACACTTTGTTTTCGGTCATTTCATTTTCGATAATTTGACATTCGGTCAAATCACTTGGATTCTGCTTGTCAGAGATGTGCTTGAGATAAACTAGGTATTTCGCCAGTACTATGAGCGGTTGTATACTGCTACTGGTTCGGCTGGGCATGACGATGTCACTGCCTTTCTTGATAGGGTCACCTTGGGTTGGCTGGATTCTGAGATTGGTGGGCTTCTTAATGAACCCCCCCCCGCTCAGAGGAGGAATCCCATAGGGTGATTATGTTCCTTCCGAATGGAAAGGCCGCGGGAACGGACGAGATATCGGCTGAATTATACAAAGCATACCCTGATTTGCTTATCCCTCACTTATGTAAAAAGTTTGAGGAGGCAGCATCCTCCGGGGTACTCACTGAGTCTACGCGCACTGCTTTGGTCACAGTATTACTTAGACCCAACAGGGATCCTAAACGGTGTTCCTTCTACCGCCCACTTTCATTAATAAACACAGATAATGAAATCATTGCTAAACTACTTGCAGATCGGCTTCTCCCTCACATGCCAGCACTAATCCTCCCCGACCAGGCGGGTTTTATTCCGGGGCGATCCACTCAGAACAATCTGCGTAGAGTATTTACTATGATGCACAATGTAAATCCGGAGGTCCCGATTGCGGTAGTATCCTTGGACGCGGAAAAGGCGTTTGATTCTGTGGAACGGCCTTTCCTGTTCGAGGTTTTACATCGCTCAGGCATCGGTTCTGCGTATCTTGCTTGGATCAGCCTTCTATATGCGGCTCCACGAGCACAGGTCTATATGAACGGGGTTCAATCCACCCCCACCTAGCCCTTCCCGGGGCACTAGGCAGGGCTGTCCCTTTTCCCCCTCTCTTATTTACCCTGGCTATCGAGCCGGTGGCCTGTGTATTGAGGGAATTCCACTCTCATCGTGGTGTGCTACTCCGATCCTGTTTATCTATCATCTCACTCTACGCGGATGACATGCTTTTATATATAAAACATCCTTGCACAAACCTGCAATCCGTGATGAGGCAGATAGTTGAGTTTGGTGCCCTGTCTGGGCTACAGATAAACTGGTCCAAGTCAGAGGTACTTCCGCTTACACCGGGAGTCACCCCTCAGGATGTGGGAGAGGCCTTTGCGTGGTGTCCGCAGGGGATCCGATATTTGGGTATCAGGGTATCCACTTCACCAGCGCTTTTGTTTCAGGAAAATTATGTTTCTACCCTGTAATATTTGGAACACCGGGTGGTGTCTTGGGTCCAGCTTCCCATCTCCCAGGCGGCCCGCATCTCCCTAGCCAAAATGATTGTTTTACCGAAGCTGTTGTATATTTTTTAACAACGTTCCGGTATGGCCCCCGGTGTCATTCTGGAATTGTATAGAGTCTTTGCTGACTAGATTGATCTGGGCGGGGAAACGATCCCTCATTTCTCTGCGCTCAATGTACGGTTCATATGTTCAGGGGGGTTTTGAGGTTTCCAATTTGTTCCTCTATTTTCTCGTAGCACAGATCCAGTACTCGATTTGGTGGTGGTCTCCAAAGAACGATGTGCCACAGTCGCAGCTGGAGAGGTCGATTGCTCAAACGGAGGACCTTAGAAGCTACCTCTGGGCTGTACGGGAGCGCCATTTGAGGTCAGAAGTTCAGCCGTTGGAGATCACTCAAGTTCTGAGACAGTCTGGCGGGGCTGGTGGGGGTGGGCTCGTGGTATTCACCCAAGATGGCCATATATAGGGTCCGTGGGATCCCTCTTACATTTGAACACATCTTTATTCAGCATTTCAAGAGCCTGCACATTCAAACTCTGGCCGATGTAACACCTCAAGGGAAATTCATAACTTAGGAAAACCTCAAGGCGAGAGGCGACTGGACTCCGATCACACAGTTGTTATATTTTCGCCTCCACGAGGTACTGAAATCGAAACTTCCCTAAGGCACCAGAAACCTCCCCCATCTTAGAGTATATTGTGGCCCCGCCCTCTTCTAGAAA
This sequence comes from Ambystoma mexicanum, assembly GCF_040938575.1. NCBI lineage: Eukaryota > Metazoa > Chordata > Amphibia > Caudata > Ambystomatidae > Ambystoma > Ambystoma mexicanum. Next base: position 165,194,818 of record NC_090921.1, read on the forward strand.
AGTGATTTCTTCGTTGTATTGTCTAGCTCAGGGGCTTGGGAGCTGTCCTTCCTTCTCCTACAAAGCTAAATGGGAAGGTAGCATGGCACGCTCATTACCCGACGACCAATGGAATGACGCACGTGCTCAAACTAAGACGATTTCTAGTAATAACAGATTTCGCCTGATTCACTAAGTTTTTGCATCAACTGTATTATTCTCCTCTGACTTTGCATAAACTGTTTCCCCTTCGGTCATCGGAGTGCAGGAGATGTCATCAGTCCTCGCCGATTTTTACCATGTAGCGTGGTCCTGTCCCCATGTCCAGGCTTTCTGGTGTGCTGTTGCTGAGGTGATGGGGCAGGTATTAGAGATCTCAATCCCTTTCACTCCAGAAACATGGGTGCGGTCTTGGGTGGATTTACCTGTACGCAGCTATAGAAACCTGTTTGGAATGGCTTCAGTGGTTGCTAAATCTCTGGTGGCACGAGCATGGGGGTCTCCTAAGGACCCGTCAATACATCAATGGGTGAACTGCATATCGATGTATGAGCGTAGAGAGTCGCAGTACAACCAAACACTCCCTCTTAATAGTAGGCCCAAGGACTATTGGCACTCTTTAAGGAGCTATATGGCTTGTGAATCAGACTCAGGGAGCGCCCTCTCTTCGCAAGATAACGAGGAGGGCGACCAAGACCGGAGTTGAAGTTTATTGATTTTGTAATTTTGTTCAGTATTTCCGCAGGATGCGGGCCTAGTGGTAACTGGTTAACTGTCTTTATGAAGTTCGTCTAGATTAATGTATCGTAGGTGAAATTCCTGTCATTAGGATGTGGTCTGTTGCATGTATTGATGACCTGGGGGGAATTTTAGGGTGGGTGTGGAGGTTGGGGGGGGTTTGTTCCCTTGTGGGGAGTTATTGCTGGTCAATTTTCTGTTCTTCCGTTTGTTAGGTGGTACTGACATGGCCTGTTGTGTTCTGTGTTATGAAACTCGAAAACTAATAAAGAAGGTTTTTTTACAAAATGTAACATTGGGTTTTGCTTTCCCTGGTATGTTTTGTACAGTTGCTAAAACAGTCTTAGGATTATACCTACTTTTAAGTTGCTGAAAGCTCCTTTAAAAAGTATATAGATTTTACTTACCTTGAGTTAGCTGTGTGCCATCAATAAGTTAAGAGTTATTGCTTACTCAATCTGTGTTCCACTGATCTGAAAAGCAAAGGTAATTGTATATTACACCAAAAAAGCCTTACTCACCTAGAATAACTGTGCTATCCTCAAAGGTAGGAACAAGTTACTTACCTGCAACTATTTTTCTCCAGCATGGCTCTGGCATGGATTCACATGCTCATGAATATTCCCAGTCGTCAGGCCAGGAATCCTCGGTAAAAGAAAAACAGATTCATTTTCACACTGTATTTCACCTCTAAACCAATCACTTTACTCTGGGTCATACTGCCCCAGCCAATGACAGTCCTCCCCCTAAGCCCCTCTGGCAGCAATCTTCAGATTTGGAAAGCACTTAAAGTGGAAGTTAGACCGAGAAGAGCCGCAGGGGGTTGTAGGGAGGGTTCGCATGCAACTTCATCACAGACCCATGCTGGAGAACAATCGTTACAGGTAAGTAACTTGCTCCTTGTCCAGCATGGGGTCTGGCATGGATTCACATCCTCATGAATAAAGAGTACATAGCAGTACGTAAATACACAGCCACTGGAGGTGGCAAGGCTCAACAGAAGCAATTATGTTTACCTCCGGAACAGGCTCACCTTCAAGCGAACAGATTGCGTAGCACTGTTTGGCTGACCCTGGACTCCTCTCTAGAATCCCGGTCGACGCAGTAGAATCTTGTGAAGGTATGCGTGAACCTCCACGTAGCAGCCCGGCAGATGTCCAGCAAGGGCACACCAGACAGGAATGCAGACATCGCAACAATGGCTCTGGTAATGGGCTCTCGGGTGGCCGGGCTGAAGTCGGTTTGCCAACCAGTGACAGTGTGTGATGCAGCCGCAGAGCCAGCTGGAGATTGTTGGGGAGAATTCTCAAAAATGTGCTAATTCCCATCCCCTTAGAGGCCCCCAGCAACTTTGCTGGATTTTGAGGACTTTGCTTTTTTTTACCTGGAAAAGTGTGTGAGCCTTTTTTCCAACTCTCATGTATTTTGATGCGTTTTACTCTTGAGTTCTTTGATTATGGCGTTTTAAGATAACGCCATAGGCATCCTCTTTTCATGTGTGTTACACAGCACCCTCTGCAGTAACACTATCTTACAATAGGGTGCTGGAAGGGTTACTTAGTTCGCAGCCACAAAAAGGCACCCATGGATGCCATTTTTGTCAAAATGGCCACGGTGGTCTTTCTTTGCCATTTCTTGATGGAAAGGTCCTTCTTGAGATTTACTCTGCGCACCAAACCAGGTTTGGTCCCTTTGTTCGTTTGGTCTTTGGCGGGAATCACACAAGTGAAGCCTACCTCTGGCTCAAGGGTATCGGGCGGGGGCAAGAAGCAAGGGAGGTGCCCGAAACTCCCTGTGCTTAGTCTCCTAGGAGACAGGGAAGCACTCTTAGGTGATGGCCGGCTGGCTGTCTGGCAAGGACAGTCACTCTGCTGTGTGATTGGCAGCTAGGCTGGAATGAATGGGAGAAACCTGAATAAAATGCAAGGCTTATTGGCTTGGAAGGCAGAGTCGACCACTGGACGAAGGAATCTGAAGACCACCTTGGAAGAGGACACCTGCTGCAGTGCTGCAACTCCAAATTCGTATCGACAGAGAAGCCCCTGCAAGGATGACTTCTCCCCTTGAGTGGGTGGGACCAATCAACTCCAAAGTAAGCCGACTGGACATCCTTCTCGGAGCTGGTTGAATTTCCACAGAGTTGCTGCTGGAAACCTTATTGCCAGGGAGAGGAACACCAGATTGTGTGTGTTGCTTTAAAGCTGGCCTAGAGCTCCAGGAAGGTCCTCTGGACTCCCAGGAAGCAGGACTGACTGAGCCCCCTCAACAGAGTGCGGTACCCCATAAGCAAGGAAAGCCCATCTCGACAGCCAGGAAACGCAGTGTTGCTATATGCGGTAGACGCTAGGTGCTGAAACACTGAACAGCCACTGATTTAAAGATTCCTGGTTGCGAGTGGTAAACGTTCCATTGAAGTGCAGGATTCTCCAGAGGTCCTCCCTCTTGTCTCCACGACTGAGCTCCAAGAACGGTGAGATCTGCAGAGCTGCTCATGAACAGAAGTCATCTGCTGCACTTTTTCTTCAATACAAAAGGTACTGTAAAAAGTCTGAGAGAACTTACCTCTTGCTGTAGAGTTTCTTGCATCTTCTACCCCTCACAAGTCTAACGGCTTGTGGCCCTACATTTGATGATTCTTTTCTTCAAAAACGTCTAAAACATTGTTGAACGACTTTTCTACTTACCTACCAGAAGTGCTTCATCCTATATAAGACTTTTGCCCATTGACTTTGGCTTAGCCTGTTGTACTGAATGACTCTTCTTGGGGGATCCGAAAGTATTTGCCTGCTCAAGAATATTTCTGGTCTCTTGTTGTTCTAATAACCTTTACCTTTTACCAACTTCTAAGAGTATTCTAAATACCAACAGTAAGATATTAATGTCCCCAGCTCCCTAGCTATTGAAGTCACCTGAGGGTGTAGGTTGCGTCTGTGGGCCATCCCAAAATGGTCTTTACTGATTTAGAAACTAAGAGTGTACAGTATTGAAGTGTATTTGTGTGTTACTTTTATGTTGTTCCCTTCTGAAGAAGGCTTATTCTAATATACTGGTAAATAAATTAATAATTGTTTATTCAAGAAACCTTGTGTCTAAGAGTTTATTTGAATGCTTGTCACTGTGAGTCTCTGTGTAACTCCGCTACAGCTCACATTGACCCCTCTTAAAATAAGCCTGGCTGCTGAACACACTACCAAAACTGTGTAGTACAATCTTATACCAAAGATTGGGTTTCCTATACCTGTATTCTGTAACGCTCACCTGATTCCCACAGAGGCGCAGGTCTGGCTTCGAGTGCTGATGCTTCTTCAATGGTGAAGCGCAGGACTCTGAAGATGAACAGGAAGGGCCCTCTACTCTGGCTACTCCGGTTCGCAGGCATATTCCCCTGTGCGTGAAAAGGGAGTATTACCTACTGACTGAGTTATGCTCAAGCCTCCCACTCTCTTCCAACCCTCCACAATACCCTTCTACGATTCCCCGTGAAGTCTCACCTTAGGGTCAGGAAGGATGAGCTCTCCATCCTGCTTCCGATGCAGGGGCGCGCTGAAACCCAGTTACTTCACTGGATTGAGGATTGATGGGAGTTCAGGTAAGCTTGACTATTCAGGTAAGGCTCTGTAAAAGTTCTGTTGCAAGTTCAAAAGTCCAAGCTTAATAATGTTCATTGTCTTTTTGCAGCAAGCGCTAATGCTTAAGTCTTTTTTTCCCCTTAGGGGCCGGGGTTCTGAATGCCGGAGATATGGCGCCGACCCGAAGTGAAACATGCAGTTCCAGTTCCAGTAAATGGCAGGTTAGTTCTGGATGAGCGCTCGGGAACTGTCTTTGCATACGCTCATTCAATGTCTGTCTTTTTTCCCCATAGGGGCCGGGGTCCGGAAAATGCCTGGAAGCGGCAAGACCCGAAATGAAATGGGAATGACCCAACAGGTAAGTCTTATTCCCTTCCTTCTCTCACCTCTTATTCTTGTCTTTTTCTCTAGGCTCTGGGAAGTGGCTGTGTATCCGGATGATCGCTGCTGAAGATGGAGGAACCCAGGAAAGGTGAGTGAAAAGCAGCGCTGCAGTGATTGTAACGAAATGCTTTTAAAAATAATGTCTTCCCTTTCAGGATCGTCGTTGATGTCTCCGTGGTGCAGATTTAGCTGGTAAGGTCTCTCGTCTCCCTTTGTAGGTGACCCAGGATGCTGACAGGCGTGGCTGAAGTCCAGATGCAGAAGCTGACACGGTGAGCGTCCAGCTGCGAGGAGCAGAACAACGCGAAGCGTGAGTTGCTGATCGGGTGTGGTTTAAATAGCTTTGGAAGAAGTCCCAAGTGTGTATCCTTCCTCCAATCAGGTATGTATCCTTCCCCGACCACATCTGGGTGGAAAGTAGTCCCACAGGTAAAGTAGTTCCATTCAGGCCTCAAGAGGGCCTGGATGTGGCAGCATGGTCTGCATCAGGTAAGTGCACATTAAAACACTTGAACACATGTCTAGCTTTATGAGCCTGGCGCCTAAGGCGCCAGGACAGAGGTCCAACATGAGCCTGGCGCCTAAGGCGCCAGGACTGCGTCCAAAGGGCCCCAACTTGGGCCCGCTGGCACTCCCCTGGGGGAAATGATGCCTGCCTCTGGGGTTGCTGGGTCGGACCTGGCTCCTTGGAGGTAGGCATCATGACATATTCAGAGTTGTTTTAGTGCACCAAAGGGTACTGCATACAAACTTTGCCTAACACTTAGAAGCCCGCTCAGATTTCACGGAACCAAGAGAAGCATGCTCCCGTGAACCACCCGGTGCAGAGGCCTTGGCCTGCAGCCACTCTTTCAGCCGTTTATACCGATCCTTCAACGTGCCTTTCAAGATTTCACGACAAAACGCACAATCCGCCTCCTTATGCGTTGGGTACAGGCAGTACACGCACTGGGACTGTTTATCATCCTGGCTGACCTCTTTCCTTGCCGATTGACACTCCCAGGTACAACTTGGGTTGTTCCTATCCTCGATCTCCCCGTCTACCTGTGGTGTTCCCTAGGGGTCTAACCTCAAGCCCTGGCTTTTCAGCCAATACCGGGCAACTCTCGCCTACTGCATTTCCATTTTCTGCTCAAACTTCAAGTGCTACGCTGATGACACCCAACTCTTTCAGGCTTCCCTCAGACACCTCCTCTCCTTCCCTCATCTCCGATTGCCTACTCGTTATTCAAAAATGGTGTGCCAACTATCTGTCTAAATGCCAACTAGACTGAGATCCTCCTCATTGGTACACCGTACCCATTCTTTTCCCTCACTCTCTGGCCGGTCTCTCTTGGCTCTCCTCCTACCCCTACCTGCGAGGCGAAGAATCTCAGGGTCATATTTGACTCCACGTTTTCCTTCTGCGCACACATCTCTGACGTCTCTAAAAAGTCAAACTTCTTACTGTACCTCCTTAGAGGTACTCTGGCTTTCCTCTCCTTCCCACAGAAGCTCAGAGTCTCTCAAGCTCTGGTTCTCGCTAGGTTGGATAACTCCAACAGCCTCTTATAATCAACCTGCCTCCACTCTCCGCCCTTTACAACTAATCCAGAACAGGACTGCGAGAATTGTCCTTGGCCTCAAGCCCAGGGATCGCATCTCTCAAACTCTGAAATCTGTTTATTAGCTCACAGTGGATTCAAGGATTACATTTAAAACCCTCTGCATTTTCCACAAGGCTTTCTGGGTCCTGGGTCCAAATTACCTTCAACTATCCCTCCGTAAATACCTCCCCGCTCGAGCCCTTTGCTCCTCTACTTCTAACTCCCTCAAAGAATCGAGCTGGGGGCAGACCTCTGTCTTTGGCTGGGGCCTCCCTATGAACAGCCTATCGGCCACCTTGACACTTGAGGAGAACCATCTCCGGTTCCAGAAGCACCTCAAAACCTTCGTATTCGCTTCTGCCTCTGCCCCTCTTCTCCCCTGCTGATCTGCTTTCTCTCCTGGCACCATGCACCTGGCCACCATCTGTCCTTTGGTCCCAGGTACCTTCTCATCCTGCACTGCCTCCAGGCCACCCCTTGCACTGGGATCTGTATCCATACAGTCCCCCACTTTTCTTCTGCACTTAGATACACCCTATCTGACTAATCATGAACTTGCCACTTGCTGGCTGCACTACCACTTTTCATTACCTGTATTTATTGGTTTATTTAACTTATTATTTATTCTGCTCCCTCCTCTGTTCCGCAGTTTCCACTTCTCCCACTTACTCACACTTCCCCCTTTTCCATGCACTTGCACATTCTTAATGTCACTGGGCCTAGTAAGATAGTTTTCGTTTCTCCCTTGTTCCCCTCCCTTTGCTTGGTCGTGCTCTGAAACACTTGTGTATGAGCGCAATATAAATAAAATATATCATGTAAACATTCCGCAACCCGCAGTCCGAGCAAAGCTTGATAAGGGAAGCGGAATCCTCGTCCGAAATGATCCATGCGGTGTATGCCTGAAGAATCATCTGGAAGCTTCCACAAAGAAATGCGACGATATCCGCCCTTGAGGGGTGCTGAAGAATCCGAAAAATTGGTCCCCATTAATCAGAAGGAAGATCGATGGCGTACACAGGCTCGATTGACCGAAAACCACAGTATCACTCTTCCAAAAAACGAAATACGCAGTAACAGCTTGAGAGCGAAGCACAAGGACTCCCAACACTTGAAAGTGCGGTAAAAATCTGAAGATGTCTGCCAGAGGGGGGGGGGGGGGGGCGGGGGAAAGGTGGGTGTGCTGGGGTAGAGGGCAGTCTTTGGCTGAGGGCAGTAGGACCCAGAGCTCACTGGTTGTTGGGAGAAAGACAGTTCAGAAATGAAAAACTGATTTTTCCTTTTACAGAGGATTCCCAGCCTGACGACGGGGGAATATTCATGAGCATGTAAAGCCATGCCAGACCCCATGATGGAGAACTTGTTCTTCGAATGGATTGTGCCCTCCCAAGTATTCCCCATCTTTGATAGACTCCCAAAGCAGTATTAGATTTGGTGGAGGGAGTAAACATTTTGTTTTTAATGGTTTTTAAAACGCGTGAGGGATCTTGGGTACAATACATGTCACGTTAGGGATAGCGTTACAGGTATGTCCATGTCGACACCCCCTTCTGATCCTCGAAAGACAAGATGCAATACTCCGCGGTTACCACTGGATGTCAGACCATATGCACAGCATTTGATTCTAAGCAGATTAACAAACCTCCGAAGTAAAGGTTTCTCTGTGTGGATCCAACCTATGTAATCTTTCCTCCTCTTTGCCAGAATGGGGTGGAGGATAGACAGTGGGAAACAATGTTCTGTCATAAATAAAAATCAGAAATGATTTTGGGTAAAAATTAAATTTAACGCTTAGTACAACTCTATCATTATGGACGATAGTAAAGGGTGGCTTTGATAAAAGTGCCTGCAAATCACACTCTACGGGCTGAAGTTAATGCAACCAAGAGAATGGTTTTAAATGTTAACCTTAATGAACATGAATGTAAGGGTGCAAAGGGTGCACACATTAGACCTGTTAGTACCCGATTGAGGCCTCAACTGGTACCTGGAAAGGAGATGGTGGGAACAGATTGGCGAGTCCCTTTAGAAATTGTGTTACCAGTGGAATTTTGAAATATGAACATTCTTCTGATGAGCGCTTAAGGATGGATAGCACTACCAAATAGCCGTTAATAGTTCCAACCTGGAGCCCCAGATTGGCTAAGGATAGTAGAAAGGATAACACTTCTGGTGTTTTGCACCGATACGGGGCTACATTCTTGTCTTTGCATCAGCTGCAGAATTTGTTCCAACGGCAGCGGTACACAGACGTTGGTTTCTGGCCTTCTGGCCGAAAGCAAAATATCCATTACGTCATCCGAGAGGTCCCAATCCTTGCATCTCAGCCTCTCAGAAACAGTGCGTGAAGACTGAATGCCTTGACCTCTGGATGGAGAACCCAACCCTCCTCTTGCAAGAGAAGGTCCTCTCCTTGTGTAAGACTCATTGGAGGGCAGATCGAAATGTCCAGAAGAACTGGGTACCACGTACTCCTGGCCAAATCCGGGGCTATTAGGATCATGCGTTTCCTGAACTTTCTCAACCTCCAAATCACGCGAGGAATGACAAACTGGAGGAAACGCATACAGGAGTGGAAACTCCCAATCCACTACAAACGCATCCCCTAGAGCCCTTCTAGGGTGAAATTCCTTGAAGCAGTACATTTCACATTTCCTGTTGGCAGTGGTTGCAAACAGATCCACATTGAGTGGTTCCTCAAAGGGTGATCTCTCGAAGGACTTCCCGAGCTAGTTCCCATTCGTGGGAGACTGTGCTCTGCCTGCTCAGAGCGTCCGCCGCAGTGTTCTCTTCTCCAGTTAGGTGACCTACCGATAGAGGGATTCCTTCTTTAATTGCCCAGTACCAGAGCAGCATTCCTTCTCTGCACAGTGGTAGTGACCCTACACCTCATCTCTTATTGAGGTAGTACATGGCCACTGTGTTGTCAGTCATTATCAGGACATTCTTTCCACATATAGAGGGCAGAAAGGACCTTCAGTGCTAGTCTGATTTCCCTCATCTCCAAAAGATTGATATGTAGTTTGACCCTGATGGAGACCAACGACCGCTGACTGTCAGATCGTTGGTGTGGGCTCCCCACCCAGTGAGTGAGGCATCCGTTGTCAGACAAAGTTTGTATGCAGTACCCTCTGGGACCACTACACACAACTCTGACTACAGGTATAGGCAACCCAACCTTTGGTATAAGCTTGTACTACACAGTTTTGGTAGCGTGTTGAGCAGCCAGGCTTATCTCAAGAGGGGAAATGTGAGCTGTAGTGGAGTTACACAACGATTCACAGTTATAGGTATTCAAATAAACTCTTACACTCAAGGTTTCCTGCATAAACAATTATTAATTTATCAGTCAGTTATAGAGCCTTCTTCAGAAGGGAGCAATAGAATAGTAACAAATACACTTCCATACTATACACTTAGTTTCTCAATCAGTAAATACCCTTTTGGGATGGCCCACAGACAACCTACACCCACAGGTGACTTCAATAACTAGGGTGCTGGGGACATTAATATCTTACTGTTGGCAATACTCTTAAAAGTTGGTAAGAGGCAAAGGTTATTAGAACAAGAGATCACAAATATTACATTTAGATTTTCCTAGAAGAGTCATTCAGTTCAATCGGCTAAGCCAAAACAATGGGCAAAAGTCTTGTATAGGATAAAGCACTTCTGGTAAGTAAATGGAAAAGTCTTCGCACAAGTTCTTAGAAGTCTTTGATGAAAAGAAGAATCAAATGTAGGGCCACAAGCTGATTAGAATTGTGAGTTGCAGAAGTGGCAAGTTCTCTCAGACTTTTTGCAGTACCTTTAAAGATGAAGAAGATGCAGCAGATGACTCCAGTTCCTGTGCAGCTCTGCAGGTCTCACTGTTCCTGGGCCTCGGTCGTGGGGACAAAAAGGGAGGATGTCGGGGGGACTCCTGCACTGCACTGGGATGGTCAAAACTCGCAACCAGTAAACTTCACTTTCAGTGGCTGTTCAGCGTGTCAACTCTTCGAGTGAACAGCAAATAGCAACACCGCAGTTCCTGGCTGCCGAGATGGACTTTCCATGCTTCTGGGGTTCCGCACTCTGTTGAGGGCGCTCTGGCTTGGTCAGTCCTGCTTCGTGGGAGTCCAGACGATCTTCCAAAAGCTCTAAGCCAGCTTAAAAGAAGTGCACACAATCTGGTGTTCCTCTCCCTGGCTATACGGTTTCCAACAGCAAACAGCTACTCTGTGGACATTCAACCAGCTCCGAGATGGATGTCCAGGTGGCTTACATTGGAGCGGATTGGTCCCACCAACTCAAGGGGAGCAGTCGTCCTTGCTTCTCTGTTGATGCAAATCTGGCATTTCGGCACTGCAGCAAGGCTTCACCGGACAAACCAACTGTCCATGAGTTGCAGCAGCCGTCCTCTCAAGTTCTTCTTCGGTTCCTTCGGCCAGTGGTCGACTCAGCCTTCCAAGCCAAAGGACTCTCCTTTTATTCAGTTCTCTCCCATTCATTCCAGTCTAGCTGTCAGTCACCCAGCAGAGTGGCTGTCCTTGCTGGACAGTCACCCAGCCAATTACCACAGAGCGCATTTGGGGCTCCTAGGAGACTAAGCACAGGGAGTTTCGGGAACCTCCCTCACTTTCTGCCTACCCCAGACACTCTGGAGCCAGAGGCGGGTTTCACTCATGGTGCCCGCTAAAGACAAAATGAACAAAGAAACCAAACCTGGATTGGCGCACAGAGCAAATCTCAAGAAGGACCTTTCCACAAAGAAATGGTGAAAAAAGAAGACCGGGCGCCATTTTGACAAAGATGGCTCCCGTGTGTGCTTTACTATAGCTGCGAACACAGCCTGCGGTAAAGGCACACTATTAGTTCAAACAAAACTACTGCCACCAGCCATTCAGTGAGGAAAAGGTAACAAAACATTTTACATGAGAAACTAGACAAAGGGAATACTAGGTAACCCCTCCAGCACTAATATAAGATTGGGCCTGTTGGGTCTAGAAATGTACAATGGTAAAGTCAATTTCAATTTACTGCTCTTGGAAACAGTAGGTTATCCAAGGGAAGGTATTTAAACCTTTGGGAAATCTGAAAGACTTCCCTGTGCCACTGCACTGAAGGTGATGTGTGACAATGTAAAAGATGATGCCTATGGAGTTTGTCAGACTCCACAACCAAAAGAAACCGTGTTCAAACTCACAATAAAATACATGAGAGAGTGGGAAAAAGGGTCACACACTCTCCAGGTTAAAAAAAATCAAGTCCTCAAAATCCGGGCGTCTTTAAGGTGGAGAGAATTAGCACATTTCTCAGAATTCTCCCCAACACTCGTCACTACTGTGATCTCCGGCCATGGCTGACATAAAGGTTCTCCCTTCAGAATGTTTTTCTTGCAGTTCCACCACAGGAGATCCGTGCGACCATGCTAGGAACCTGAAGTAGCTCCGACATGTTTCCTGAGAATTGGGACCATTGTTTTCTGAGGGCCCATTGAAGGGATCTCATTCTCATGCAAGCATCTGGCACCAGAAAAATGCAGGATGTCTTGAGGCTGAGCAACCTCAAAAAAAAATAATATATATAATAAATAAATCAAAGGCCGGGAGATGCCGAGTACTCTGAATTTTGGTGATCATCTGTAGAATGTCTAGAGCCGTCACCTCAGGTGACAAACTCTTTCCCAAGGATTTATCCAGTTCGGCCCTGATGAACTGGAGCTTTTGAGAAGGTGTCATATAGGACTTCTTGAAATTGGGGGAGAAGCCCAGTCTGTGAAGAGAGTGGCAGGTCACGCTGAGATGATGCAGGACTTGGTCAGGAGAACATGCCCTGATCAGCCAATCTTCCAGGTAGGGGTAGACCTGAATCCCCTCTCTCCCGAGACTCGCTGCAACCACTGCCATCAGGTTGGTGAAAACCTTTGGGATGGAGGTTAGCCTGAATGGCAACACTCAAAACTGATGAGAACTGCCAACGGCGAACCTCAGGTATTTTCTGTGCTTTCAATGGATTGGCACAAGAAAATCAACATCCTGAAGATCCAATGACACCATCCATTCCTGGAGTTGGAGGGCCTGAAGGATCTGAGAAAGTGTAACCATCTTGAACTTATCCTGCCTGAGGAACTTCTTCAAATATCTCAAGTCCAAGATGTGTCTCAGTCCTACGTCCTCCTTGGGTATTGGGAAACGTGGAGAATACCATCCCTTGTTAGTCGCAGCTACAGGCAACAGTTCTATAGCGCCTTTCTCTAGCAGGGTTAACATTTCCTGCACAAGGAGCGTATCTGGAATACTCAAAGGATGGCTCCCCAGTGTCTCCATCTCCCCACATTTCCCTTACTGCCAGATCTTGCTGTTTTCATCTCTAAAACATCTGTAAAATGAGACCCTTCCTAACTTTTCACGCTACTAAACTCTTAATCACCTCCCTCATCTTTTCTAGACTTTTCTACTGTTCCACTCTTCTCTTTGGTCTCCCCTCCACTCACCACTCCCCCTTCAAATCTGTCTGCCATTCTGCCATCAGCTCCCTCTGCCTTCTCTCACCTTATGATTACATCTCCTCTTCTCTTCTCTCACTAGTCTGGCTTTCTTTCCCCTCCCAACTCAGATTCAACTTCCTCCGTCTGGTCTACAAATCTCTCTTCGGTCTTGCACCTCCCTACTTATCCTTCCTTCTCTCTTTCTACACTCCCTATCGTTCTTTCCGCTCCGGTGACCTTTTCCTACTCGCTTCCCCTCCATCCTGCGCCCATTCCGGCTTTCGCTCTTTCCAATTACTCGCTCCCTTCCACTGGAATCGCCTCCCTCTCTCCTTCCGCTCTTCTCCCTCCTTTCCTACCATTCGCAATTCTCTAAATTCTTATCTTTCTTTCACCTCCCTAAACCTCCTACTCCCCCCCTCTCATCCCTCTCCACTCACGCTCAACATCTTCAATAATGTAAATTGTTCTTTGTACTGTTTTCTAGTTTGATTAATTTGTTATATAATGCTTGCTCTGTTTTTTGCTTGTTCCTCTTTTAAAGCACTTTGGATTAAAGCGCTATATAAATTTAATAAAATACAAAGAAAGTTGATTGTTCTGAGGTCTCTGAATGAAAAAAATGCAGTACCCTTGAGCTATGGTTTCCAATGCCCAAGCATTCAAAGAAATGAGACAGTCTGCCTCGCACTGGTGATCTGTGACTCAAGAACCCAGGGGCTGGGTATGGATGCCCCTGCTTGAGCAGGCTTCGCACCTCTCCTTCGCCCACCACAAGGAAATCTCATTTGGCCTCTTTGACCAGCCATTCCTCTCGTACTTAATTGAAGAGTAGTAACAAAAGGATCTACCCCTCTAAGGCTGTACAATAGGACCAAAGGCCTGAGGCTGCCTAATAGCTGCACCTAAAGATTTGGCTGCTGCCTTTGAGGTCTGCAACTTCAAGGCTTTTGTCAGCCTTATTGCCAGAAAGATGAGACAAGTCAAAAGGCATGCTGAGGAGTCTGGATTGCACATCCGGCGCAAAACACAACCGCCTCAACCACGCAAATCTGCGTATTATGGTGCTAGTAGCCATGGCTCTGCTGATGCCGTGAGCAGAATCCAGACCCGACTGAAGAGACTCATATGGTCGTTGCTGTCTCCAACAATTGCCAATTACCTGCTTCTTTCCTCCCACTCTAGAATGTGCTCTGCCGCCAGGCAATGCAGTCCCATAGAGTGAATGAGTATTTTGCAAGGTGATTTCAGCGCCATACTCCCTGCAGAAAATACTTTTCTTGCCCATTCATCTACTCCCTTGTCATCCCTATCTGGAGGGATAGTAGGATAAGCTGCCTGCTTGGAAGTTGCGGTAGCTGCCTGTACCACCAGTCTCTCTGGAGTGGGGTGTTTATACAGGTAGTCTGGGTCACTACTGGAAGGGCAGTATTTTTTGGACAGATTTAGTTTTTGCAACCCTGTTTTTTTTAGATCACTATGAAAAGGAAGTATAGGATCTATCTGTGTATCCTTATCCAGGATGTCCGTCCGATCATCCTGTCCAAATGGGAGGGGAGGCCTACTCCACCCCATACAGTCAACCACTTTCGACATTAGCTGCCTATATCAAACATCTGGGTGGTCCCCCGCCTCATGTCTACCAAAAGCCAGCATCAGGCGAGATGTCTTCCCCACTAGCCGTCTGTAATTGATCATAAAGTTCTTTCAACCTTGATTCTTCAGAAAAAAAGCTTTCGGGCACATTTGGTGTACCAAATTGGAGACCAAAAGGTACATCATAATCTGAAGGTTCATTTTCCTCATATATTGAGGTGAGAGACTTAAAATAATTTTTCCATGGTAAAGGAACATGGGATTTTTCTGGTATAGGCATCGAGGGCTTATTAAAAACTGTGGATTCGAAGCTCAAGTAGTCAATATCGTTTTTCGTTTCGATGGCTCAATAGGCTTAAGTGGCGCTGTTCATGTCGACATTACAGCTGGTGTTGATGGCCCTGCTGGTGTCGATTATGTCGAGGGCCTATCTGGCGTCAAGGGCGCAGCAAGCGTCGACGACCTTGACTTATGTTTATGTTTACGGCTCGAAGGATACTTCGATGACTTGTCATCACGTTGAGGCCTCGACGGCTATCAATGAGGATCAGGCCTTCGTCCCGGGCTTGAGGCGCGCAGGATTTGGCTCGAGCCCCTTCCTTACCGGTTTCTTTGGAAGGCGCAGTAGGAGCTTTGCTTGCTGTGGGTTTTTGTTTACTATTTTAAGCATTTCTGCTCTAAATAATCGTTGAATTGCTATTCATAATTGTCCGCACCCAACCAGCTGAGCCTGTCCGGCTCCAGGTTTGACTCCCCTGGGAGGTGAATCGCCTTCAATTGTATGTCTTTCACCAGAGCCCATTCCCAAATACTGTATGCAAAGGGTGCACAGAGGAGACCACCTGGTGCCACCCCTGCTTGTTGATGTAATACATGCTGGAGGAGTTGTCCGTTTGAATGAGGATAATCTTGCCACTGATGAGCGGTAGGAAGGCCTTGAGAGCCAGCCAGATGGCCTTCAGCTCTAGCCAATTGATATGGGCCTTCTGTTCCTGAAGGGATCAAATTCAGTGGTTGCTGTGGTTGTCAAGGGTAGCTCCTCAGCCGTCCAAGGAAGAGTCTGTGGTGATGGTAACCTGCGGTGTTGGTTGTCCGAAGGGTCTGCTTATCCTCAGGTTGCATTCCGTGCTCTACCAGACCAGGTCCTGGTGGAGAAAGTGAGGAATACTGACGGGTTCCACCTGGGAACCCCGTTCCTGACTCCATGAGGCTGTGAAGTGCAGCTGCAATCTCCTCATTTTGAGCCTTGTGAAAGGCACTGCCAGAAGACAAGCCATCATGATACCCGGAAGGTGCTGGTACCACCATGCGAAGTTCCGCTCTCTGCTGAGAAAATGACTTGTGGCCCCCTTGATGGCTACGATCTTGTTCTCTGAGGGAAAAACGCGCTCCGATCACGTATCCCAGATGAGGCCCAGTAACGCTAGACTCTGCATCGGCTCCAGCTTTGACTTGTGATTGATGGAGAATCCCAATTCGTGTAGCGTATTCATGAGGACATAGAGGTGGTGTGAGGGACAGTCTCTGGTGATCTCGCCCTGACAAGCCAGTCGTCTAGGTATGGATAGACATTGTAACCTTGGGCCCTGAGAAGGGCTGCCACTGCATTCATAATCCTGGTAAAGACCCTGGGGGCTGAATTGAGGCCAAAGAGTAGAACCTTGTATTGGAAATGAAAGCCCATGATCCTGAACTTCAGGAAGGACCGACAGGGCTGCAAAATCAGGACGTGTAGGTATGCGTCCTTCAGATCCAGGAAGCACATCCAGTCTCCCTTGCACAGTGTCTCCGCAATAAGTGCTGGGGTAACCATCTTGAACTTTTGAAGTGGAAGGGAAAGGTCAAACAATTCTTAGGCCAGCCTGGTTCTTCTTGTGTATGGCAAAAATTCTGGAGTAGATGCCCATGTCCCGCTGGGACTTCTTCCACTGCCTGACTCTGTAAGAGTGATCAAATTTCCGCCAATAGAGTTGTTGTCCCAATCTGTGGGAGTGGAAGAGAGGAGGTTGGGGAGGGAGGGACCCGTAGACGGTAACCCGTGGACACTACTGATAGGATCCCGGTGTCCACGAACCTCACGCGCCCATGCTGTGCGTGAAGGACAAGCCTGCCCCCACCACTGGAGCTACGTGGACCCGGAGGGGAGTGTCATGCCTTTTTTTCCATCTGAGGTTGAGGAGGGGGACTGAAAGAAGCCTTTATTCCAGTCTTGTGCTGTTTGCAGCGGTGTTGACTCTGAGATCGGTTAGACTTCCTGGACCATCCTTCTTGGAAGCTCCAGAACCCGCGAAGGCTCGCACCTTGTCGGAACACTGGTGCGTTTGACTGCAAGTCTTGGCCGTAGACTTTTGTGAGGATAGATAAGGATTTCGCAGTCTGGGAACTGTTCTTCTCAAGTTCCTCAACGGTGGTGGAATGAAAGCGGTTGCTACCCTCGAATGGAAGGTCCAATATGTGCTCCTGGCTGTCCAGGTTGAAATTGGTAGCCTGTAGACCGGCAGTCTTCTCATGTCCGTGTCGATGCAGATAGCATGGCCTTAGGTGTCTAAATGTGCCACTGTGGACTCCATAATGTCTTGAGCCAGCATCTTTGCTTCTGCCAGCCCCGCCTTGAAGCATGCCTAACTGTACCGGAAGTTTTGGAAAGAATGCGGCTATATCCCGCCATAGCCTTTGGTTAACGGCTGCAAGTACAGCATCCACATTGGACTGACGAAGGTGCAGAGAGGCTTTGGAATAGACCTTTCCATACGCCTCCAAGATCTTCTCCTCCTTGCCTAGCAAAGTAGAGAACTAGGGGGCTGAGGAAAACTGTGGCTTCGTGTAGATAGAGGCTGCAGCAATCACTGAAGAGTGTGGCTGAGGGTGTGCCGACAGCAAGAGTGTATCCCCCCCTCCAATTGCCTGTACTTGGCATTGAGACACCTGTTGGCGGGCTGCGCCGAATGGGGTTTAAGCTATCCCTTTTTGGCCAAGGCGGCAACGTCCTTCTGCATCGGAATCCCAGTTCTAGCCATGGGCTGTAGAGGGAGGACCTCGGCCAGGACCCCGCCTCTGGTTGTGGAAGTCCCAGGTACTCGGCCAGACCTGCGATCAGTTCATGGAATGCCTTGACCGAAAACAGATTGTCGGGGTTCTCCTCCTCATCTGTGTCAGAACGGGCTGGAGGAGTACTGGGTGCCGAAGACTGAGGTGTGCTGACCAGAGCCGGAGGCTGGTATGGAACCGCGTGGACTGGTGCAGACAGAGGAGCCGTCCCTGTGGGGCCTGGCATGGGCAGTTGAGGCTGTGTGGGGGCCTGCTCCGTGAAAGGAGGTGGCATTGGACGAGCAGCCATCTTGTTTGGCACCACAGCCATTTTGTCCGGCTGTCTGACACGTGTGTGCCATGGTGTTTGCTGCACTGGGCACTGCCTCCTCCTGGACTCTTGGCTGTAGAGAATGAGGCCTACCCTGCACCTCAGGAATAGACCTGGTAGGAGTCGTGCCCTCGGCAGTGTCGCCGGTACTGCTGCATACAGGCGCCCCTCAGACATCTGTCTGGTAGTAGGGCGTAGCCCCTCGAGTGGACACCCGGAAAAAGAACCTTGTGGTCCCTCAGTTACGTAACAGGCAGGATCTAGCAACCCCTTGGCGCAAACCCCGGCCCGGCAGCCGGTAGCTGAAACAGCCTTGGTACCTATGCTGGTGTTAGAACCGAGGCGGTACCTACCGCTATGATGTTTCCTCGGAAAGTAGTCGCCCTTGCGGGGTGCTGATGAAGAGCGGCCCTACCTTGGGCCTCGACTTGTGTCCGACTAAGTTCTTCAAGTCCTCTGGAGGCAATCTTTCGAAAAGCTCTCTCCACCGAGCTAACTTGTTTTTCAGAGCGTGCGGTGTAAGCGTGTCACACGCAGTACAACCTTCCCAGCCGCGGTTGGGACCAAGGTAGCGGAGGCAAAGAGCGTGGGGATCAGACGTAGGGGAGAGCCCTTCGCAGGCTGGACACCTGCTCAAGCCCAAGGATGTCGACATGCAGCAGGGAGGATCATGGCGCTAGAGGACCGAGTACCTGATTAACGACAAAAGAGAAAAAGACATTATCTGGGGAAGAGTGAGTGTAATTACAAGGCCGACGCCAAACCCAGGAGCACCGGTGAAAACGGTACGTTCCTCTCGATGCGGAAAAAGAGTACTGGACGCAGGTGGCTGGAGGGAGGGGAGAACATGGGCTGTGACCTGTATGCCTCTAAATTTATAGGAGATGAAGATTTTTTCTGGTTAAAAAGGTTCCTTCTCCCGTCTCTAGCAAGGGACGCCCATACAGTATGGAGGGAAGGGACGTAGGAGTATGAATGAGTAGAAAAAGGCTCCACTCATTCAGGATTGAAAGTACTAGGTCCAGAAATCCAGTAAAAAAGTGCTGGGGTCTCAATACGAGAGGGGATGAAGCATAACAATGATACATTTCACCAACTATATGTATTTGTACATTTGCAGAACAAAATATTTAACTGAGAAAAGCCCACATTGTTGCTTTCTTTAAATGGCTTAACTAATGCCAAGTTATTGGCATGATCAGATTTGAAGTGTTTAGCTGCAGCAGGAATTCCTGTTGCAGTACAGGGCCAACAAGAGAATCAACAAGCTCCCAACTCAACTTTAAGTCATCACCAACAACCCAACGCTTGCATCTCAAAACTGGTATAAAATCGCCTGCAGTTTAGAGTGATCTCTGCATCACTGAGGAGTGAAATTTCCAGCGTTTTATCAGAAATCTCAATTAGTACTTTTTCGTGTTTTCACTGTGTCAGAGTACTTTGAGGCCATTACATTGACAGTAGGCGCTATACAAATAATTTGTATAACATGCATCTAGTATATTAATCAAGCATTACACAGAGTTCTTACCTGTTCATTAACTGCAGGTACTGTTGGTGCTGGAGCTGTTGATATAGTGCTGCAGCTGCCAGCTCCTGCTGTTTCTTCAGTCTCTCCTGGTCCATGTTACCCTACAAACAAAATGGGTATAGAAAGTGAATCATCTAATATTAACACGTCAACCTCGGTCACGGTTAGGGTTGCATTCATGAAGGACAAAGAAGAGTTCACTACTTATGGCATATGTACTTCCTTGTTGTTAGTCCAAATAATATAGAAACAATAGGTAATGCAAACTTTACTTTTCAGTAATAGCCTTAGTCTTCTTGAATATTCAATCTGTTTTCGTGTGACATTGCATATTTCGCAATCAGTTTATTGGTCTGTATTATTATAACAAATGTATTCAATTTGAAGAATTGGGTGCACAACAAAGCATTCCTTGAATGCTTTTGTTCACCGTGATGGCCACAGCCATAAGAGCGTTAAGGTTTGAGAGCATTAAGAATTGATCCTTACAAACACAGACGTTTTGTAACAAAACATCCAACATGAGCATCTGCCTATTAATTTACCGGTTTGCTTTTAAGATTTCAGCGAAAGGGACGTTGCCTAAAAGTGCGGTGAAGTCGGACTAGCAACTTGCACAACTATTAGCTATCCTCAGAATTTGAGACCCTGATCCCACCTACTGCTGCCTCACACACAGACAAAGCCTGGTGTACTATACTATACTTCAAGACACCCTCTCCCAGAAAATAGAGACTAAGATTAATGACAAAAAGAAACCTGCTTGCCAGTAAAACACCCTTACTGGAGCCTTCTGTCCATTCCAGCAACTCCTCTGCCCCGATGACCCCCCCCCAATTTTCATTCAACCAAATCACACTAGAACAAGTAACCGACACCATTAGAGCTCTCAAAGCCTCCAGCTGTAAAGAAGACCCCCGACAGGCCCATCTATTAAAACTTTGTGCTACCACGCTAGCCCCCATCATCACCGAATTTGTCAACTCCTCCTTCCTGAAAAGCTAAGTACCCTCCAACATGAAACCCGCCTGGGTCAGACCTTTGCTAAAAAAAGAACTCTGACCTTGCAATTCCCAACAACTCTCGTCCCATCACAACAGTGCTCTTCCTTCAAAAAAATTTGGACCGCCTAGCCTACTCCCAAGTCCAACAACACCCAGAACAAACCAACTTGCTTGGTAAAAGGCAGTCCAGCTTCTGTACCAAGCTTAGTACGGAAACTGCTCTGCTGGACCTAAAAATGCAAATGTACTCCTTCCAGGACTCAGGCAAGCTAGCCATCCTCCTGCTAGAACTCTGCAGCGTTTGACTTAGTCGACCATAACATACTTTGTCTCCTCCTCAGCCAACATTTCCAGTTCTCCCCTGAACCGACCACCTGGATTAAACCCTTGCTGAGCCATCGCACCACACAGGTATTCATTAGTGACTCTTCAGCCGACCCTGTCCTAGCACCCCTGGGCGTTCCTCAGGAATCCTGCCTTTCCCCCACAATGTATAAAACATAAACTAAACCCCTCTGACCTGCTTGATTCTAGGGAAATCATTTAAACCAATTTGGCGGATGACACCCAAATTCTCATTCCCATCTCAGGTGACCACACCACTGACAGAGCCACTATCAACTTCGTCTACAGTACTATCCAAAATTGGATGGCCATCAACAACCTGCAATTCAATCATGAGAAAACTGACCTCATCATTGGCTCACCACACGACTCAAATATCTGGATGCCTCCTTCTCCATCTGTATTGATGGTTCTGCCATTCCTGTCCTCAAACAAATAAAAACCTTAAGGGTCCACCTTGAAGCCGGCCTAACCATGACCAGGCAGATTAATTCTCTAGCATCCTCTACAGCCTACACTGCAAAGCTCATCTAGCTAAGTAGACAATTCCTTTCCCCTTCTAACTGCCTCACACTGGCACGTGCCCTGATCCTTTCCAAGCTCTGCTACTGCAATGCCCTCGTCATTCATGGGCACCTCAACCACGAACATGTCCAAACTGCAACTTCTCCAAAACAAACCCTCCGTGCAGCTTTTGGACTAAAACGCTCTGACCACATTACAGCCATTAGAAGTAATCGCATGGCTCCCGATCAAAGCAGGGGTGGATTTCAAAACATTGTCCATCGCTCACCGATGCATCCACAAGAAGCCCCCTCTTATCTCAACAGTCGCATCCCCATTCATGTCAGAGTGTGCTCGCTGAGATCAATCGCGGGCACTCTGCTCACCACCTCATGCTTTAAGATCAAAAGAGCATGAAGTGTCAGCTTTTGCGTCACAGTCGCTGTGCTCTGGAACTCTTTCCCTGAACACACCAGAAATTAATGCTCCTTCGACAAGTTCAAAGAACTGATCAAGACCTCGCAATTCGACAAGTATGAATAACTTTGGCCTCATGTCTGTCTCTGATCTTTTTTGTGTACAATGCATCTCTTCCTGCCTATGTCACAAATGCGGTGATAGCCTTTGATCGGAGAGTTACAAAAAAATGCCAAAAATAAACAAACAAGCCTTAAGATGACTGGCAAGGTATTTAGGAGGAAAATGGGGCTTTCTGGAAACTAACCCTATAATACAAAGGAAAAGTATCCTAGCTGAAAGTTTAGAGTGTCAACTTAAATTTCCACATATAGCTCTAAACAAGCAATCTTTAAGCTGGTGTTGATTAATCATGGGCAAATATTAGGGGTGGAGAAGTGTAGACAGGAGTATAGAGCACCAGTACTACTATGAATGTATGAAGGTCCACATAAACATACCATGCCGTTATGATTTATAATCTTTTCAAATATTAAGTGTTACTCACCAGAGTGACTAACATACACCTAGTCCATAGTCCCGTATCCTCCATCCCGTATGGGCGTCCCTCGGGAGGGAAGGGACCGGAACCTCTTCTCCACCAGAAAGAGATATTTCCCCTTTATATTTTCTGGCACGCAGAGGCGTGGCCTCGGGAGCATGGGCTCACTTAACCCTGCCCACCAGCACCACACCTTAGTCCCCACTTGATGCGGCAGCTGTATTTGAGTATAACAACCTCCCTGGTCTTATTATAGGGGGATGGAGTGAAGTAAATTAGAAGTTACTCCCCGTAGTGACTAATGTACTCTTAGTCCCCTTTCCTCCATACTGCATGGGCGTCCCTTCCAAGGGACGGGAGAAGGAACCTTTTTGACCAGAAAAAACCGTCCCCTTTAAATTTAG
Source organism: Ambystoma mexicanum (assembly GCF_040938575.1). Lineage (NCBI taxonomy): Eukaryota > Metazoa > Chordata > Amphibia > Caudata > Ambystomatidae > Ambystoma > Ambystoma mexicanum. The sequence goes on from NC_090921.1 coordinate 165,217,240, forward strand.
AGGCGCGCTGGGGTGCGGCCCAGGGAGCATGTGCTGACCTGTCTCCGCCACCACACCTCAGTCCCCATTGACGCGTCGACAATAGATTTAACAATGCCTAATGACACCAGTATTATTAGGGGGGAGGTTGGTGGGACGTATGGAGGAAAGGGGACCAACGGTGAGTAATCTATAATTACTCTTACATCTCGTCCCCTTTCCTCCATACTGCATGGGCGATTAAAACTGAATGTAGCCCCAGGGTGGAGAGGAGACCCTCCTTAAGCAAATAGGTTCCTGAGAACCGCATGTCCGAAAGCCGCATCAGATCTAGAGTGGGCTTCCTAACAGTAATGCTTGCAGAAAGCCGAGGGAGTGGCCCAAGTGGCTGCCCTGCTTATGACTTGCCAAGGGACATGGCGCTGGCATGCGATAGCCGTAGCCTTGCCCTGACGGCGTGGGCGTGCATGTTGGCCGGAAGTGGCTTGCGCTGGCCCTCATACGCTTCCTTGATGGCCGTGACCATTCAGCAGGCTATGGAGGCCTAAAAGCCTGATCTTGAGCCTCCGAAAGTGACAAACAGGGCGTCCAATTTGCGGAAGCCCTTGGTCCAGTCCAAGTAAAATTTCAGGGCACGCCCAACATCCAGGCATTGCAGCACTCTGTGCTTAGTCGTTGGGATCGGCAAAAAACATAGGAAGGAATATTTCCGCGTTCAAGTGGAAAGCTGACAGCACCTTAGGCAGAAATGCTGGATGTGTCCATAGGACTATTTTGTCCCTGTGAAAGGTAGTATATGGTTCTGAGGCAACCAGCGCCTGGATTTCACAGACTCTGCGAGCTGAGGTGAGGCCGAACAGCAAGACAGTCTTGATGGTGACCAGCCCGATGTCCACAGACGCCATTGGCTCGAACAATTTGTGCGGCAGGGAGCCCAAGACTATGTTCAGATACCACACTGGGTGAATCTATTAAGAAGGATTTCTGAACTTGAGGGGCAGAGGTTCAGAAGGCCAACCTAGTTTCTTGGAAAAGGGTAACCTCTGGACAAGCCAAACCAATCAAGGTAGCTATGGCAGGGGGTCAAGACTAAGTCTCAGGAAGAATTACTCCAGACAGGTTATATTAAAAATAGACACATTTATTACAAGGCCTTTGTAACAGACTATAGCAAAGAATCACATTAACACTAAGTAAATCAATGCATCACACTCGATACAATATATATATACAAGACCAGGGGGTTCTAAAGGGATGACTACACGAAATATGTTTAACAACCTAAGGGGAACAGGCAGTGCAGTTAATCTTTAGTCCCAATTCAACATCAGTTATTAACCTAAGAGGCAGTCCAAGCCCCAAGAAGAGTGGAGCCTTATGCTCAATAGTACATGTGTGCCAATGCACGCAGTTGTTCCAATGGACAAAGCAGGGTCTCTTTAGGGGTCTTCAACAGCTCGGGAAGGTGGATAAGGCGATGAAGAATAAGTTCCCACTATTCAAGGCAGAGGCAGTTCCGGATGGAGTTGCTAGTTCGCAATAGCAGTTGACAGGATAGGGGCCCCCAGGGGCCACTCATGCATAAAGTAGCTAAGGGCCATCGGTTGGGGTAAAGATTACTCACCGGTCCCTGAGGCAAGGAGACCCACACTTCGGCAGGTTAGTCCAATTCGGGTTGCAGGCTCGACTGGCAAAAAGGACGTCTCGGCACCTTTTAGTTCCTGAGTTCCAGTGAGGATTCCTAAAACGGGGCAGTGGTGATTTCTCCGCTCCGGGTGGATGAATCGCCCCAGTTTCACTGCAGCAGGCTTCAGGGGCAAGAGGGTCACAAATGCAGCAGACTTGCAAAGGACGTTGCCGAAGCAGGGCAACACGGTAACCGCATTTACTCCGGTCCGGGCGCGCTCGTCTCACTTCAGACCTGGGAATGCCAAGTGTTCAAAATTCGGTGTGAGGGTGACAGGGACACAAAGCTAGCAGTATATCAAGTTTCGAGGCCCTCCTCGAAAAGACGGCAGGGACAGAGGAAAGGCCCTGTGTAAGCTGGTCAGCCCACTGGTTGGCCCAGGGACACTTCCGAGAAAGCTTACTTGCAGGTTTTGGTGACTGTGCCGAGAATAGTTAGCCCCACTATTCCAATGGGTCATCACCTAGGACGACCAGATGCAGAGGGGTCCCACGGGACGACAGCGGGTGCAGGGCGCCAAACCTTCCAGCGGGTCATCAGTGGCTCCTCGACTTCGTAGTTGCAGGATACTTGGATCCTATCCTTTGTTCAGTGAGGACTCAGGAGATCGACATGGTGGTGGTGTTTCCAACCTCCTCTTATCCAAAGTTGCCTTCGCGCCAAAACGGTGAGGACCCAATGGGAGAGCTGCTCACAAACACACACTCCATATGTGGACCAATCACAGACCACGGTGGTCTCAGGCCTTCAGGACACTCCAGACTCTCTGGCACCCAGGATGTGTATTTAGACCAGACATCCCAGCCCACATCCTGGAGGCACACACAAAAGGCATGCAGAAGCCAGCGAAAACATTGGGATTTGCAGGAAAATGCATGACCAAATAAGGACTGGCCCGGGTCGACTCGACCTGGGGAAGGTGAAGGGGCAAGATGGCCAAAGGACAGGACAAAGAACCTCGTGGCATGGCCATTTTGGAGCCAGGCCACCTATTTGTGCCAAACTCGGTTAACATGGCAGGAAAGGGTTAAAAATAATGTGAAACGATAGCTGCCACCAGTCCTGTCCATGACATATCTGCACAGTTCATAAAAAGGCCAGCGAGAGTATCTAGGGCCTTTGGAAATTACTATAGACCCAAGTGTATTGTATAGTAAGATACATTGCACACTTCTTACATGCTGCACAAAAGTTGCAACATGAGTAAAAGGACTAAGGGAAACAAACTCTGCTAGTACTGACTGTCTTAAAGGCATGTCAGTTTCCCCATTAAATGAGAGCGAAAGCCCAGGAGTGCAGCTGAAGGCTGTGCTTCTCTGGCAAAGTCAGTCAGGTATGTCTAAACAGCAGCAAAATGTTTGGGGTTGACACATGGAGGGAAAATTACATACACATATGAAATCTTTCCTAACAGCAGCCTCTTGACGGGCGGGTAGAGCCTTGCGCGCCCCGTCAAATGTTTCTTGACGATCGGATTGGAGGAGGAGGAGGATCCCCCCGCCCCCTCCTCCGAATTCCTTTTAAGCCCAGATGGCTGTGAGGTATGTATGGCAGGTGTCAACCTGCACATCCGAGTGGGCGAGGTGCGCCGAAAAGGAGAGCACGTTGTCCAAAGTGCATGCCAGGGGGTCGATTTCCTTGGAGTCTGCCCAGTGGCAGAATCTGGTCCATTTACTTTTATACTGGGCCCTGGTAGCCTTGCTCCTTGCACCCCGATTGATTTCCAGATTAGTCTGGGAGAGACCGAGTTGCCGCAGCATTACCTGCTCAGGTACCACGCTGTAAGTGCTAGTTTCTATGGCGCGGGGTGGATGACCCTGCCCTTCTGCTGCGCCAGAAGATGAGCTGGGCTTGTCAGGAGGTGAATCGCAGTCATCTCCGATAGGCTGATCAACTCCAAAAACCATGACCTGGCTGGCCACCATGGAGCTATTAGAATGATGTTGAGCTGGCGAGACTCAATCTTGAAAATCACTCTCTGAATCAGCAGAGTGGGCGGGAAGGCCTAAGCCTTCATGCCATTCCACTGAATCGGATATGCGTCGCCAGGGAGCCGGGACAGGCAAACTGAGGGCACTTCTTGTTGTACCAAGTGGCAAAGAGATCCACCTGGGGATGACCCCAAATGTAGAAGATCTCCTGAAGGTGGTTGTTTAGCTGCCACTCGTAATGGTCCGCTCCCAACCTGCTGAGCCTGTCCGCCTACAGGTTGGCTTCCCCTGGGAGTTGTGGACTGCCGTGCGGTAGATGTCGTTTTCAAGGGCCCACTCCCACATGCTGATTGACAGTCTGCACAGAGGAGGGGATCTGGTGCATCCCTGCTTGTTGACATTGTACATGCTGGTTGAGTTGTCTGTCTGGATGAGGACAACCTTGCCCCTGGGAAGTGGTAGGAATGCGCTGGGAGCTAGCCAGATGGTGTTCAGCTCTAAGCTATTGATGTGGTATTCCTGCTCCTGTCGAGTCCAGGTGCTGTGTACCGACAGATTGTCCAGCGTGGCGTCTGTGGTGATGGTGGCCTGCAGAGAAGGGAGGCCGAAAAGGGCTTGCCCGTCTGTAGGTTGCAGTCCCTGAACAACCATGTTAGGTCCGGGTAGAGAGATCGAGGAACGTTGATGCTCGTGGATTGCGAGCCCCGCTGAATCCTCCTCAGACGCGTGGGTGGGATGGCTAATAGGACCCAGGAGATGCTGGAACCACCAAGCCGAGGTCACCTCTCTGCTGAGGAAGTGGGCGGAGACCCTCTTGATGGCCGAGATCTTGTCCTCCGACGGAAATACTTTCTTGGAGCATGTGTCCAAGATGAGGCCCAAGAATGTCAGCCTGCCTGGGCTGCAGCAGCGACTTCTTGAGCCCAGATCGTGCAGCGTGTTCATAAGGGCATTGGAGGAGTGGTTACACAACTTCCAGAGATGTAGCCCGGACTAGCCAGTTGTCAAGGTATGGGTAGATGTGGAGACCCTGCGATCTGAGGAGGGCAGCCACTGTATTCATGAGCCTGGTAAAGACCCTGGGGGATGAGTTGAGGCCAAAAGGAAGGACATTGTATTGAAAATGGGAGCCCATGATCCAGAACCGAAGGAAAGAACGATGGGGCTGCCAAATAGGGACATGTAGGTACGTGTCCTTCAGATCCAGGGAGCACATCCAGTCTCCCTTGCACAATGTCTCCGCTATAAAATCTGGCGTAACTATCTTGAATTTTCGCAGGGGTAAGGAGAGGGTGGAAAGGTCCAGCACAACTCTCTGGCGTGCCTGGTCGTTCTTCTGAATGGCGCAAATCCTGTAGTAAAAGCCCAAGCCTCGCTGGGAGGCTGGGGCTTCCTCCACTGCCTTGCTCTCTACGAGTGACCTGATCTCCGCCAGAAGAGTTGCTTACCAACTTGAGGGAGTGGAGGGGGAGGAGGGGCTGGAATGGGTAGTCGGTACCCTGTGGCTACTACGGAGAGAATCCAGGGGTCCGTGAAATTCTGTGCCAGAAATGTGCTTGCAGAGCAACTCTGCCACCCACTGGAGACACGTGGACCAAGAGCGATGTGTCATGCATTCTTTCCCTCAGAGGCTGTCGCGGAGGAGGGGGATTGGAAAAAGCCTGTACTCTCGCCCCCCCCCTTGTTGCTTGCGCCAGTTCGGAGACAGCGAGCGGTCAGGCTGCCAGGATCTCTGTTCCTGGAAGCAGCGGAACCCTCCATACGTACGCCTCCTGTCGGAGCGCTGCTGTGGCTGCTGTGACTGGGTGTACTACTTGGGCGTGGTCTTTGTCAAGATGGATAAAGACTTGGACGTTTGTGAGCCGTTTTTCTTCTTGTCCAGCTCTTCGTCTGTGGAGGAGTGGAAGAGGTCCCCCCCCCCCCCCTCCTCTAACAGTAGATCTAATATGCGTTCCTGGACGTCCGGGTTGAACTTCGTTGCCCTGGGCCAGGCTGTCCTTCTCATGCCTGTGGCAATACAGATGGCACGGAAGTGCCTGGAAGTGCTGTTGGGCTGCGGCTGTGTTTGGACTCTTGTGCTGCATTAAAGGACTTGCTTGTGTTTTCAAAGTGAACTCGCAGTCTTTGAGAGGAAGCCTCCTGCTGCTCCGGCTGCCGCAACACAGAGGACTTGATTCATTCACCTCAAGTAATTCCTTTTAGTGTTTCACTTTGGGTACGTCCCTGGACTTGTTTGCTGATCCTGTTGCCGACTTTTGGCACCTTACTTTTCATTTCGGGCGTTACGCCTTTTCTTCTGGTGTTACTACGCAACTGTGTTACTTACACAGAAAGAATACTAAGGTGTCTCTTTTCTCTTTTGCCTACTATAGGGACTGCCTCCACGGACTGGGAACTCCCTCCCCCTCATCCCCCGCCCTCCTCCTGGACAGCCTACATTACAGCACAGGTTAGCGCACCCGCGCGTGCACCCCGGAAGTGATGTTGTGAGGGCCGGAGGCGATACCCTTGATCAGGTTGATTTCTCTTGCTGCCTTGTACATTCTTAGAGACTGGAAATACTTGTGATGTTTATGTTGGTTGATTTCATGGCCACATTTAAAGAGTGAATGTGTAGAGGTGTTCCCCTAGCCATTCTTAGGGTGGTTGCTTGCCACTGAAAGTGGAATACTACTAAACTTGGGACTCTCTGCAAGTTTTACTCATCTTGTCCAAAAACTAGACTTGCCTTCTTTTCTACTCTAGGAGTAATACTTAAGCATAATGGCAACGCTTTTGAGAAATGGTAAAGTTTGCCAGAAGATAGTGAAGACCCCTTCACAGTTGGAGGTGGCTCCTTCTGAGATTCCTCCCTGCCTTCCTAAACAAGACACTGAGGAACCTTATGTTAATGACATTATCGCACACTCCTTAGTAGATATGGACTCTTGAGGGAGCCTGCACAGGTATTACAGGCTCACATAAATCAGAAATCATTCAGGCAGTGGAACTATCACATATGCACTGCCAAATTCACTCTAAAATAACGGGTCCTGATTTAGACAAGGATGTCTGTCTACCAGCTTCTTCTAGACCTTCTCCTGACATACTAGTGTCCGTACAAACTAGTTTCCTTAGTGTACGTGAGGACCTCAATCCAACTAACTGCTATGACCATAACTTTGTAAACCCTGATATGTCAATGCTGGCACCGGCTGTTAAGCTGGATTGGGTAAGCATACAAGACACTCTCTCGGACCATCTACTCCAGTGAATGCCTCTAGGAATGGTATTGATAATGTTCATCTCTAACGTTTTCCCCTCGTCAACTGTTCCTTACGCCCATAGAGCTTTCGGTCGTAATGTTAAATTTCCCTTACCATTTCTGTATGGAACAGACTTTTCCATAAACATTCTGGTGTCATTGAATGACCATATAAAAAAAAAATTAAAATGCATTATTCGTGCGGAGAGTAGCCCAGAGCATTCAACCATGAGATGCTTAATTGTCTCACATTGCAACTGACAGAAGCAACATCTATTGTCAGTTAGAGAATACCATTTTCGCCTGGTAACAATCTCTTTAGTCTGCCACACATTAAATCTAAAGCGCATAAATGCAGATCTATGTAAAGAATCTGTCCAAGTCAGATAGGAAGGTAGAACCCCACATTACTTCAAGAGAAACGGATTTTGTTGAAAATTATATGACATGCATTGTTCCCTCGTCCTAATCCAATCGATTTCCTATAATTTCTTTTTCGCCTGCTCAGGGTTCGTGATTAGTAAATCAACAGAGATATTAGCTTCATGAAGAATGCTCTGAACTTTAGATCTCCACTTAACAACAAATTCATGGTTTGATGACTTAAGATAAGTGGATATCATGGAGAATAAATCAACAGTGCATCTTCTAAGTACACATTTGTGATACAATGTACAAAGCTTCCAAGTGTACATACAACACAAAGATAACAAGCCCAACTCATGTCGCAAAACGGGCATGGGCTATGATGTGGGCATCATCAGAACAGACTTCCAAAATTTAGTATAAAGTTTGGACTTTGCGCCATATAATAGAGTTAATTTGTTTATATTACAGTAGCAAGGGTATAATCAAAAACTTACCAAACTTAACATTTATTACTCTCGCTTGTGATGTAAGTGTAGCCAGTTTGTCTTTAAGACTCATTATATGGTAAATCAGAGGGTTGACTATTTATATTCAGACCAAGATCGATGTATTCTGTAACTACTGGCACTGTTTCATTCTGAAGCTGCAAGTTACGTAATTTTCTTCTACGTTTGGCGTGGCCAAATTGTATTATTTGAGTCTTAATGGTGTTTACTGTTAGATGATTGGCTTGAGCATACCTATCCAATGCACTTAAGGACTGGAGGCCCCTTGGAGTTTTTGACATCAGGACTAAATCGTCCGCATATAGCAAACATCTGACTGTCAGACTGTTCAGTTTTGGAGAGTCCGAAATCAAGCCCATAAAGTTCTTACCTTTGTCTGCAATAAAGAAATTGAATTGCACCGAAGCAAAAATACATCCCTGCTTCAGGCCTCTAAATGTACTTCTAGGGCTGAAAGTAGACCAGATGTAGTTAGGCAAATGTGTATCGTAGTACTAGTTTGGAATTGATGTAAAAAGGTTATTAAATATGGGGGACATTGTTCATCAAGTAACTTTTGAAAGAGCAATTCTCCCGGCACTGAATCAAAGGCTGTACGGAAGTCTACAAATGCCATAAACAACCATTGTTTATGGCATTTGTACTGTTGCTCATGAGCCTTGATCGCATCGATTGTAAACAGATTTACGCCTGTACCCAAACCTGGAATGAAACCTGTTTGGAATGGATCTCTGCTAGAGAGCCACGAATTGGAAGTCCCTCAGCAGCAGGCCTGCCAAGATCATTCCAGGTGAGTCGAGAAGAGCAATTGGCCTATATGACGCTGGATCGGTCCCATCTCCCTTTTTAAAAATAGGTATTATGACAGACTTCCTCCAAGTTGGTGGAAAGTAGACTGTAGTTATAACTCGGTTGAAAATCAGATGTAAAATGCTTGCCCAAGCTTCCGGATTCTGCTTTAAAATAGCATTACTAAGGCTGTCCGGCCACACAGCTCTTGATGAGCTCAACTTGACTATACCCTGCAAGATGATAATCCTATTAAAATAAATTTGCTCATCAGGGATCATATTCTCAATATGTAATTCACAGTTGCGAAAAGGTGTTTGATACAGTTTTGTATAATATTGCCTCACTGTTGTTCCGAGATGGCACTAATTTGCACTGAAAGCTGTGATCGGCTTGTGGCCTCGTTTAAAAGTAACCAGATGCCTGCAGAAGATTTATCTGTAATCTGGTCGAGCATTTTTTTTCTCCATCTTTTTGCAATTGTAGCCATTTCCTGGCCCGTAGCCAATTTTTATAAACAGATTTGAGATGTCTCGATTGGGTTTCTAACCTCCTGAGGTAAATCCGTCAATGCTCTGATCTTTCATCTCAAATGCGCTTTCTTCAATTTCAGTTCATAATCAAACGTATGTAAATCCTTATATGATGTTTGTTTGCCTACTGTGTTGACTTGCATGAAGCTATGCAGAGCTGTTACACAGGTCCCTTAATTATAGGATTTGTTCTCGGCATCATGCTTTAGATTGTAAAGTAGATGGTGATTGCGGAGTCCATCTTATCATAGACTTTCCATTATTTACTCGAGTTTGACCTTGATCATTTCCGAACTGTGAATCCGAATCACGGCTCGGCCAAGACCATGCGAGACAGCTGTTTGTGATCACTACAATCATTATCGTGTATTTCAAGGGAGACTGCCATAGTCATAAATGAAAAGTCGCTATAGAAGTAATCAATAGTTGCTTTCTACTGCCCACTACACCATGTGGGTTGCGACGGAATGTCACCTGGCAGGGTGCCATTAAGCATTACAAGATGTCTTTCTGACATTAGGGAGGTCCATCTTTGCTTGATAATGTGTTCTTGCCCAGTGGTTTCTGATAAACAGTGAAGATTCAAATCGCCTAAAATTATTGTATTAGTCAAGTTCGATTCCCTAGCTCTCATGTCCAAAGCAGTTTCTATTTGATAAAAAAATCATCTGCTATCAGGTTTGCACAACCCCAATAGATATTCAGAAGGGAAATTGTTAATATGCTCTTTTTAATGTTTACTAATTGCATATATGGACTAAGGGATAGCCATGCTTCCAACTTAAAGTTCTTTGATCTACGAGTTGCCATCGGACGACCCACGCGGGGGATTTTTGCAGGTACGGTAGTTACATCAAAGTCATCCCAGACAGGGACAGTCAGCCAGGTCTCTTGAAGAGCCACTACACCAAATTTGTGTGCGAATTTAACAAATGGCGAGAACCTCTGGAATTCAAGAGACTAGGCAAAAAGTCTCATATACACAGCATTGTTATACTTAAGGCTTGTAAGTATTGGAGATTGTACCAGAGTTATCTGCCATTTTCCTGAAATTATGGTTAGGTCTTTAGGATTGAAGACCATTAATTTCTAGTTGGTTTCCAATAGATTCAATCTGTTATCATAATGCCCGACAAGATCTTGAATTAGTAGGAAGCCCAGTTCGTATATTGCCACTCTGGCTTTCCATAGGGTGTCCAACACAACTCCAGACCTAAATGACAGTCGAGCAATGGTTAAGTCATAATCGTGAATAAATTCCACAGCTTCAATGTCCACCCAGGTAATATCTTCAAGACTCAGTACTTCCATGAAAACATCGAGTATGCTCTACCTGTTAAGTGCATACTGAGTATAAGGAAGCTCTGCATCGTATTAACAAAATTATGATTTTTTTTTTATATTGCAGGGTCGGAGCATTCCGAGATGGCAATATATTCTTATTGGCTAGATTTGTTTGTGTAACCTGTTCTCTACCTTGTATCGATTTAGCACCATTCGTAGAGCGGCAGTTCATTTCAACCCTGAATCGGGGCCTGAAATTGGGGGCCGTGCAGTTCGGGTTTGTACGAGGGGACCCGTAATAGGTTCCCATCAGACATACAATCCTGGTTCATTGAGATATAAGCCTCAAAGTATTACTGTATTTCGGCCCACATCTGATCAATCGTTGGAAAGACTTGCAGGCTTTGAGTTTGCGGTAATTGCACTAACTGTGCAGGTTGCATTTGCGTGAGACTTCCTCGAGGATTTTGATGAGGCTCAGATTGTATTTCATCTTTCTTGGAGACATCTCTAGACGTAAGTTTAAGAGACATTAAGTTTGGGGCTATGATTAGCTGATGAGTTGAAGATGGCCTCAAGTCTTTCCAAGTGTCTTGCTAAGGGGATATTTTCTCCCTGCTTCTCAGTGGCCACAGACATAGCCACTAAATCATCTAAAGGTTGACATTTTAGCTTATGCTTGCTCGGCATTAGCTGATTAGCCTTCTTATTGAAAATAACAGTGGAATTTTTGTTCTATAGCTGTTAATGTTAAAGGACATTTGTACCGCGCACAATCACCACCAGAGTGGTCCCCTGGCGCTCTGGCGACTCTGAAAGAGGGGAAAGGGAGGGTGAGTTAGTGGGAGGAAGCTGGAAAAGTGCAAGAGAGCAGTGATGTGCTGTTGGCAGCCTCAGCCCGGTGGGTCCGTTGGCTGGGCCTGGGGTGTTTGCGGCCAGTAGCCGGTAGCCGGTGTGTACTGTTGTGCGAGTCCATGTGTGCTTTTTTTTGTTGTTGCAATGTGGTGAAGTTTGTGCGATTTGTTGTGCTGTAGGTTTGTGTTTGGTTTGGAGTTTGAGAGGTGTATGCAGAGGGGGAAATTGTTAAACAATTTGTTAGATGGCATTTCTGTCTCGAAGTGAGATGCTGGGTTTAGGTAATCTCCCTAGATGGGTTGTGGGGGCATTTCTGCGCCTCTGTCCCGATCTGGGCTTGTCCGGTATTCACACTGTCCCGTTCATATCTGGCCTCCCTTTCCATCAACTTCCTTCATAAACCTTACCTGCCTTCCTTTTCCACTCATACGGCCAGTGAACCTGCAAAAGTCCAAGACTCAGTTCAAGTGTGAGGATTGTTAACATATAGAAAACTCTATAACAGTGTGGTACTTGGTAGCAATTATGGGGTGAGTGGGGAAGTTGGCTCGAATTGGCTGGAGTTGATGATTCTGTCTTAATGGGTGTCGCTTGTGTTTTATTTGACCCGGCGTTACCAGTCTAGTTGTGGTGGGAGTTTTAGTCGGTTCTGGGTGTTGGCAGTGTCCACCTAAGTTCAGTCATTCTTTTTCCTTTCTGTTGTTTCGGTTTAAATTTGTGTCTGTGGTGTTGAAGAGCCAGGATTTTAGTAATTTTATATTTGACCACCTGCTGTATTGGGGGTGGGCGGGTTAAGTTATTAATGAAACACTTACAGGAAATTTGCATACGAATGTCTGCTTTTTTTGGCTTTTCTACATTTAACAATTTTGAGAAGGCTTTCTTTTTCCTCGGAACACCTGCAAAGATGTGAAAGGTGGGGGCACATTTAGCCTGTGTCGCTGGCTCAGGCACACCAAGTACCTTATCTTTCGATTCATCTAGGTTTATTATACTTGTTAGTTGTGGTTGAATCAAGGCTAAATCATCTGTTAATACTTTTCTAGTTTGATGTAATTGCACCTGGGTAGCATCTTTGATAAAATGTATTTCTAACTCTAGACCTTTTTCTATATCTGTATTACCCATTTGCGTATATATACTGTTTTGTGGTTAAAGATTGAGGAATAGCCGTTGTTAAGGAAGTTGTGTATTGTTCAACCAATGGAATATTTTCTTTCATCATTTGTATGATCAAGTTTGTTTGATATGCTACTTTCTGGTCTAAGGTTTCATATAATCTCGCAATTCTTCATGACTCCTGCCCAGCTAACTATCTCCCAATCTCTATCACTCCCTTTCTGGGCAAGCTCCTGGAGAAACTGGCCATCTCCATGCTGAATCTGCTGGTAGTATTCATGACCATCAGTCTAGCTTCAGAGCTGCCAGAAGCACGGAAACTGCTCTCCTGAACATCCGTGAGGACCTGCTCTCAAACCTTGACTCTAATACCCCTTGTGTCCTCATCTTGCTCGACCTCTCCTCTGCATTTGACACCGTTAACCACACCATCCTGCTCAACCTGGCGTGGCTTTCCTCCTTCCTCTCCAATCAACCCTCCCAGGTCCAACAGGGTTCCTTCCCCTCTGACATCTTTTTCTCTACCTGTGCTGTCCCCCAGGGATCTAACCTCTCCCCCTGGCTGTTCAATCAGTATCTTGCACTTCTTGCTCACCGCATAGCCGCTCTCTGTCCCAATTTCAGTGCTACGCGGATGATACCCAGCTCATTTTCAGGCTACCCTCGGCCTTCTCTTCCACTTCCCTCATCTCTGACTGTCTTTCTTGTATCCAGGAATGGTATGCCGCCAACGACCTCTGCCTTAATGCCAGTAAGACCGAGATTCTACTTATCGGCACACCCACTCCCTCCTTCCCTGCAGCTCTCTGGCCGGCCTCCCTTGGCCCTCTTCCTGCTCGGCAAAAAACCTCGGGGTCATCTTCGACTCCACACTCTCCTTCTCTCCTCACATCTCTGACGTCTCTAAGAAGTGACACTACCAGCTACACCTCCTCAGAGGTATCCTTCCTTTTCTCTCCTTCCCCAGAAGCTCACTGTCTCCAGAGCTCTGGTTCTCTCTAGGCTGGACTACTGTAACAGCCTCTATCTAAATCTTCCTGCCTCTACACTCCGCCCTTTGCAACTCATCCAGAACAGGACTGCAAGACTTGTCCTTGGCCTCAAGCCCAGGGACCGTATCTCTCCAGGACTGAAATCACTACACTGGCTCCCAGTGGCTGCAAGGATTAAGTTCAAAACCCTCTGCATTGTCCATAAGGCCTTCTGGGAGCTTTGGCCGAAATACCTTCAACTCTCTCTTCCTAAATATCTTCCTTCTCAAGCCCTTCGCTCATCCACCTCAGGGTCAGCCGCTTCTCCAAGCAACAAGCTCGTGGTAGATCTCTCGCCGCAGCAGGGGCCTCCATCTGGAACTGCCTTCCTGCCTCCCTGAAACTTGAGGAGCACCATCTCCGGTTCCGGAAGCACCTCAAAACCTTCCTCTTTGCCTCCGCTTTCTCTCCCTCTCTCCCCTGCTAAAATCACTGAATCTGCACTAAATCTGCAACTGGGCCACTCATCGATCTCATGTCCTGGCTCAGCCACTCTTCCTTGCACTGCCTACATGCACTACGGGACTGTCTCTGTATCCTACAGCCCCTTCTCCTGGCACTTACCTTTGCACTTGCCACCAGCTGGCCCTATTATTTATCTTGTATTCTACTAACCATGTACTGCACTTCCCCTCTCCCCTTCACTTTTTCCCAGTCCCCCTACCCTTGCACTTGCGCGATCTGAATGTCACCTGGCCTAGTAGGATCGCTGTCTGTCTCCTTCTGCCGTCGCGCCTTGAAACACTTGTGTATAGGCGCGTTACAAATGCCATATCATAGCTGTGAGTGTGTTATTTACAGCAGAATCATTAAGTTGTGCAATATGATAAGATTGGTCTTTCGATGGAGTACCTAGAATTGGTTTTGCATGTCTAGGAGTGGGATTCACAACGGATAAAGACAGGGCAGAAGAATGATGCGTCGATTGAGCAAACATAACATGTTTGTGTAGCATAATCTCATCTCGCGTATTATCATGGTGTAAGGGAAGTTGGACTGTGATTGTAATCCATAACATCACCCTCTTGTGCTCTCAACCTCATTATTTCGCCTGACTTAGAATGTACAAATAATACATCCTCAGGGCTCAATTTTTCTGAGTCTTGTATATTGGTGCACAAAAAGGAATTAAGGTTGTTGTGCACCATTGCTATCGCTACATTATCTGAATTGTAGGAGTTCTGCTGATGGACAGCTGTATGTGGAGGCACAACATTATTCAAAAGCAGCATGCTACCACAATCAAGAGAAGCCGTTTTTCTCAAGCAGTTGACTTGGTTGTGGAACAGCAGCCTCTAAAGCTGAATCTGATATATATGCCAAAGTAAAATCAGCTAGCAGTCTTATTCTTAGTAACTCGTAAGGTCAGAGCTGTATATGGTTGATCAGTTAGTGATTGAGACGATGCAACCTGTATCTGACTAACAACGAAGGGACTGGAATAACAGTGTTAAAACGACAGAAAGAACGAATGTCAAGCCCCATTGAAAGTGGACCTCTGATTCTTTTTTTTTTTTATACAGCGCGTTTTTACTGCCGCTTTCGCCATAGATTTGCGCATAGATTTTTGTGTAGAAAAAGGGGGACGTTCACTCTGGCAATGTAAATGGGACATGCCATATTTAAGAGAATACATGCCTGAGGCCATATTCAATCACTGACGTATCCAGGTCTTAGGTTGTAAAATATAGTCCTCACTGTAATAAGGACTAATAGGGTTGCACGTGAAATCTGGAATGCTGCTAGTCGCTCAGTAACAAAGCAGCTAAGCAGCACGATCAGGCACGATTCTGGCATGATCCTGGTACTTTCCGGTGCACTTCCCTGGTGCTTAAACGCATGTAGGAATGGGGCGGGGCTTGTTAATAAAGGTGAAAATACTTGTAAATATTGCAAATATCTGCAAAAAAATAATAGAGGAAATGTTATAGCAACAAGTTGAAGTCCTTATCTGCATAAAGGTTCCATTATGTTGAAGAAGGGTGACAGGCAGCATACCACGTTGTATTTTCAATCACAGTTCTCAGCAGCTAAGCAGCATGATCAGGCACGATCCTGGCACTTTCCGGTCACTTCCCTGGTGAGTCTGTATGCAGAGTCTCAAACCTGCTCTCGAGAGGTACCTCTCACCAGCCTTTCATCGAGATACAGGTAGACATGCAACCCCTCTGATCTGAGAAGAGCCATATCTGCATTCATGAGCCTTGTGAAGACTCTCAGCTCTGAATTTAACCCAGAAGGGCAGAACCCTGTATTGGAAGTGCATACCATGACCTGGAAGGAACCTGAGGAAAACCCGGTGAGGCTGAAAGTGAAGATGTGTGTCCTTCAGGTCCAGGGACCACCTCCAGTCTCCCCCACACTGTCTCGGCGATAAGCGCTGGCGTGACCATCTTGAACTTCTGCAAGGGTAGTTAAAGATTCTGGGAAGATGGATCGAACACTACTAGCAGGCCCGCCTGGTTCCTCTGGATAGTGAAGATGCAGGAATAAAAGCCCTGCTGGGAAGGGGGACGGGGGAAGGACCTGCTCTACCGCTACACTCTCGACAAGGCAGCGAATGTCCACTAAGAGTGATGGTGTGCCGATCTGTGGAAGTGGGATGGAACTCGGAGGGGGAGAAGGAGGCGGTAGCCGGAAAGACACTACTGAGAGGACCCAGGCATCCACAAACTTTGCCCGCCATGCCTGACTCTGCAGGGCTAGATTGCCCCCACAAACTGGGGTGCTGGGGACCTGAAGCGGAAAATCATTGTTTCTTCTGGTCAGATGAGGCAGAGGAGCGGGACTGGAAGAACGTCCTATGAGCTGTTTTGTGGTGCTCTCTCCTGTGCTGGCTGGGAACTTGTCCGGCTGTCTGGCTTTGAGGTCCTGTAACCCGCGAAAGCCACGAAATGCGAGCCCCTTGTTTGAACAACGATTTAGTCGCCGTTTTGTTAAGTGTGGCCAGAGACTTTGCTGTCTTGGAGCTGGTATTTTTTATCAAGCTCCTCATAGGTTGAGGCATGGAAGAGATACTCCCCCATCCCCAAATAGACCAACACATCCTGGTTGAACATAGTGGCTTGCAACCAGGCAGTGCGCCTCATGTCTGTTGTCAGACAGATTTATCCATTAGCCGTGTCGATGTGGCCCACAGAGACCTCCATATCATCCTGGGCCAAGATTTTCACCTCCACCAGACTCGACTTGAATGAGGCTTGCTTGTCCTTGGCGATATCAGGCAGTAATTCTGTGATCTAACTCCAAAGGCATTGATCAGCCGCAGCGAGGAAAGATCTGCGTTGGCCTGCCTGAGGTGTAGCCAAGCATTTGAATAGATCTTTTTGCCATATGGATCAAGGGTCTTCTCTTCCTTGTTAAGGAGGGCTCTGGTAACGGTAGACGAGGAAGGCTGGGGTTTGCAAACATGGACGCAGCAGCAATTACTGATGACAGGGGCTGCGGGTGCATAGAGAGTAGTATGCTGTTCCCCTCAATTTACCTGAACCTAGCATCAAGCTTTGTTGACCAGTTGTGGAGTTGGGCTTGATCCATCCCTCTTTGGCCAAAGCTTCCATGTCCTTTTGTAGGGGGATGCCCAACCGAGACTCAGCCTTGAAGCTCAGGTCCTTCTCCAGAACACCAGCACAGGGAGCTCATTTTGTGGCTGGGGAATACCGAGGTACTCTGGCAAGCCGGCAATCCTGCCATGAAAGGCTTTGTCTGAGGCGGGCGTACCCTGCTCCTCCTCGTCTGTGTCCTGCTGGCCCACTGTCCCTGGAAAGGGGGGGGGGGTAGGTGGAGACAGCAAGCCTCAGTGGTTCCTCTGTGGTGGGGGTCTGGGAACTGCACTAGTGTTTGCTGGAGCCTCCACTGGTCTGCTGCAGCAGTGGAGTCGGTGACGTAGGCATGAGGTGCGTCGGCTGTGCCAGGGAGGCCTGGAGCAACAGGTCTTTAATAACGCTCCTGATTATTGTGCCCATTTGAGGGGAGCTCATTAGTGACATGAACTTGTCAAAAAAAACTGTCCTCACAGGCTGGCTGTGAGCTGTCTTTTGAGGGAGGAGGGGTGAATTTGTCAGCTGTCTGCCTAGCCCCAGTCCCAACAGCCCTGCGAAATTTGGATAAGACGTGGACCAGACGACAAGTGTCAATTGTCAGTGGTGCCCAGTCTGTCCTAGGAGCAAAATTTCTCTTTTATTGATCGCTGGGCTGACAAGCCTCTGCGCCCGTCTGCGAGGCGTCCTGCCTTTGTTGCTTGGGAGTAACCACCATCTTGTATCGAGCCGCCATTTTGTCCATGCCTTGAGCATGTGGACCTCTGGCTAGCATGTTCTCAGGCTCGGCCTGCATCGGCTCTGCCCCGCCCTGCACCTCACGTGTCCGGTAAGCAGTAAGCCCTCGGCCTCCCGGCCAGTAGTGCTGACCTTGCATGAAGGTGCCCCCTCGGGTAAAGACCCGGTATCAGCTCACAGGTCCTCGGCTGCAGGACCGGGAGGGTCCTTGAACCCCTTGGTCGTGAGGCAGGTAGTTTCTTGAGCCACAGAGCGGTGTAAGGGCCAGACTATCCCCTCCCACCAGAGGGCTTCCCCGGGAAGGAGTCGCCTCTGCAGGGTGCCATGGAGAATAACGCACCTGTCTTCTGTGTCTTCCTCCGGACGTAGTCCTTGATGTTCTGCAGGAGTACTGTTGAAGAGTTCCCTCCAACGCTTGAGTCAGTGTTTGAGCGACCTGGGCATGAGGGAGTCACAAACGGAGCGTACGTCCTAACTGTGGTCCTAACAGGCATCGAAGACAGAACGGACATGGACCTGCTGTCAGGAATGACCGTCGCATTACGGACACCTGCTAAAGCCTGTTGGGCCGACATGCACCGGGGACAAAGCTAGGGCACCAGTAGACTGTTTCCAAGAATGCAATTGAAAGAGAAAAATGTGATAAAATGCTGGGGAAGCGTGTGGAATTACGAGGCAAGGCATCACGCAGGAGCACTGGTGGAGCAGTCTGTTCCTGTCGACGTGTAAAAGGGGACTTAAGGTGTGCCACCGGTGGGCGGGGTTAAGGGAGCCTGTGCTCGAGAGGCCATGCCGCCACGCGCCAGACATTTAAAGGGGAAAGTCTTTCAGGTGGGAAAAGAGGTTCTGTTGCTGTCCCTCACGAGGGAGGACCATAAAGGATGGAGGAACGGGGTAAGGACGGAGGAGAAATACCCAGGATGTATTTGACTGGACCAGGAACCCATTGCATAGCCAAAAGAGGTGCACAGTCCCGCAAAGGCTTTGTCAAGGTGACATCAGACTCAAAATTAATGTAGCTTAGCCACTGATATTTTTCTTGTCCCCAGTGAAATACAGACCACTTCCCTACTAAATCCCAAGCCTCACGAATGGTGCAAATCTCTGCTGTTTTCCCTTAGAAACCTTAAGTCTGTCAGAGTGGTTGTTCAAAAAGTACCCAATGTTTTCCTAGGTCAATATCATGGCCCTTTTCGCTACGAGATCCCTGGAACGAGGTTGCAGAGAATAAGTGGCACAGGCACTTGATAGGAACTTCCTCCCTTTTCTTGCCACCCCTTCTCTCCCCTCACTTCACCACCATCGGTGGGAGTACAATGCCCCTGTAAAACCTTTCAGAAAACATCAAAGGTGGTAACTAGCCTCTCTTAGCTAATCTGAATGCTCGCTCTACTGTCAAACACTCCTCTGACATGAGTCTCCTTCTTGAAGACTTTCACCTGGGCGTCCTTGCTCTTGGCGAGACGTGGCTTAATGCCATCTCTGTCGCTGCTCTTGACACACTCCTTCCTGAGGGCTACAAAATCCTCTCCAAACCCAGACCAAACAGGCCTGGAGGAGCGGTGGTCCCGATCTTCCCAGAGTGGGTCCCTGCTTCCATCATTCCTAATCAATCTAGTCCTCTTTTGAATGTCTCGTCTGTAGGCTTGGGGTCTCGTCAACTCTCGCTCTCTGACCCTCGCCCCCATCTATAGACCCTCTGGCCCGATCTCACTCTTCCTCTCCGAATGGGCTGACCTTGCCTCATCCCTTTCAACCTCCTCCTCCACCTCCTACTCCTCAGTGAACATCCGACTCAGTTCCGGGTCCTCTGTGACTCCCCCTCTCTCTCAATATTCTTCCTTCTGGTCCAACTCACTCTTCCGGCCACACTCTTCATGCACTCATCTCTGGTGACATCCCCATCTCTAATCCAGTCACCATCTCCTCTCTCCTGATCTGTCCACTATCGGTGGTCAGTCAAAATCTCGAAACAAAAATCTCGAATAACAAAAAGGTCGAAAAAAAAATCTCGAAAAAAAAGTCGAATTACTCTTTTTAATTATATATTTATTTTGGGGCCTGGGATGTTAAAAAAATGGTAAAAAAAGGGGGGGTTTGGGGGGAAACCCCCCATTTCGAATAAAAAACGGCATAAAAAAAGATTCAACTTTTTTTTTTTTCGACCTTTTTTTTGGGACCTTTTTGTTGAGATTTTTCATTTCGGTTCTATCACTATAAGCCACCACTATCTAATCCTCCCACCTGAGGCCCTTTGGTCCCCTAGCCAAGCAACCCCCTTGTTTGGCAGAAACCTGTGCAGTTCCCTTAGGGACCACTGCAAAAGATTTAAGACTACAGGTGGTTGGCAGTAAACCCAATTGGTAGCAGTCTGTACCACCCAGATTTACCTGGTAGCTGTGGCTGAGCAGTCAGACCTCTCTCAAGATGAGTTAGGCAGTATATAGAGTACACACAATAGGTACAGAGATACAGTAGCACAAGCAAACACTGACCAGAGCTTTGGTGTAAAAGTATATAATTATTTAAAGACACTTGTAAATTACACTAGCACAAAAAGAGGTAAGTAAATTCAACACACAGTCACTATATATATACATATATATATATACATATATATATATATATATATATATATATATATATACACAACCCTAATTACCTATTAGACAAGTCTTAGTGAGAAACACCACTTAATTTCAGACAGAGGTGAGCGCTTAACATAATATGG
The DNA here is from genome assembly GCF_040938575.1 of Ambystoma mexicanum. Lineage (NCBI taxonomy): Eukaryota > Metazoa > Chordata > Amphibia > Caudata > Ambystomatidae > Ambystoma > Ambystoma mexicanum. The sequence goes on from NC_090921.1 coordinate 165,237,575, forward strand.
CACTCTAATAAGTTATTTAAAAAGGGAGGGAAAAAGGCAGAGTTATGAAAGCACACAAGTCTCAATACTTTTCAAAGAACCACAGTGAGGCAGGTTAGGCAAAGTCTACTGGAGAGCAAGGAAGTTCAAATTTCAAATGCCAGGCCCACTCTTAGAGAGCAAGCGAAATGTGTCCAGGATCACACAGTGGGGTTATGCCCAAAGAGTCTTTGTAAATAGTTCACCAAAGATTGAAATCAAGTCAGGAAAAGTTAGTTAACAGGCCCCAGGCTAACCCAGGTTAGAAAGTCGAGGATTTACTGTCACCCCGAACGATCTGTCGCAAGAGAAGCCAGGCGGGATACAGTACCTGAAAATGGTAAGAACGCTCCAGCGGGGGCAGTTGTTCCTGGCAGCGGGTGCAAGTCGGTGTTGCGTCCAGAGGAAGAAGCGGTCTCGACATGGAGGAAAGCTGACGGTCGTTGCACTGCCAGGGAAGAAACCAGCCGCTGAGTTTCCCGGTTTCAAGGTACCATCCTTTTCTTTGCGGCAGTGGTAAACCGTGGTATTCCAGTAGCCGGGGTGCTTGGCACGGGCAAGGCGGCCACGAGATGGTCCAGGAAGGCGAAAAGACGGGCAAACTGGTTATCCCAACCAGTCAAAGGAAGAAGACTCTCCGGGCTGGAGATCTCCTCTGTCGTCGGGAAAAGTGGGGAGACGGTTCAGCAGGGCACCACCGGTGGCGTCGTTGTTGCAGGTCGGCTCGGCTTCTCCCTCCTCGGATTCTTTAGGTCCTGTGGCGACTTCTGAAGTTCCAGTCCCCAAAGCCCTGCTTTTAAGCAGAAAACCCCCATTCCTTCAGCCTAGCTGTCACTCAAACATGCTAAGTGGTGAGCCGGGCGGCTCACCATTTGGGGCCAATCACACAAGAGTGTGACTTGAGTTGCCGAGGCAACTCAGTCCAGGGTGCACAAACCCCCTCCCACACCCCATGTGGTACCCAGACAGAGTGGCACCACTTTTGGAGGCTTCTGTGGAGAAGCCCGCCAAAAAGTGGAACAAAGGGCTCGACTTGGGTTGGAGTCACAGAAGGGAACACAAACGCCATTTTGGAACCAAGTTTCGGTAAAAAATACCAACCAGTGAATTTATATTAATTTAATAAACCAGCAGTATGTTTTAGGCTATTTTAAAAAGTGGTAGCTTCGAACAATGGGAAAATCCCATAGGAATATATTCGCGTTCGAATATAAAAAGTAGTATCCACTGCCACCAGCCAAAACTTAGTCGGGGGGGACTGGACAGTGCCCCCTCGAACAACAGACCCCAGGGCAATCGAATTTCCCCGACCAGTACGTCCACAATATGATGGGTTTGTACTGGTTCTGTTCACACTTTGAGACTAGTAAAGCCAATGGCGACTTTACATGTCCTGGGAGACAGTAGTCAGTCCCAGGGTATGGAGTCTATGTTTGGGGGACGCTACGACACCCCTGGGTTACTGCACGGATCGTGCTGTGTAACCCATATATCAAAAGACATGAAGCCCTATGGGGTAAAGGACCCCATAGCCCATAAAACACATAAAAATTCAAAGGAACACCTCAAATCATGTCTAAGAGTGGGAGGAAAAGAGTCTCACTCTTAGAGGAGAAAAAAATAAACCCCAAAAATCCAGCAAAGCTGCTGGGGGACTCACTAGGTTTGGGAAATTAGCCTTTACAGAGAATTCTCCCTAACACTCCTGCGCTGTCAGCCGCCTTTGCCATCATTCGACTGATGAAGCAAGTGTCAGTTGCTGCTTTTTTAAATTGTTTTGGTTTAAATAAACCTTTACAAAAACACATACATTACAATATGTCATACGTTACAACTTATAAAAAGTCCCCATTCCTTTCACATATAGCGGCAAACCTGTCGCATCATTACACCCACTAATTAGTACATTAAAAACTGTCAAATTAAATAATTTCTTTGAAGTAACAGAACAGAATTTCCAACAAATTAAAATCATGTTTCATAATCCTTTTACAAACTCAAATATATCAAGACATTTGACCAATCACCCTCCAGAATCTTCTATGGTACTTAAACCCAGCTCAACACTTTCCATCTGTTTCTTTTGAAGGAGATTCTCCTTGATGGTATACAACAACTTTGTTAGTCTAAGGACTATTTTTTGGCTGTTTCCGCACATACACCTTTCCCATAGGCTTACTCTAGACAGCCAAGACAAATGAAACTAATAAGAACCAAAAGGTAACCACCCTCTGGTTTTCAAAATAGTCAGAATATATAATCAAATGTTTGAGATTGCAATTAATTTAGACTACATAAGCAGCATCTACCAGTTGTCATGTTCACCATATTATTGTTCCAATATTGCACTCTTTCATTTGTCAGGCGTTGTTTAAGTTTATATCTCATGTATGTTTTCCTTGCCTTAGCGCATGGAAAGATCTCTAAATATCTAGGTCGATCGCCCCATTTTATCGTAAATTTGGCATATTCATAGTAAGCCTTACTAGAAGCTATTATATCCAACATAACACCAATAATAACGTTGAAATTTTATTTTACAGGAGGAAAGGCGAGAAACTAGATCTTCCTTAGACAAAGAAAATTGCCTCAGTTTTGATTTTAAATTTCACAATGGAAGGGGGACGCCCCTCAGTTAGCATAACGGTTATATCTTCATATAGTGAAGCAGTCGGGGGAGCCAACATTTTTGCGTAGTAGTTAAGCATGCACCATTGCCATTTTACAGACAATGGTAGTAAACCAAATTCATGACAAATCAGGACATTAGGAATAGAAAGGGCCTAACCCAATACCTTTTTCCATAACCTCCCCTGTATGAAATGAAAATATTCCTTCATGTCCATAGTGTATAACATGATTGGTTCCACTTTGAGCGAATAATATTGGATAATAGGCAACATTGAACATTCGCAATATTTGTAGAAAATTATCTTCAAATGAGAAGTCAATGACTTCAATTTATCATTATGCAACACAATCAAAATAGCAACAGAATAAATACTGGAGAGCTTGTAACCCAAATAGGGAATACAAACACTTTGTGGAACGTCGGTGCTATCAAGACGCCATATAAATCTAAGAATTTTTCTTTTGCCATTTGCAAAGTCGATAATAAAGGATTTATTTGGATTTACTTGAAGGTTTTGTTTGGAGGCATAGCATGAAAAGGGGTTCAATTTAGTCTGTAAACCAAAGGGGGTAAGGTCCAAAAACACCAAATCATCCGCAAAAGCAATCCAGTTCATCTCCAGCCTTCCCAGTTTGACAGGATAAATGACCACATCACCCCAATCACAATCTATGTACGCCAAGTATAAATTAAATAGGACAGCAGCCAAATTGCCACCTTGTTTAAGTCCAATCTCGGTAACAATCGGATCGGTCACGGCCCCATCCTTAGACAACCGTATTGTATAATTTGTATTTTGATCAAGTAGTGCGACCAGTAGAACTGGGAAACCTAGCTGTAACATTTTCTCCCATAACACAGATCTAATCACTGTATCAAAAGCGGCCATGAGATCCTGGACTGCCATATAAGCTGGAGCCGTTTTGGAATGCTTGGTTTGTTCGTACAAGTGGGCCATGATAGTAGTTTTTCCTAAACCCCAGTTGAAAACATGGCAGCAGATTGTTTTGCGTAATGTGCTTCTGTATCAATTCTAGGATCAATAATGTAAACATTTTAGCCGAGGCATCCATCAGAGTGATGGGCCTAAAGTTGTTTGGATCATCAACCCTTCCTTTCTTGTAAATTGGTATAATAGCCAAACTCCAGGAAGGGGGAATAGAGCCCAAAAGATACAGAGTCATTTATTCTTTAATATATGGGCCCACAAGGTTGGGTCATCTTTAATTATGCAGGGAGGAATGCCATCAGGCCCTGCAACCCTTGATCCTTTGATCTTCGAGATCGCATGACTAATGTCCTCAAAGGACTACAGCGATTGTTTCAAGATCAATTCCTCAAACTTCCTATTAGGCATTTGATCGAAACTGAAGGGAAGATGGAATTTAGTTTTTATATATTCCATCCAAGTATTTAATAAGTGGCATATCATGTGCTGACTATACGCAAGAGAATTCACATTTAAGAATGTTTATGTTATTTCTACACGCCTGGGTAATCTTATGCTTAAGATATCTAAACGTTGACCCCTCATGATTTGCTTTGGACAGAAGTCTTAACTGTTTTCTCTTTTCAATCCTTAATTTTACAATAGTCGTCTGATGGCAATGCAGGTGGGTGCAAACCCCCTTAGCAGCCTTCTGTTTATTCACAGTTTCCTCCACATGCACATGTATACAGCTACAGTTCTGGAGTTCCGCTAAAATACACGCGGCACCATCGTGCCTCTGAGGAAAAAAAAAACAACGGATCGGTCCTAAGGCTTTGAATTAGCTGATGACCAGATTTATTATCCTATCTCACCGAGATAGGTGATCTATCAATTTCATGCAGAGTCAAAGCGGGGTACCATGTTATCTGGACATTCAGTATCAAGTTCAATGCCAAGTGGTCGCATAGCCCGAAACTGCAAATACCCATTGCCTCCACATGACGGAGCAACCCTGTAGGAACAAAAAAATAATCAGATTTAGAGGTCCCTCGTGACCAGGTATAGTCATAGGTATCCTCATTTGGAGGCACAATTTGGATGTCCCAAGACAAAGTAATCCACCCACTTCTTTCCATTGTGTATGGAATCAGGCACAGGGGATCTATACTGCCGGGCCCCTACTCCTGGCACAATCACAGCTGGAATTAAAATCTCCACCTACCATAACCATCATACCAGGATTTCGGATAACTGCCTCTTCTAAAATCGTATCAAACTTCTCACACAGAGGAATAAGGTGTGGACCATCTATTCCAATATAAGCAAATCCCAAGTAGGTCCTTCATGCTACCACCTGGGAGATGCAATTCAACCACTAAGAGGGCATCATCAGAAAATACCAGTTTGGAGGTTATCCTGGCGGCCTTATTGATCAGTATCGCAAGGCCACCAGAAGGGCACATCAAAGATCCACAAATAGCAACCAGAAAATAGAGATCATCTCCCTTCACTTCAAACAAAGGCATCTGCATGGTCTCCTGAAGAAGGATAATCCCCTCGCGTGACACTACATCGTGGAGTGTGGTCCATAAAAAAAAAAATGACTCGTGCGACACGAATTCCACGTCATAGCTGTCAACCCGGAGACATAATTCTAATTCACCTGATTTGATGTATACGCAGGATTATGAGTAGAGGGCTACATCGCCGATAACCCAGTAAATGCAGCTGCAAAGCTCAAATTGCCTGATCAGGTCTTCGTTAAATTGGGGGGTCACATTACCCAGAAGCATGCCTAAAAGTAACTCAGTCCGCTGTGGTGGCCCTTCAACAACAATAGTTGCTTGGGCTTCAGAGTGAAATATAGATGGACTAAGTCCAATAAGCTCAAAGTCTTCTCTCTGTTCCCAAATTAATTTCATGATGATATACGAGTGATACCCACATATCATGCTATTAGCATTATTGGGTGAGAGCCGAACCCAGTCTATATCATCTGATCTAATCGTTCTTAAAGATGGAATGGCCTGAAAAGCCCTAAGCATAGCGGATCTATTAAGACTCGTTTTTCCATTAGCTGAGGCCTTACATTCCCATCCCATGATAGGCAGCATTTCTGATGCAAGAACCCATGCATCCAGGGGTGGCTCTGTCCCTGTTAAGCCCACATTGGGGACCGTTCCGATAGCTGTACTAGCAGGACTGCTATTAGACAGCACCTTTGCCAACCTTCTGCGTTGGATCACCCTCCACCTCTTTAGACCACAAAGGTCCAGTCATGCCCATCTGCAGATCAGCAGACCTTGAATGAGAGGACCATGATTCTAAAGCCAACCCCATCCCATCCCATTAGGCAGTGTCGACCCCCCGGGCACACTTCGACCCATCGGGCTTGACATTTTCTTAATTTGCCATACTGGGGCACTTCAACCGCCCAATTCTTTTAATTCCATTAGTCGCTTTTTTATTCTTTAGAGCAGGGTAAAACTTTGGAAAGACGATTGCTTTTGGTTATTTGCGACAAATGGCTCGTCCGTCACCAAAGTGTCTCGACTTGTAGCACTTGGTTCCAGTTGATGCTCTCGTATACCTGTATTTTTAAGCTTCTTTATCCCCTTCGATGACTTTTCTACTTGGGGTACAGCCCCTTGGGCAAGTTGCTGGTTTTGCCTCCACCATCATCCCACCTCCAACCCCTCCCTCTGACTCGGTCCTTGCTAACCTATGTCTCGCCATCTCCAACACCCTTGATATCCTTGCCATGAGGATCCGCCTAAAACCTGCCACCAAGAACAGCTGGCACGACTCTGATCTAGCATCTCTGAAACGCAAGTGCAGAGTTTCTGAAAGGAAATGGCAGACCTTGGACTTATCCTCTGACAAACTGGCCTGCTGCCTGCTCCAAAGGCAATATCGATTTGCTACCTGTTCCAAGAAGCAGCCCACATCCAAGCCTACATCCTTTGAGCAACTAACACGGCTGAACTTTTCAAAATATGCAAGGAACTCGCAAATCCACTTGCAGTCTCAACCTCTCTCCTTGTTAGGGAGAATTCTCAAAAATGTGCGAATACTCTTCACTTTACAGACACCCAACAACTTTGCAGGATTTTGAGGACTTAATTTTTTTTTACCTGGAAAGTGTGAACCTTTTTTCCCACTCTTTCATGTGTTTTGACATGTTTTACATTTGTGTTCTCTGATTATGGAGTTTTAGGCTGGTGGCAGTGGTTTTACAACGAACTACCATGATTTTTCCCCGACTGCGAACACCGGTAGCAAAAAATCATGGGAGCCATGTTTTTCAAGATGGCGCCTAAGCCTCTTTGTTTAAACGGGTCCCGGTCATCTTTTTTTGCCATTTCTTTTTGGAAAGCTCCTTCTAGCGTTTGTCTGTGCGCCAAACAGGTTTGGTCCCTGTGTGCGTGTGCCTTTGGCGGGCTTCAGGACTTAAGTCCGTCCTTGGCATCTGAGTGTCTGGGGTGGGCAGGAAGTGAGGGAGGTGCTCGAAACTCCCTGTGCTTAGTCTCCTAGGAGACCGGAATGCACTCTGGCGCGATCAGCCACCCTGCTGGGTGAGTGACAGCTAGGCTGGAAGGGAGTAGTTTCTTACCTGTAACTCCATTTCTCCAGCATTGGTATCTTTCATGGATTCACATGCTTAGAATATTCCCCGTCGTCAGACTGGGAACCCTCAGTACACATATGTAGTCGTTTCCTATAGGAAAAACTTCCGACACTTGTGTGTCCTATCCACATCTACGTCCTCTCTGGGGCCGTCCACGCATGCCCCGTAGGACGTAATGGTATAAAAGCTCTGCCCCCGCGGGTCCCGTCAGATTTCGGCCCCTCCAAAGTATAAAGGAGAACCTGCTTATGCATATATCTTGCACATTGCATTCCTGGTGGGCGCATGTGAATCCATGAAAGATACCAATGCTGGAGAAATGGAGTTACAGGTAAGAAACTACTCCCTTCTCCAGCATTGGATCTTTCATGGATTCACATGCTTAGAATAGATTGTAGAGCAGTATCCTAAAAGGAGGTGAGAATGCAATGCAACATACACCGCAAAAACACCCCAAACCTAATTATATAGGCACATAAGCAGCAACATATGTTCCGATATATACATATTCATCATACATGTATATATATATATATATATATATATATATATATATTTCTACTCAAAACCTACACACTAAAGAACCAGTATAGACAAGGCAAAAGACAAAAGCTTCACCGTTTTTGGCTTACCTCATTGAAACAGATGGCGCAGAACTGCCCTTCCCATCTGTACTTCATCCGCATGCTGCCTTTCCAGGCAGTAATGGCGTGTGAACGTGTGTGGGACTGACCATGCCGCCGCTTGGCAGATGTCGGTCAGAGGAATTCCTGCCCACAGCGCCGTGGAAGAGGCTGTCAATCTTGTGGAATTGGCTCTAGGATGCCCATGTAGGGGTCTCCCGGCCTTGGAGTGACTAAAAGCAATCGCCGACGAGACCCACCGAGCCAGTCCTTGCTTGGAAATTGCCTTTCCTCTCGTCGACGGACCGTATGCGATGAACAGCTGTCTGGTAGTTCTGAGTTCTTGTGTTCTTTGCAGATAAAATTTCAACGCCCTTTTCACATCTAGAGTATGAAGAGCCTTTTCCGCCGTCGATGACGGGGTCACAAAGAAAGTAGGGAGGACAATGGTCGAGTGTTTGTGATAGACCGTCGGAACTTTCGGGACGAAAGTAGGATTAGTTGATAGCACCACTTTGTCCTTAAAGAATCTCATATATGGAGGGTCTATGACCAATGCCTGTAGCTCCGATACTCTTCTAGCTGATGTAATGGCAATTAAGAAAGCCAGCTTCCATGATAGGAACTGCATGGATGAAGAGGACATTGGCTCGAAAGGTGGCTTCATTAAAGCCGCCAACACCACATTTAGACTCCATGTTGGTGGGAAAGGTTCGAAAAAGACCCCTCATGAAATGTTTCACCAGTCTGTCGCTGAATAACGGAGAGGACTGTCTCCTCCTCGTGAACCTTGAGATGGCCGCCAGGTGCACCTTTATGGATGACGAGGATAACCCACTCTCCGCCAGGTGAAGAAGATACGGTAAAACTTGTTCTGGAGTTACTTCTAAAGGCCGTATTTCATGTTGCGTTTGACACCACATACAGAACCTTCGCCACTTGCAGATGTATGACTTGTTGGTGGAAGGAGCCCTAGCCGCCTGTAGAATTCTCCGGCAATCCGACCAAACTTTCAAAGTGCCAAATTCCAAAAAGTCAGGAGCCAGGCCGTCAGGTTGAGGCTGTCCGGATTGTGATGCCACACTGTTCCCTTGTCCCTGGACAGGAGATTCGGAACCTTCTGGAATGTTATCGGTTGTTCCAACGACAGATGCAGCAGGTCGGAAAACCAAGGTTGTCTCGGCCAATACGGTGCCACTAGAATGACCCGGCATTTGTATCTGCGTATCCACTGTACTGTTCTCCGTATAAGGGGAAACGGAGGGAAGGCGTACAGGAACTTGCCCTAGGGATCCTTTCTGAGGCCATCTGCTCGCGAACTGCTCGCATTTCTTGTTTTCTTTCGTTGCGAAGAGATCCACTGAGGGGTGACCCCATCTTTTGAAGATTTTCTGCAGCTGAATGGTGTCCATCTCCCACTCGTGTATCTGGGCCATGCTTCTGCTTAGGGAATCCGCTTGTACGTTCTTCACTCCTGGAAGATGGTGTGCCACTATAGATATGTTGTGTTTCAAAGCCCAATGCCATACCTTTTGAGCCTCCACGGACAGGGTCCTGGATCTCGTGCCGCCTTGTTTTATCAAGTAGAACATGGCTGTCGTGTTGTCCGTCAGCACTCTTACTCTCGACCCCTTGATAGGTGGGAGGAATGACTTCAAGGCCCATCTTACTGCCCTCAGCTCCAGTACATTGATATGTAGGAGTGATTCGGTCGGGGACCATCTGCCCTGGGTTTGGTAGTTGTCCATGTGTGCTCCCCAGCCTGTCAGGGATGCGTCCGTGATGATGGTTCGCTGAAATTCTGGTTCTTGTAGAGGTACCCCTCTGCCCAGGTTGTGAACGCTTTTCCACCATTGGAGGGCTCGGATGATTTCGTCGTCGTCGACGGTTATCCTGTCTGACCACCGACCCGTGGCCTGCTTCCATCTGTCCAATAGGAATTCCTGAAGTGGCCTCATGAATAATCGACAGTTGGCTACTAGATGGATGCAGGAAGCCATGGAACCTAGGATCGCCACATACTTTCTCACTGAGAGTGTGCAATGTAAACGTAGTTGACTCGTCAGTCGATTGATTTTTGACATTCTGTCTAGGGAAGGTTTCACTATTCCCGACTGGGTTTCGAATTGAGCTCCCAAGAACTTTATGTTCTTTGATGGCCTTAGAGAGGACTTTCCGAAGTTCACTGCGAACCCCAGTCGTTGCAGAAGCTGTAAGGTGGCCTGTACGCTGTCATTGGTCGACGCCGAGGAGGATCCCCTCACAAGCCAGTCGTCGAGGTACGGGTATACATGATGCCCTTTCTTTCTCAGCCAGGCTGCCACGGGTGCCAAACATTTTGTGAACGTTCTTGGAGAGGATTTGAGACCAAACGGAAGCACTGCGAATTGGTAGTGTGTCCGACCTACCATGAACCTCAGAAACTTTGTGTTTTTGACACAAAGGTATGTGGAAGTACGCGTCCTGTAGATCCAGAGACGCCAAAAAATCTCCCACTTGAACGGACCCGATTACTTCCTGCAGCGTGAGCATTTTGAATTTTTGGCTCTGTAAGGTCTTGTTGAGGTCGCGCAGGTCGAGAATGGGACGCCACTTTCCGTTTGGCTTTTTTACCACAAAACACCGTGAGTATACCCCTTGGCCTTTCTGCGATGCAGAAACCAATTCAATGGCACCTTTTTGTAACATAAGTGCTACTTCCTGCAGCAAAACGTTCAGATGTGGTTGGGGTAGGAATACCGGTGGACATTTTGGAGGTTTGCATTTGAATAGTAGAGAATGTCCGTACCTCACTGTGTCCAACACCCACTCATCTGTTGTGATGTCTTCCCATTCTTTGACGCAGTTTGACACTCTTCCTCCCAGAACGGTGCGCTTCCCGTCATTGCTGGTCTTTTTGTTTGTTCGTCGACAAAGGATAGGCCGGTCGTCTCTTGGATGACTGGAAGTTTCTGTGCCAGCTTGTGTTTTGAGAGGCGCGTCTATATCCCTGGGCTGGGTATGCTGATCTGCCAAAAGATTTATCCCTGGATGCAGAGAATCTTGAATTGCCCGATGCCCCTTTAAAGGGACGAAAAGATCGAAAAATGTTTCCACTTTGAAGGGCACCCAACGAGCGTGCCGTATCCGAGTCCTCCTTCATGCCCTTCAGGGCCTCATCCACCTTTTCTCCAAAAAGAAGGTCACCTTCAAAGGGCATGTCCAATACTTTATACTGAAACTCGGGCCTGAAGTTGGTGCACTTAAGCCAAGCCTGGCGTCTAAGAACAACCCTTGTTTACTTGCTTAAAACCCAAATCCGCCGTGTCCACCGCTATGTTAATTGCATGATTCGACGCTTCTTCGCCCTCTCGTACCAGAGACATAGCCGCTTTTCTATGTTCCTCCGGAAGGTGGTCCAGTATAGGGGCTAGTCTGTGCCACATTTCCCTGTCGTACCTGGCGACAATAGCCAAAGAGTTGGCTGCCTTCACAGTTGTAGCACCCACGGATAGTACCTTCTTACCAAACACATCTTGGCGCCTTGCCTCATTATCCGGAGGGGTAGAGCACTTGTGTTGGGCCCTCGCTTTCCTTGTCGCTGCCGCCGACACCACTGAGTCAGGTGTAGGGTGGGACGAAAGACATTTCGGGGTAGAGTCTGGCGCTTTAAACTTCTTTTCAATGCGGCCTTTGACGGCTGGTTCAGAAAACGGGTGACGCATGGTTTGAACACCCTCTTTCCAGACATGATCTAAAATGGGTATTGAGAATACTGAACGCCTATTCTTACCCATATGGTCTAACAGAAAACAGTCCTTTTTCTCCTCCTGCTGGACCGGGCCAAAGTCCTTGCATGCCTTTTCCATCATTGAATGAAACGCACAAACATCGTCTGGTGGAGACGGGTGAGTGGGGCTCTGTGGTGTTTCCAATTCAACATCCGACACCCAGGATGGATCCCTAGATGGAGACAGGGAGATGTCCGATACTGATCCTTGGTCAGATACAGAGTCCGACAGCTCACCCTCCTCGTGGACCACTGGAGTCACCGGAACTCTGGTCGTTTGGGTTGGACGATGTGACGGGCCTGGCTCGTCGACGGGAGACGTTGACGGGTTCACTGGTGGAAGCCTTTCATCTAACGATTTCAGCAGCGAGTGCAATGAGGACAGAACCTCCATGGACAGGGCCGATTGTGAGCTTGAAAACTGGGTAAACACCTGAGAGCAGGTTACTCCTGATGGTGACTTGGCTCGGAGCCCAAGATCTTCCGGGCCCGCAATCCTGAAGCCGTCGTCTTCCTTTGAGGAAATCGACACTGCCTGTTCCTGCAGTAACGAGTCCGGCAACACCAGATCAAAAACCTCTGGTCTCCAGGCCTGAACTTCGGTCGACGAGGACATCGTCGTCGTCAGCGGGTTGAGGACGGGGGAAACCAACTGCGTTAGCGGCAGTGAGGCCACTGGCTGGTTCGTCGTCGTCGACGGTGGGCCTGCAGGTGGCTTAGGCGGTCCCGCCTTCACAGAGCTCTCCCTGCGCTTTTCCGACTCTCTACTCGTGGCAGATATATGAGGATCGCCCGAGGAGGATTTTGGCCTTTCCTTTCCATGTTTTTTCGACGATGATGACTTTTTTGAAGATTCTTTTGAAGAGTCTTTGGAAGAGTGGCTTCGTGGAACATTCTTTTCCGCCGGTCGAGTTTTCTTTGCCGGTGGTTCCGACGAGGCTGAACGGCGCGGGGCCCCCGATGTTTTCGTCGAGGCCACGCTGCGCACGGAGCCAACCTCCGACTAAGGATATGCTCCCGCCCCGTCATTTAACCACGACACCAGCCGCCGACTCCGATCTTTCAGGGTTTTCTGGGAAAAACCTTTACATATTTCGCACTGGTTTGCCGAATGGTGAGGGTGGAGGCAATATATACAATCTAGATGGCCGTCACCCTCGTAAACCTTTTTCAATCGGCACGTGGCGCACGGTTTGCCCGACATCCTGGTAAGACCAATAACCTTTCGATCAAAAACGAGTAATTTCAACAATAAACCTAGAAAGTAGAGACTACGCGAGGAGATCCCACTATCTTTGGAGACGGTTGAAATCTGACGGGACCCGCGGGGGCGGGGCTTTTATACCACTACGTCCTACCGGGCATGCGTGGACGGCCCCAGAGAGGACGTAGATGTGGATAGGACACACAAGTGTCGGAAGTTTTTCCTATAGGAAACGACTATATATGTGTACCGAGGGTTCCCAGTCTGACGACGGGGAATATTCTAAGCATGTGAATCCTTGAAAGATCCAATGCTGGAGAATGAAAGGGAGAAAACGGTTTAAAAGGAGTCTTTTGGACTGGAAGGCAGGGTCGACCACTGGAACGAAAGAACCGAAGATGAGCTGGAAGAGGATGGCTGCTGCAACCACTGGACCGCTGGTTTTCCCGGTGAAGCCCTGACGCAGGTCCGAATTGCCAAACTCCATTCGACAGAGACGCCCCTTCAAGGACAGCTTCTTCCTTTGAGTTGGTGGGACCAATCAACTCATAAGACACCTTGATACCATTCTCAAGGCTGGTTAGGTTTAACAAGGGAGAGGGACACCAGTTCGTGTTCTTGAATCTACGGCTACTGGAAGTGAAGGGACTCCATTTTGTTTGCTTTCTTCAATGATCCCGTGCAGTGCAGGAGTCCCCCGACGTCCTCCCTCTTGTCTCCATGACTGAGGCTCCGGAACAGCGAGATCTGTATGAACTGCCAGGAACCAGGACTTCAGCAACATTTGTTTTCTTCATACAAAGGTACTGTGCCAACCAGATTGAGAGAATGCCACTCTCGGAGAAAGTGTGTGAAACTTTCCCAAATTGCAGGCGTAATGAGCTTGTGACCCCACAAATGATTCTTTTTCGCTTAAACAACTTCTGAGAACTTTTGCAAAGACTTGACCGTTTGATACCAGAACTGCTCTTTCCTATCCAGAACACAAGCCCATTGACTTTGGCCTGGCCTATTGACTTGAATTGAACTATTCTGGTGAACTGAAACTATTTGCACTACCTAAAAAGTATATATAATCTATTCTACTTACTGTTGTCCTTTTTACTCACCACTAAGTAACTGAAATGCCATTTAACTCCTTTTTCAGGGGAGCTCAAACTGTCTCAAAAACGCAGAGTTTTGAGTTTAAGTATATTGGCCCATAATATTAAGTTGTCTTCTTCAAGTGAAATGTTTTATAAATGATTGTGTAAATAAATTAATACGTGTTTTACCAAGAAACTGAGTTTAAGTGTCTTCTTGAACCACTGATTGAAAGTCCTTTGTATAACTACTTGTACTGCTCACATTCACTCGAGATAAGCCTGGCTGCTCAATTTGCTACCAACAAATTGTGTGGTACAGACTTATACCAACGGTTGGTCTTGCTTACACCTGTAGTCCTAATTGTGTGTGGTGGTCCCAGAGGGTACTGCATGCTATTCTGCCTAACACTCCTGAAGGCCTCCTCCAAACAGGTGCCCCCCGCTCCTCCAGAACCATTAAGGACAACATCTCTCTTCTTGCCCAGGATCTTGCTGACTTCAGTAACCACTCCATCGCCACTGGCTTTTCCTCTATCCCTGAAGAACTCCCCTGAGCACCCTCTCTTAAAAAAGCCGTCTGTTGATATCTCCTGACTGGCTAACTATCGTCCTATCTCTACTACCCTCTTCCTGGGTAAAACCTTGGAGAAGTTGGCCCTCCCCCAACTGACCCTTCACACAGATCTTGTGGGTTGCCTCCATGACCATCAATCTAGATTCCAGGAATCCAGAGGCACAGACGGAACAAGTTACTTACCAGTAATTGTGGTTCTCCAGCAAGGGTCTGGCATGGATTCACATGCTCATGAATATTCCCTGTCAGGCTGGGAATCATCGGTAAAAGAAAAAATATCAGTTTAATTTCTGAACGGTTTTTCTCTTAACAACCAATCACTGAGCTCTGGGTCATACTGCTCCTAGCCAATGACTGCCCTCTTTCTAAGCCCCTCCTCTGGCAGCCATCTTCAGATTAGGTAGCACGTAAAGTGGCAGTAGGACCAAAAGAAGAGCCGCAGAGGGGTAGGAGGGAGGATTTGCATGTGAATCCATGCCAGACCCATGCTGAAGAACAGTTACAGCTAAGTAAATTTTTCCTTCTCCAGCATGGGATCTGGCATGGATTCACATGCTCATGAATAAAGACTACATAGCAGTACACACATGCACAGCCACGGGAGGTGGCAAGGCTCAACATAAGCATCTCTTACCTCCTCACCAGGCTCCCCTTCAAGTGAACAGGTTGTGCAGTACTGCTTGCAACTCTGGACTCCTCCCTGAAATCCGTGTCAACGCAGAAGAATTTCGTGAAGGTGTGCGTCGACCTTCACGTAGTAGCCCTGCAGAGCTCTCGGATGGCCAGGCAGTGGTCAGTTTGCCAACCGGTGACAGTGGGCGATATAGCCAGAGAGCCACCTGGAAATGGAAGCCTTGGACAGGGCCTTCCCATGGTTCACATGACCGCAGTTCACAAAGAGCTGAAAGGTTTTCTGGAAACACTTCGTACGGGCCACATAAAACTTCAGCCTTCTAGCTACATTCAGCGAGTGCAAATTCCTTTCAGCCAGCGACAAAGGCGTTGGAAAAAACACAGGCAACACCAAGGGCTTGTTTAGATTAAAGTCAGACGGCACCATGGGAATGAAGGACGGGTGCGTCCGCAGCACCACCCTAGTCTCATGGAAAATCAAGTAAGGTGGTTTTACAGGAGAGGGCCTGGATCTCCCACACTCTTCATGCAGAGGTGATGGCCACGAGAAAAGCCATTTTCCACGACAAAAACTTGAGTGGTGCAGAATGCAGAGGCTCGAACGGAGGTCCCATGAGTCTAGTAAGCACCACATGGAGTTCCCATGCTGGGGCCGGAGCCTTCACCGGCAGGAACCCGCAAAATAGTCCCCTGACTAATTACTTGACCAATCGGTACGACCCAAAGGATGGTCGTCCTGGGGATCTGGTGTATCAGGATTTGGCCACCGACAGCAAATATGGAAGCACCCAAGGTACCTAGACTCTAAGTGCGTCGATCTTCTGGGAATGGTACCAAATAGCGAGTCTCTTCCACTTGAGTCTGTAGCATTTCAAAGTAGACGACGCTCTAGTCTAGGTGAGAATGTCCTTGCAGTCCGCCGGGAGATCGTAGCCACTGAAATCAAGAGCTGCAGGAGCCAGGTCTTCAGGTTCAGAGACCCTGGATCGTGGTGAAGAATGGCGCCTCCTTCCCAGGTGAGAAGATCCGTGACCACTGACAGCTTGACTGGTGGTGCCGCTTAAATGCTGAGAAGGTCCGAGTACCAGATCTGCCTCGGACACGTGGTGCAACGAGGCTCATCTGGCATCAACACGGAGTAGATTGATGACTCGAATTAACAGCAGCAACGCAGGGAACGCATACAGACAGAGGCCTTCCCAAGGCAATGAGAACGCGTTCCCCATGCTCCCCAGCAGGGAAAATCTGCTGGCATAACTCTGGCACTTGGTGTTCGTCGCCGTCGCAAACAAGTCGATCTGGGGATTGCCCGATTTGCGGAACAGGTTCTCCACTAGATCCTGCAGAGGCTCCCACTCGTGCACGAGCGAAATTCCCTGCTCAGAGAGTCGGCGCCTGTGTTCTTGGCTCCTGCCAGATGAAACTGGAAGAGGAACATCTCCTGAGAGACGGCCCAATGCCATAAGTCCTGCGCCTCTTTGGAGAGCGCTGGGGACCTGGTGCCCCCCCTGCTTTCTAAAATAAAACATCATGCTGGTATTGTCTGTGAAGACCTGTACCACCTTGCCCATGAGGGACGGCATGAACGATTTGAGCGTCCAAAACACCATCCGGAGCTCCAGCACGTTGATGTGCAACGTCTTTTCATCCAGCAGCCACATGCCTCTGGCGTGAAGACTTCCAGTGTGGGCTCCCATCCCCCCAGGGAGGTGTCCATCGTTCCAGTCTCCTACTGTGGTGGGGCCTGGAAATCTACGCCTCTGGTCAGATGAGAGCGCACACCCCCACCATCTTATCGCCCGACGGTACCCCTCGTCGAGAGCGATCTTGTCCTGGAAGCTTCCAGCCACCTGAATCCAACGGGTGTCGAGGAAATCCTGCAGTGGCCTCATCCGTAGCCTGCAGAGTCGGAATAAGATTAATGCATGACATCATGCCGAGCAGAGGCTTGATGGCCCTCACCGTGGCGAAAGTCAGAGCGAGCAACTGTTAAACCTTGCCCAGGATGGCCGCCACGCTCTCCTCAGATGGGAATGACAGGCATGAAACGTGTTGAGCCGGGATCCCGGGAACAGTGTGTCCTGCGATGGCATCAAGCAGGACTTTGCATAATTCACAGAGAACTCCAGACCCATCAGTAGGCGGAGCTTCCTCGCTGAGTGGTCAACGGCGATGCTCCTTGAGCTGGCCCGGATGAGCCATTCATCCAAGTAAGGGTAGACGTGGATCCCTTGCAGTCGCAGATGTACCACCACCGGCGTCAGGCACTTGGTGAAGACCCTTGGCGCCGACTTCAATCCGAAGGAAAGGGCTTTGAATTGGTAATGCTTACCCTGAAAGACGAAGCGCAGAAACTTGCGGTGTCCCTTGTGAATTGGGACGAGGAAGTACGCATCCTCCAGGTCCAACAACAGAAAGTCTCCCTCTTCCAGCTGTCCGAGCACGTGTTGAAGAGTGACCATTCGGAACTTCTGGGACTTGATGCATTTGTTTAGTCATCGGAGGTCGAGAATGGGCCTCCAGCCCTCTAGTCTTCTTTCTTACGAGTACGTACCTTGAATATACTCCGGAGCACAGGTGCCGCTTTGGGACAAGCTCTATCGCCCTTTTCTTTAGCATGACCCGAACTTCCAGCAGCAGCTGAGGGACGTGGTTTTCCTGATGGGCCACCAGGGTGTGCCCGTGGGCGAGAGCGTCCAGCATCCAACGGTCGGTGGATATGGTCTTCCACACGCTGATGAAGTTCGCCAGCCGGTCTCCCACCGGGGTACAAGGGTGGGGGCCCAATATCACCATCTGGATTATTCTTGCTTCGGACGTCGACAGGCCGCTTTGGGGGTCCTGGCGACAACGTCCTCCTCCGAAAGCCTTGAAACAGCCCCTTTTGGTCTCTTGGGCCGAGAAGCGGGAGGGCTGGCGATACGAAGAGGATCTCCTGCCATAACCCTTGGAAGCATGGGAAGACTTGCCTCCTGAGGATCGAAAGAACAGCCTTCGCTGCTGTAGCGTGCCCAGGGCACATGCAGTTTCTGTGTGCACTTTGATGGCTTGTAGAGGCTCATCTACAGTCTTCCCGAAGAGATTGTCTCCGTCAAAGGGCATGTCGAAAACCCTCATCTGCACGTCCTGTCGAATGTTGGTGGCCTTGAGCCAGCCATGAAGACGAAGGCAAACGCTGTTGCCCATCTGGCGGAACCTTGCGTCGGTGATGTCCATGGCCACCGTGATGGAGTGGTCCAACGCCACTTCGCCTTCTTGCAGAATCTCCAACGCCTCTGACCTCTTGTCAGTGGGGAGGAATTCCAGAAAGGGAGCGAGCTTGAACCAGCTTCCGTTTGTTTGCGCGCTACGATAGCAAGGGCGTTGGCCTTGATGGTCGTCGCTGCAGAGTAGATAGCACGTCATCCCATAGCATCCAACTTCTTCACCTCGCTGTCCAGAGGAGTGGATGCTGTTGAGGATGAAGTGTCGGACCACCACTTCTTGGCTGCTGTAGAGACCACCTAGTCCGGCACCCTGTATTTCATTAGGCGGACCCTTTCACTGGGGCCGTAGAAGGATTCTTCATGAGACAGGCCTTCGTCCCAAATGTCATCCAAAGGTGCGACTGAAATGATGGTCTCTCTCTTCACGGCACTGGTATAAGAAGCCCTCCTCCTCCGGCGCGAGCTGGAAGAGCTCTGAAGATCATTGCATGAAATGAGCCCATCTCCCGGCGAGGAGGATCTGGCAGGCGGCAATGGGAGTTCCCCCATCCCACCGCTGTCATATCAGGATCCGTTTCCTCTGCCGGGGAAGGAGAGGGCAGCGAAGGGTGGCAAGGAGGCACTGGGTGCTTCTTCCTCTTGGCCTGTGGTTGCCCCGTTGCCAGAGGGTTGGCCGTCACCGGAGCCGCAGGTGGGCTGTCGGCGTAACAGGCATCCTCATATGCATCTCAGATACAAGTGTATGTAGAGTAGAGAGAATGTCCACAGAGAGGTCTCTAGGGGGCAGTTGAGGCGGCGGGCAAATAGAAAGCTGGGGCGTAGGAAGAGAGCCAAGGCCCTCATGACCATCTCTGTTGCCTTCCTTGACTGTATCTTCGTCGTCACCCTCGTTGTAGGGCCTGACCCCCTACGTGTCCCTCGTTGCCTTCACCCTCCTGGATGGTCTGACGGTAGACAAACTCCTCTCAGAGGAGATATTCGTGCCCCGAGGACCTCCATGCCCCCTCTTTCGTATCCAGGGGGGACAGTCTCAGGGAGATGACCGGCATCTTCTTCTCTGTGGTCTTCTGAATGGGTTGGAATGAAGACTCCCTCCTGGCAGGGAGGGACACTCTTCCCTTCGGAGGTGCGTCCCGCGGGTCCGCCTCCGTGGCTTTCGAAAACGATGCCACCACCTCAATTGGAATGGCGAGCCTTCATCTGGCATACCTGGGCCTTCACGGTCAGGAACGGTCCGTTGTCTTGCTTGGACTTCTCCTTAGGGAGCAGGTCGGAGCCTCGGTCCCCCTTGGCCTTCTCTGTTGAGGGCAGGCTGGCTTTGGACTTCTCCTTTGCCGTCTCCGTGGGCCACCTTGAGTTTGCCCGGATGGTCCGATTTCCTCTTGGACGACGATCCGGAGCGTTGGCTGATGACCGAAGCTGCAGGAGATGTCGGGAGCGCCCTGGCCGCCGAGGAGCCCACTGCAACAGTGCTCTGGTGGCAGTGGACTTGCAGTGCTTGGCCTTTTGTTGGACCCCCGTGGGAGGCGTGTCGCCAACACTTAGAAGCCCACTCAGCTTTCCCGGATCAGGGAGGGGCATGATCCTGGGACCCACCCAGTGCAGAGGCCTTGGTCTGCAGCCACTCATTCAGCGGCTTACGCCGATCTTTCAACGTGTGTCGGGTACAGGCAGTAAAGGCACTGGGAATGTTTGTCGTCTGAGAACATTCTGTAAGCCGCAGTCTGGGGTGGAATCCTTGGCATGGTGCACGCGGCGTAGGCCTGAAGAATCTTCTCGAAGCCTCCAAGAAGAAACTATGAAATCCGCCCTTGAGGGGCGCTGAAGAATCAAAAACACGGATCCCCCCTCAATTTGAACGGTGATCAATGGCTCAATTGACCGAAAAAAATGGAGTAAAACTCTGCCAAGAAGTGAAAACTGCTGTAAAAGCTCTAGAGCGAAGCACGAGGACTCCCAACACTTGAACGGGTGGTAAAACGGGAAGATGGCTGCCAGAAGAGGGGCTTAGGTAGAGGGCAGTCATTGGCTAGGGGCAGTATGATCCAGAGCTCAGTGATTGGTTGTTAGGAGAAAAACTGTTCAGAAATAAAATTGATTTTTCTTTTACCGAGGTTTCCCAGCCTGACGACAGGGAATATTAATGAGCATGTGAATCCAAGTCAGACCCCATGTTGGCGAAACCGCTCTCCTGAACACCCGTGAAACCATGCTTGCAAATCTGGACTCCATCTCTCATGCTGTTCTCATTCTCCTCTAACTCTCCTATGCCTTAGACACGGTCAACCATGCCATCCTCATAAAACGACTGCCACCCTCTGCATCACTGACAGGGCACTGAATTGGCTAACCTCTTTCCTCACTAACCGCCCTTCCCAGCTGCAACTGGGACCCGTTTTTCTCCACCCCCACCCTAAATACCTGCGGCGTCCCCCAGGGGTCTATCCTATCGTCCTGTCTCTTCAATATCAACTTGGCCCTTCTTTCTCACCTGATGATCATCTCCTCTCCCCATTTCCAGTGACACATAGCTTTCCTTCAAACTTCCCTCTATTTCCCCCCCCTCCTCTTCTTCCGCTCTCATCCCCAACTGTCTGTCCGCCATTCAGGCATGGTGTGCAGCGAATGACCAATGCAAGTAAGGCAAAGATCATCCTCATCGGGACACCTGTGCTCTTTTTTCCTCTTACCTTCTGGCCACTCTCTTTGGGCCCTCTACCACCATCTTTTGAGGCCAAAATACTTGGTGTCATCTTTAACCCCACTCTCTCCATCTCTCACATCACGGACTTTACAAAGAAGTCCCACTTCCAGCTCCATCACCTCAGAGGCATTCTTCCTTTTCTCACCTTCCAGCAGAAGTTCAATGTCCCCAGAGCTCTGGTCTCTCCAGGATGGACTACTGCAACAGCCTCAATCTCAATCTCCCTCTTTCCTCGCTTTGCCACAGCCAGCAAATCCAGAATAGGGCTGCAAGACTTATCCTTGGCCTCAAGCACAGCAACTGTATCTTTCCAGCACTAAAATCCCTCCACTGGCTCTGGTCCGCTGCAAGGTTCAAATTAAAGACCATCCACAACATCCACAAGGCGTTCTTGGGCCTGGGATCACACCATCTCCAACTTTCCCTCCACGAGTACTCCCCTGCTAGAGCCCATACTCTTAACTCCAACTCTGTCAAACGATTCTCCAATCAGAGTGTGGGGGATAGGTCTATACTTGTGAATAAGCGCGTTATAAAAATGCCTCCTCATATCTCTTCTCGGCTGGTTCCCCCTTTGGCACAGACTCCCTGCCCCTCTCAGCCTTGAGCCGGACATCCTAAAGTTTCGGAAACTACTCAAAACTCTGCTCTTCTCTACCTCTTTACCTTCCAATCACCCCACTCCCGCTGTGACTGGTAGCCTGATCCTCATGAACCCCACTGTATCCTAGGCCCTTCCTCCCAGTCTATAACAGTAACCCGCCCCCACTGCACTGCCCTTCCGGCCCCTGCTTGGTGACTCCACATCCCACCCTTGAGAGCCGCCTGCACCAGCACTTAGCCTGGCTCCCCTTAGCACTTCCCTCCCGACCCCAATTCCAGAAATTGTTCACTCCCCTACTCCTCACATCCTCATCCCCTGCACTTCTACCACAAAGCAGTGTCACGGCTTAATGCCACAAGGCCTAGGACCATGACTGTATTGTTTTTGCCATGGTTATAATTTCCCCAGTTCCCTTCCCATTTAACCTTGCGGCGCTTTGAAACAATTCTGCGCTCAATAAAACAAAATCAGTGAGCATTTCTGCTCCTTAGGTGGAAGCACCTTTTTGTCGCTCCTGCATTACAAATTCTGAAGGAGTTTCACAGGAGAAACAGTTTGTGTGGAAGAAAGTACTCCCTCAGAATTTCTAATACAAGAGAGCCAACCAGACACTGTGTGTAATGAAGCATATAGGCACTGTATTTCAAAACGAATGCCAAGTACTAGTTCCTTCTGGTGCGTTAGGAAAGATTTTCTTTTTGCTGCTTTCCTCCCATAAACATATATATTGATGTGACTTTTTGGAAGAAAGTAAAGCCCTCCACTTGGTTTCCCTTGCTTTTTGCTCCCTCTTATGGGGAAATTGATCAGTCCCTAAGACCATAAGTTTTTGGGGACAAGGTCTGCTTTAATGGATTTCTTGTATTTTTAAAGCTGCACACATCACCTTAAATTGTAACGAAGTTAGGATACCTTTTACCCTTACTACACTATTTTGTAACTTTGTGGTTACAATTACTAGGATTCTAAAATGGGCTGGCAGCAGCAATTTCTTTTACTGTGTTTTTTTACTTTTTACTCATGCACTTTTGCATTTGATCAACTAATGCCATATACAGCAAGGTGTGTATGTGGCCTGATGTGGGGGCTGGGACTGCCTGGCCCCAGTTCATACCCGAGCCACAAAGTGTCTGCTGCTGGGCAGAATCTATGGGCATTGGGTGTCCATGATCCGACAGCCCTTGCCTGTTGGAGTTGTGCAAATCCTTACCATTGGTTTACCTCTTGGTGAATCCAGTCCAAATGCAGAATAAAAGGAGGACTCCTAAAGCCATTCTTCAGGTCATTGTTGGAGCCAAGAACCCTATGAAGAAGTGCTGCCCGCTGAAGACTAAAATATTACCATTGGAGCTCAACAGCACTGCCTCCTGCAAAGTTCCGGTTAAGCCCTGCTCCTCTGTCCCCCATCTCAAGGAGGTCATAATCTTTGCTTCAACCCCTGGACTTGTGAGAGCAACGTGTACCGACCCTGGCTTGAGGATCAGTACCCGCAGAGCTTTCAGAAGATGGGTCCCTGGACCGCTCAGTAGACTGACCAGCCCTCGCCCGGGATACCTCATGGCAGCCGCGGCCGAATCAAGTGCATCCATGGAACATGGAACTGTAACCTATTGTTCGGAACGATTTCTCCTCAGGCAACTTACTCTACACTATCTATGGACCCCCAAACATTTTGCTGTTGAACCTGTCCTGACCTTTGAGGGAAGTGAAGTCTTCAGCTTCACTCCCCTGGGATTTTTTTCATTTTGTCAGGGAGAAACTGATCAGTTCTTTAGACTATCAGTACTTGGAAGGATTAAGTTGCTTACCTGTAACTCCTGTGCCCTAGTATGGGAATCTTTCATAGATTCACATGCTGTGAATATACCCCGGCGTCAAGTTGGAAATCCTTGGTTACCTTTTGGATATTACTTTTTAAAAGAAAAGTTATGTGCATTTTGCATGCCATAACCCTCCTTATGGGTGCTTTAGGTCCATTCAAAGGGACATCGAGTAGCAAGCTCTTCCTCCCCAGCCCTTCCTCAGATTCTGACCAGTCATGCATGACCTTGGTTTGGCATCTGAGGGCCTTTAAGTGGCCAGGGCGGATGGAGGAAGCATGTGAATTTATGAAAGATACCAATACTGGAGAACAGGAGTTACAGGTAAGCAACTTGCTCCTTCTCCAGCATTGGATCTTTCATAGATTCACAAGCTGTGAATAGATTGCACAGCAGTATTGCATTAGGTGGGTGTAGGGAGGTAAAAGGAAGTCCTACCTTATTGGCACAGACGCAGCAAAACTGCTCTCCCCATATGAACATCCACTGTCTGCAGTTTCTCAAAGCAGTAGTGCTTGGTAAACGTGTGGGGTACTCTTCAGGTTTCCGCCTGGCAAATGTCAATGAGCGGTACCCCTGTAAATAGGGCTGCCGATGCTGCAGTGACTCTTGTAGAAATATGCCCGGGGCATGCCTTTGAAGGCTCTGCCCGCTTCCGTGTGGCAGAATGAAATAGCTGACATGATCGATCTGGACAATCCCTGTTTGGATATAGCTTTACCCTTATTCACAGGACCGAAAGCTATGAAGAGTTGTGTAGACGCCCTAAATGACTTGGTCTAGTACTTGATGGTTCTTTTGACATCCAAACAGTGTAACGCCACTTACGCAGGCATAGGGGCTTCTGGAAAAACAGATTGCGCTAGGCTTGCATTTTCTGTGGGAACCTTTGGAATTAATTGTTGCACTTTATCTCTTTGGAAGTGCAGGCAGGGCTCGTTGACCGCCAATGTCTGCAGTTCCGGCACCCTTTGGGCTGACGTAATTGCCACTAGGAAGGCCAACTTCCAGGACACTTTTCTGTTGGCCATGGCCATTACCTCGAATGGCTTTGTCGTCAGTTCTGAAAGGACTGTATTGAGGATCCAGTCTGGCGGAATCTCCCTAGTTGGCGGGAAGACTCAAGTCCTTTTAGGTAATGCTTCACTAGTCTGTTGCTGAACAAGGACATGCAACTCCTTTTCCTTGTATACCTGGAGATGGCCACCAAGTGTATCTTGATGGATGAGTTACTGATACCTTGTTTTGCCAACGAGAACAGGAGGAGGAGCTTGCTACTGACTTGCATCCTGATGCCTTGCTGAAGACAAGGGCTACTCAACGGAGCTGACGCTGCAGTAGCAGCGTGCTACACCCACCAAAGAGAAGGTATGCCGCATGGGCTTCATGAGAGTAATTTACAGAAAAAAAAAATATATATAAAGCAATTTAGTTGAAAAAGCGAGCCCCCTCCACAGCGTAGTGGTTGCACCTTAGTGAAGTGCAATTGGGATGCTTTATCCCCCCAAATTGCTATATTTATCTCCAAAAAGTGTTGGGCTTTCATCAGTTTCCAGTTTGGAAACACCTTCAAAATGGCAGACTTAACTCTTTCACTTTGCTGTAGAAAGCAAAGCAACACATCCTGGACTGCCCCTCAGAGATTGGCTGTCTCCTTCCTTCAAGAGCCAATCGATATCGCTGATGGGCAGTAGCTGGCCCCCGCATCCAAAGGCCCCTGTCTGAGCCTGTCCTGGGCTCTGTTTGCCCCCCCCCGCCCTATTGCCACCCGACACAAAATGCTGCAGCCTCCTGTGCACTCTTCCTGCTGCTTCATGAACTTGGACCTCAGCACCCCAGGCCACTCTTTCTATGCAAAAGTGTGCAATGGCTGAACTGTCCTATTGATTCTGCCAGCTATCTCCTTGTTCCATACCTGTGCCATTCCTATTCTGCCTTTTCTCCCTACAATTCCTCTTTTCGTCACGGCACTCTGCCTCTACAATTGATAATATAATTTCAGGTTCTGGTCTCCGATGTTCTCACATCCCTGTGCGCACTGCATTGTGACTTGCTTTACATTTTGTGCACTGCATTTGTTAGGGAGAATTCTTATTTCTGTGCCAATACCCTTCAACCTTAGAGAGCCCCAGCTCTTGTGCAAGACTTTTTAATTTTAACCCTGGAGTGAGTGGGACATTTTTCTTACACTCATGTTTTGGATTATGTGTTTCCTTTGTTTTTGTAGTCTGACACACTCCATAGGCATCCAATTTCTGTATGGTGACACACAGCAGATTTAGTGCGGTGTTAGAGAAAGCCTTTAGATTTCTCTTAAGATTTAAATACATTTTCTTGAGTACTGTTCACAAGAATAGTAACGTGGAATTGACTTTACTTACCTTTTCTCATTGTGGGTCCAGCACACACCATCTTATGTGGAGTGCTGGGGGTTACTTAATAGCCCCTTCTCCCACCTACTCATGTAACATTTTTTATGTTACCCTCACTACTTTAAATGGCTGGTGGCAGTTGTTTAATTTTCCTGCCATTGTGCCTTTCTTACTGCAGGCTGAACCATCAGCTGCAGTATAGCCTCCACGGGTGACCATTTTACAAAATGGCCTAGTATTTTTTCGCCATTTCCGGTTTGTGAGGTCTTTCTTGGGTTTTACTCTGCGTGCCAAACCTGTTTTGACTTCGGCGGGCTTCAGTCCTGAAACCCGCCTCTGGTTCCAGTGTGTCTGGAAGGGCAGGAAGGAGGGAGGTTCCCGAAACTGCCCTGTCCTTTGTTTCTGGGAATGTCCCGATTGGCTGGCTGACTGTCCTTTCAGAACAGCCACCTGCTGTGAATGAATGGGAGACACCCACTTGAAAGGCAAGGGTTTTTGGACTAGGAGGCAGAGTCAACCACTGGGAAGGACACGCAACAAAAACCGTGAACAAAGCTTGCTGCATTCTCCTGGATCTTTGATTTGCCCGGTGAAGCCCTGCTGCTGTGCTGAAACTCCTCTTTCTGATCAACGATAGAAGCTCCGGAAGGGACAACTTGTTCCCTTGGGTTAGTGGGACCAACTAATCCCGAGACTAACTCCACTGGACCATCTTCCACGACTGGCTGTACTGCTTTGCTGCTGCTGGAACCAAGTGTTACGCTCACCTGGTTCCCACAGGGGCGTCGATCGGACCCAGACAGCTGCGGTCTCCACGAACGTGATGCGTAGTGCAGAGATGACAGTCTGGACTGGCCCGCCTAATCTTGTCTGCTGGACTCATAGAAGTATTCTCCTGCAAGTGGAGAAAGGGATTTAGCCACTCGTGGACTTTAGTGATGGCCCCCCCAACTGTTCTCGTTCTCCCCACTAATCACCTCCGATATCCCCTCTTAGTAACCTCACTTTATGTTTTTAAATGATGAGCTCTCTATCCTGCATGGCATGCAGGGCTGCGTAGATACCAGTTACTTCACTGGTTTGAAGGTACAGGAGGAGTTGGAGGAATATTGACTCCAGTGTCTATAAAAGTTCAAAGAGTTCAATATGTCTGATGTTCACTCTTGTTCCATTCACTCGTTAGGTTGCAGCTGGGTCCAAAAGAACATTGCCTGGAGGCAGCTGATGGCGTTCAGGTAAGAGTCTGTATTACCAAACACTGTCCGGTAAAAGTTGCATGAGTTTAACTTGCTGTTTTCTCTCCCTTTATGGGTGCGGCATAGGAAGATGCAGCGAATTAACCTCCGGTAGTAAAGCAGGTAAGCCTATGGTGGCAAGAGATTGTCTGTGTCGGTTTTCTCGGCTCACCTTGTTATTCCTTTTGTTTTCCCCCCAGGTGCTGGGTTTCGACGAAAATGATGGAGGCAGCGCCGAGTCGAAAGATGCAGTGGACTGGTGAGTATAACGTGGCGTTGCTGCTGGCGAAGCGACGCATGCTGAAATAATGTCCTTTCCAGGCTCGGAGCTGTGCTGGGTCCGGAATCAGGTAAGGAATCAAATAATGTCCGTGATCTAACCTCTTCTCCTTTCTTTTCCTTTTGTCTAGGAGCTCCGGATTCGAGGCGGGCGTGGCAGAAGACTGGATGCTGACTTGCAGACACGGTGAGCGTTACGCTGCTGGATGCAGAATAACACGAAGCATGGCCTGCTGTTCGGGCGTGGTTTAAATAGCCTGCAAAGTAGTCCCAGGTAAGAAGTTCCCCAGAACCACACCCGAGTGAAAAATAGTCCCTGTAATAAAATAGTCCCATCATGTTGGCTTGGACTCATTTGCAGCATGGTCTGCATAAGGTAAGTAAAGTCTATGAGCCTGGCGCCTAAGGAGCCAGGACTGAATCCAAACAGTCCCCAGCCGGGGCTGTTGGGGAATAAGTATCTGGATGCCTGCTCCCGGGGCTGATGGACTCTATCCGGATGCCCGGGGGTAGGCATCATGACACAGAGTGCCAGGTGTCGAGAAATCCATAGTAGAGTGCAACGTCTGCAATCCGGCCAGAAGATCCAGGAGTCTAAGGACCCTCCAGAAGCAGGACGGCCAGAGCTCGAGTCCCCTCACCAGAGTGCAGGATTTAAGGAGTGAAGGAAGCCCAACCAGTATCCAAGACACGCTGTGGTGCTATTTACTGTGCGCTGAAACGTGATGTGCCGCTGATCCGAAAAGAGCCCATAGCTGCCAACAACGTCCAAATTGCTACTGCAAGAGTCCTCCAGATATCCTCCCTCTTGTCTCCACAACTGAGGCTCAGGAACCCAGGATCTACATACCTGCAATGGGACATAATCCAGCTGCACCACTCCTCTTCAAACCAGAGGTAGAGTTGAGACTTGGGGTACTTACCAATGTCTTTAGCTTTGCTCTTCTCAGTTGGGACATGCAGTGGCTACTTTTGTTGATCTCAGCTCTGCGTTGAACAAGTGCAACAGCGTGTGACCCTACAAGTGATTTTCTACAAAACTCTCCAAGTTTGTGCAAGATTTTTATTAACTACGAAGTATCTCAGCTCCACAGACTGTGCTCCAATTGACTTTGGCTGTTCTGGCTCACTGCAGACTCTTCTAATCCATTGACTGATATTTTCTGTCCTTCAGAGCTGATAACTTGGTTTTAAACTATTATTGTTGGGAAAGGTTTTGTCTAGACTTCATTGGAAGATTTAAGTATTCTGGCATGCCCCGAGAACTCGATTAACCTTTTTCCTTCCTTTAACCTTTCCTTTCTGCTACCTCAGAATCTGCAACTTCTGAACTGTCTTTCTCTTAACAACCAATCACTGGTCTCTGGGTCATACTGCCCCCAGCCAATGACTGCCCTCTACCTAAGCCCCTCCTCTGGCAGCCATCTTCAGATTTGGTAACAAGTAAAGTGGCAGTAGGACCAAGAGAAGAGCTGCAGATGGGTAGGCGGGAGGGTTCGCATGTGAATCCATGCCAGACTGTTAGGGAGAATTCTCATTTATGGCTAATTTCCCTCACCTAGTGAGTCCCTCGGCAGCTTTGCTGGGTTTCTGAGGTTTTTTTTTCCCACCTGGTAAGAGTGTGAGCCTTTTTCCCACTCTTACATGTGTTTTGCAATGTGTATTTCTACTGTTAGTGTGATCTTGGGCTCTGGAGCACACCACTCCACGAGCCCCACTGTTTGTGTGTGTTACACAGCACCTTTAGTATAGTGACACAGGGTTGTCTTTTAGACTTCCCACTGACTCAATTTTTCTAGGGCTGACTACTGTCCCCCAGAAACATGTAAAGTTGCCATTAACTTTATATAGTCACTTTAAAACTACAGACCCAGTACAACCCATCTTACATGGAGTATTGGAAAGGGTTAATTCCTACCCCTTTTTGTCTGTGCTTCTCTGAGCTGTGTTTTGCTCTTAACATTTAGACTTGGCTGGTGGCAGTGGTATCTACCCTAACTTTTCTACCGCGATTATACTATATAAACGTGGTACTGTTCCAGGCTATTGTATTAGCCTCGAAAATAAACCCGCTTGCCCAAATACTTTTTATTTCGGATCACTTTTTATTTCGGATCCAGTCGGGTTTAGACGCCATTTCTTTTTGTTAAAGTCCTTCTTGTGTTTTACTTTGCGTGGCAAACACGGTCTGCCTTCTTTGTTCACTGTCTTTTGGTGGGCTTCTACAAAGAAGCCCTCCGTTTGGCGCCTGGGTGTCTAGGTGGGCTGACTGTGAGGGAGGGGTGTAGTCACCCCCTGCACAGGGTCTCCTTGGAGACCCAAGTCGCACTTTGTATTGATGGGCTGAGGTGGTTGTCCGGGCCGGACAACCCCCCTGCTGAGTGATTGACAGCCAGGCTGTGTGAATGGGGGATTTTCACATAAAAGGCAGGACTCTTGGGCAGGAAGTCAGTCGCCACTGGAACTGCAAGGAACCAAAGAGAAGCGGAGAAGAAGACGGCTGCTGCAACCCTGAGTCCCGGTGAAGTCCTGCTGCAGTCCTGAGCTAGCTACCCTTCAACGACCAGAGAAGATCCAGTCCGAAGTCTTCTTCCCTTGAGCCTGGTGGGGTCAACCAGCTCATCTCCAACAGCCAGAGGATCCTCTTCATGGTCGAAATCGCTGCACACTGCTGTAGTGGTCCGGATAGCCATCTGAAGAGCCTCTCCTGTTTTAAAGAAGCGCACCTTTTATTCACCGTCGCTGCTGCTGGCCTCATCTCTGGGTAGTGCTAATCACTCCAGACGTCGTCCTCCTTGTCTCCACGACTGAAGCTCCAGGAACCGTGAGTCTGCAGGAAACTACCAGGAACTGCCGTGGCACCAGGGTTCTTCAACGAATAAGGTACTGTGTCCAACTTAGCGGAATTGGGGTGAACCCTTCTTCCTCACCAAAGGCGTGTCCTTTTTTCCCTTCCCTCATAACATTTGCCTCCGCTTCTGACAATATCCAAGTACTCCTGGCAATCTCGAATCGTGAACTGTTCTAACCGTGAGATCCTCGGCAACAGGAACCCTGTTCCACTTGACACTGGTGCAGGCATGTTGACTTATCTTCTTGTTAGAAAGTGCCCTCTGATTCTCTCTGCCTTGGCAAAAGTATTGATATGATTTTTATCCCCAACTCTCTTGTGTTAATTTATGTGCCAAGTGTGTTTGACTACGGTTACATTTCTTCCCGTGGGTACGCTTATCTTTATTAAGACCGAACTGTCATTACTGTCAAAAAGTGAACGCATATGTACTCCCGGTAACGTCTTTGTTTCATAACATCGGTCTGTCAAATCTTAAGGTACTTACCTTGAATTGTTCTGCACAAGGGGAATTGATTGTGTGTGGTGTATTTGAAGTGTGGCTTTATTTTTCTAGAAGTGACGAGTTTTGTGAACAGATGGTTTAAAAATAAATGTAGTTATATTTTTTAACCAGAAGCCTTGAGTCAGTGTTTGCTTGAGTCACAGTAATTGTAGTCCTTTGTGTAATCTCTACTACCACTCATTTGCTCTTGCGTTAAGTCTGGCTGCTCATTCACTGCTACCACTCTTTCTGTGTAGTAAAGGCTTGTACCAAAGGTGAACTTGTACTACCACTTGTAGTCTTAATTGTGTGTAGTGGTCCCTAAGGGCACTGCATAGGATTCTGCCTAACAGACCCATGCTGGAGAACAACCGTTACAGGCAAGTAACTTGTTCCTTCTCCAGCATAGGGTCTGGCATGGATTTACATGCTCATGAATAAAAAAAAATACATCACAGTACACAGATGCACAACAATGGGCGGTGGGAAGGATCAACATTAAGCATCTCTTACCTACTCACGAGGTTCACCTTCAAGCGAACATGTTGCGCAGCACTGCATGGCCTACTCTGGACTCCTCCCTGGAATGCCGGTCGACGCAGTAGAATTTCGTGAAGGTGTGCATTGACCTCTAAGTAGCCGCCCTGCAGATGTCCAGCAGGGGCACATCAGACAGGAAAGCCGTAGTTGCAGCAATCTCTCTGGTGGAATGGGCTCTCGGACTGCCAGGCAATGGTCGGTTCACCAACCGGTGACAATGGGTGATGCAGCCGGAGAGCCACCTGGAAATGGAAGCCTTGGAGAGGGCCTTCCCTTGGTTCACAGGGCCAAAGTTCACAAACAGCTGTGATGTCTTCTGAAAATACTTTGTGCGGCCCACGTAGAACTTCAGTGCTCTAGCCACATCCAGCGAGTGCAAAGTCCTCTCAGCTGGCGACGGGAAGAAAACTGGTAACACCAAGGGCTCGTTGAGATGGAGGTCCGACGGCACCTTGGGCACGAAATAGGGGTACGTCCGTAGCACCACCCTCGTCTCGTGGAATGTCAAGTAAGGATGTTTACAAGAGGGCCTCGATCTCTCCCACTCGTCGTGCGGAGATGATGGCCACAAGAAACGCGGTCTTCCACGATAAAAACTTCAGCGATGCTGAAGGCAGAGGCCCGAACGGTGGCCCCATAAGCCTAGCCAGCACCACATTGAGCTCCCACGCCAGGGCCTGAGCCTTCACCAGCGGGAACAAATGGAAAAGTCCTTTCATGAATTCCTTGACCAGGCGGTGTGACCATAACAACGACCACCCCGGAGTTCTGGTGTAGCAGGATATAGCCGCCAGATGAACCTTGATGGACGCATGAGCCAATCCCACCTTGGCCAGCGACAGTATGTACGGCAGCACCTGCAGAGCCGTAATCTGTAGCATTTCAGTGTAGACAAAGCCCTGGTCTTGGCAAGCACTTCCTTGCAGTCTGCTGGGAGATTGTATCCACCAAACTGTGGCACTTCAGGAGCCAGGCCTGCAAGTTCAGTGACCATGGGCCATGGTGCAGAATCGCGCCTACTTCCCTGGCGAGCAGATCTGCGTCCGCCAGAAGCTTGATTGCAGGGGACGCTGACATGTCCAGAATGTCCGGGTACCAT